>NW_020455204.1:1134942-1159573 GCF_003342845.1 Nothoprocta perdicaria | reverse complement strand
GCGTCCGGGGGCTCCGTCCCCCCCGCCCGAGCCCCGGGAGCCCCCGCGGGCAGAGCGGAGCCTGCGGGAGCCCCGGAGAGCGGGGAGGGACACGGCAGGACCCGGGGCAGGACCCAGAGCCTTCCAAGCTGCCCCCCAGCCGGGGTGTCCCAGGGTTTGGGACAAGAGGGTCTCTGTGTGAGGGCACCGTGGGGCTTCACTCCCACCTCCAAAATCGGCGCCGAGGTTTCCTAGGGCACAGTGCTGTGACCATGAAGGGGGTTGTATCTAGAAAGCAGATTTGTATCTAGAAAGCAGGGGTCGAGCAGAGGGCTGTTTAAGGGGCGATAGCAGGGCTATAAAGTTAATAACAGTCTTCTCTTTAACCACAGGAACAGCCAGCGGTGTCACTCAGGACATGTTCCGGTGGGAATAGACCCTGACCCTGGCTCTGGATGCGCGGCAGGGGCTGCCGTGGAGGAGCTCTGCGGTGGGGACAGGGCTCCGGCAGCAGGTCCCCACTCGCACCCGCACTATGGCCATGCGTGCAGTGAGCGCGGCGCATTCTGCCTGTGCTCTGCACACCCGCTGCTCCCGCTCCGGTTACAGCCAAGGAGCCTTTTCCTTTCCTTCGTCCCCTGCAGAATCTGCTGTGTTTGATGCCGAAGCACAAGGTGATCCAGGGGCAGCGTGGCCGATGAGCACGAGCCTTGGCTTTAGCACCTGCACTGATAGAGAAGTTGTGGACACTAAAGGGAGCCAGGAGCTCTGCCAGGAGCCCAGTGGCAGCCGGAGATGGAAAGGAGCAGGTGCCCATGCCTGGCCGGAAGCATCTCCATTGGGATGCAGTGATGCTCCTGGAGACGCTGCCGGTACCGCAGTGAGGGATTCCTGCCCAGCCAGGGTGAACGCGGCCCTCGAGCTCCTCGAGACGGCTGAGCTGTTCCTGAGGACCTGTTCCTGTGGTGGTATCGCTGTCAACAGGTGCCTGGTGGCTCCTTGTCTCCATCATCGCCGCGCTGCAGACTTGGGAGCAGGTGCCTCCCTCCCGGGAGGGGACTCGTTGTGCAGACAGATTCCTCCCTTCGGAGGGCACCTCAGGGACCAGGATAAGGAGCAGGGGCAGCAACAGCACAGGGCCCTGTTACAGAACAGAGTGACAGAATAGGCAGCAGCTGAGATAATTTAATTTTTGAGGTTCTTCGTGTTATCTCCTGTGGTGGACAAATTATCATGGGGACGGCAGCGGGCGCGTGGCCGTGCTGAGGAGGGCAGTGCCCGCGCGCAGCCCCTAATTCCAGCGCTGCTGAGCTGTGAGATGCACACGGCAGCTCCCCGGGGAGAGACGGGCCCCGGCTCCATCTGGCAGCACAAAAGAGGACAGGCCAGAATCCTCAAGACACAAAGATTACATTATGTAACGTGCTCGCTGCTTCCCCAGACACGGCCACCGGCAGCCGTGGGACTCGGCCCCGGCCGCGCCGGGGGGGCTCCGTGTCCTTCCCCTGCCAGGGGCTCCCCGGAGGCAGCGACCAGCCCGGGGCGACGGGAGGCGGGTATCTGATCCTGCCTTGTAATTGTAAATACTGCAAGTGTCGAATCCTGCCTGCCCGTAGCAGCGTATCAGACAGCACAATGTGCACAAAACAAGGGTGTTTGGGGGTAAGAGTTCAACAGATTATATTTTTTTGCCCTCATTTTTGTAGAGGCGATTTAAAAGCAAAACCTGTTGTTCAGAGTTTAATGGTGTGCCCTGAGCACCGGGGAGCGCGTCTCAGTTAAAGGGAGCTGCCTGGATAAGAGGTTTGGGAATGAATGAGAAATGCCCGCGGGAAAGCCGTGCGTCTCCAGAAAGCTGCTGGTGGTGAGGGCCGGGCTCCACGGGGTTTTGCGGCACTTCTGGCTCTCCCTTTGCTCTCACTGCACTTGCAAGAACAGCAGCTCCTAGGGCAGTGCACTAACCACGTGGCGCAGCCTGCCAAAGGCCGCGAAAATCCAAGCTGGACTGGCCCAAGAGCCGGGATGCTGATCAGGAACCTGCCCCACCACTGCAGATGGACCGTCCAGCCCTCACTTGCAGCCTTTCCCATCCCTTCGTTCTCTCCCCACCCCTGTTAAAGGGTTGTAGAGACACGGCCTGTTCCAGCGCTCATAGAGATGCCAAATATTGTTCTTCTGGCAAACTGTATTTGGCCGGTCCTCCTCCAGAGCTTGGAAACAGGCGGACAGCTGGGGATCCTGCCTGCCTGAGGGCTGGTCCTGCTCTCAGGTCTTGCTCGGCGGGAGAGCAGTAATCCCGGCAGCATTACAGAGGCATTATCGCTGCGGCCGTAATCCCCGCGCCCGCGGCCCCCCGCATGCCCAGGCGCCCAGAGCTGCCCTTCGTGCCTGCGGGTCATGGAAGGGGGAAAGGCCACGGGAGCACCCGCCTTGGGAATGGGAGAGGAGGAGGAGGAGCAACGGCGGGGAAGTTAACGGCACCCAGGAGGGAAGGACCACAGGGAAAAGGGGATTTTCCTGGAGAAACTCGAGATGGCTGGGAAAGATGAAGTGGAGAAGAAAACGGGCAGGGAAGCAAGGCGAAGCTGCCTGTGTATACTGATAGCTTGGGACTCACCAGAAACAAGACCAAGCTCTGCCCACCAGGCATAGCGGGGCAGGGAAAAGGTCAGAGCAGTCCTCACAAGGAAGGCGGGAAGGTTTCCAGAGGGAAGCAACAAGCCCTCCTGCTTGTTGCTCTGTGGATGAGGGCACCGACCTCTGGCTGCTCCCAGCCCGGTGCTGTCAGAGCAGGAGAGCGAGCTCCACGCTGAGATGATGCCCAAGCCCCTCCTGAGCTCTTCCAACCAAGTAATGTGAAAGAATCACAGAATCCCACAGAATCCCAGAGTGGCTGAGGTTGGAAGGGACCTCTAGAGATCATCCAGTCCAGCCCCCTGCTCCAGCAGGGACACCCAGAGCATGGGGCACAGGGCAGCATCAAGGCGGGTTTGGAAGTTCTCCAGAGAAGGAGATTCCACAACCTCCCTGGGCAGCCTGTGCCAGGGCTCTGGCACCCTCACAGTGAAGATACAAAGGAAACTTCTACCCAAGGAGACGGATGGGCTGAGCTCCCTGAGCTGTAAGGGCTGCCCTCAGCCAGACTCCTGGGAAGAAACGCAGCCTTCCCTCTTCCAAGCTCCGCACAAAGTCCAGTTTTCCCAGACTCCCTCCTCGCTGCCTCCTGCTCCCAGCCCCTTCGGAGGCAGCGAGGCTCCATTCGCCCAGGTTCTACAGTGCCGAGCATCACCCTCCGGTACCTGCTGCGAAACCTCCGCTCGCACGTGCCAGTCTCCCCGCGTGGACATCCCTGAGCGCTGGGAAAAACTCCTCTGAAAATCCCTGCAGGGAGACGGACACGGCTCTGGCGGCGGCGCTGCTGCCGCTCCGTGCCCGACGGCATCAAGGCATCAAACAATAACGTAAAGGATTGCTCCACGTGGCCGCCTCTCGTGGACTGGAATCGAGACCAGCAACCCGTCCTGGAGGAGTTGCAGGAGAAAAAATTGAGTTACCTTCTAACTTGTTGTTCTCAAGGGACTCCAGGGTAAGAGCAAATCTTTTTGTCAGCCCATGTAGGTGTTCTGCAGATGCAATAAAATAAGTATGAGGCCGAGTGTGCTCCAGCTTTCTGATGTATGAGCCAGGGTTACGGCCTCCTTCAGACACAGGTGGACTCTTCACCCCGTGTAAAAGGTCCCCTGACTGTCAGGTACAGAGCCGACTTTTTTCTTGCTGATTAACAACCTATTTATCTTTGCCAAATATGGGCAAAAAAACCCACAACCCCCCCGCAAACCTGCCAAATAATGAGCTTGAGGGAGAAGGAGGGGAAGAGAGAGCTTCAGTGAGAGCATCAGGGAGAGCTGAGCACTTGCGGTCTGGGTTTGAAGCAAAGCCCTGTTTTAGGACAAGACCAAGGAAATTGCTTTGCTCGCTGCTGCCCAGAAGCCTGCTCTGCAGCTGCTCTACTGTGCAGAAACATCTTGTGTTTCTTATAGGAAACAGTTTCTTTCAAAGGTATAATTCAAATGCATGTTAACAGAGGTCGAAATGCCGACAGACCAATCCTCACATCGCTTTAGTCCTGCCCGTAAAACCAGGATAAAAGCAGTTGCTCCCGTCCATCCGCTGCCCTTTCCCTAGCACCGGCTACGGCGCGAGCTCCCATCCTGAGGCGGCTTCAGTTACACAACAGGAACTCCGTTATACAACAAACAGCCCCGAGTGCGAAGCAAATGCAGCGAGGCCCAATTCACCGGGGATCGGCGCGAGTGAATCACTCGTTATCTCCAGGGCAGCTGCTCTCGCTCTGGTTCAGATATTTTAGCTAATGAGCGCTGATAATGGCAACGGAACCGGCAAGGTTCTGGTGGAAGGCAGCTCTGCGGAGAGAGGCACGTCGGGCCAGCAGGCAGCAAGGAAATGTATGAGCTGCAAAATAGGCCTGCCCAGGTCTCAATTAGCAGCCAATACTCTCTTGCAAATGAAAAATTACGGCCCTCATAGGCACACAAGCGAAGAGGGTCAAGGGTGGGATGCCAGGGAAGGATAAATACGGTGTTTCTGTAGCCGAGCTGCCTCAAAACCCCAGTGACTGCCTGAAGAGGCTCCTGCCGCGCGGCCGGGCATCGCCGGCACCAGCATCTTCACACGGGCACCGAGGAGCCGTAACCCAGCATCTGCTTTTAATTATATTTTTTTATGCAAGATTTTAAGTCTTGATGTCCAGAATAATTAAATAAGCTGCATAAATAATGAGCATACTTGAGTGGTTGCATTCTGCCCCACACACCGCCTTTAATTTCAGGCAAAGTCATTTGTCAGGTCTCCAAGTAAGTGAACTGCAGAATGCTTCTTGTGCCCTGTTTCAGAGGGATGCTGCATCTTGGCAGTTGATCTAGAAACATCTCATTAATGGAATTATAAAATGGTATTGAATACTGCAGCTTTTTAGTAATTTTCACCAGATACTTAGATAAATATCTAAATATCTAGGGAACAGATATATAGATATCTATATAATAGATATATGTGGATATGTGTCTTAAATGTCTAGAGAAGCATTTCCACTTCATTTTAGTAAAGGTGACACTTCCTAAAGGATCAAATTATTTCATGTAGAATGAGTAGTTTTGTCTAATGTATTACAAATGATTTAATTTTTGCATGGAAATACAATCATTGGACCATTTTTCATCTCAGCAAATTAAAGGGATGGACCCAAAGTCAGTGCAATGGCAAAAATCCTCTTCCCAATTTGCAGGGAGGTAACATATACTGGTGTATAAGCAGAGAGCTGGTGTCAAACAGGGAGCTAATGACCACCCGGATTGCCTGGGATTTTGTTTGAATCACTGCTTAGTTCTGCCATCTTCCCTCACCATAAAGAGAAAGAACCTGCAGGAAAGGTGGGTTTTGTTGCTCAGGGCCTTAGTTTCTTCCCATGCAACGTGGAGATGGTAACACCTGCTTTCCAAAGTCATTGTGAAGTCTTTGGAGTTCAGATTTCCTATTTAGATACAAAGCAGAAAAAAAGCTCCTAAAAAGCTGTCCAGGCAGCAGACATGGGAGCTGCAGCAAAGAGGTTCTGCACGTGACTGCTCAATGTATAGGGCAGATGCAGAGGCCCTATGTCCTTTTCCAGGGGGGAGTTAAGGTGAGGCTCATACCTGCCACTGGGCACCCAGGTTCACATCTCTCCTTTATCTGCCTATTAACAAATTCATCAAACCTGTTTGCTTCCTGCATCTGTTTCCCAGGAAGGCTCGATGACGCTCCGGGCTTCGCTCAGGCTCAACGCTGTGTCTGAGCTGAACCCACCTCTTGTTCAAAACCTCCTTAGGACGGACGGACAGGAAGGCTCATGCTCTAAACACGCCAGTTTGCTGGTTTTACAGCTCGCTTCCACTCCTCACTGAGACGCACAGGCGCTGGCGGAGCTGGCAGCTGCCCGAAATAACCGAAGCAGTATAATAGGAAAGAGGATGATCATCTGCAACGAATTAAAATCTAAGCAGCACATCTCACAAAGGCGCATTATGGATTAGCAGAAGGGCCTCTCCCTTCTCTGCTCGGTGCCGCTGCAGGACGGCTGCGGCAAGACCCGTTCCCGGCCTCTCCCACCCCTTTCCCAACCCCCTTACTTTCCTGCTCCTCACTCTGACCCCAGCTCAGACGACCTAACACATAATAGGATTTTAGCAGCTCCGACACTGCCTGAACTGTCTTAACTATTTCCTAGAGCGCCTTTCACTTTCCAGATGATTTAGATCTGCCTACGAGATCTCCTAGAAGATGGGAAGCTCTGCTAATTACATCACTTAAATCTGTACGTGACAGCAAGTCATACTCCTCCTAATAAAGCTGGATGTTTAAAAATACACGGCGCCTGCACTTAAACACTCGAAATAGATGGTAAATTTTTAACGGCTTTGTGCCACTGGAGGTACAAGGATTGCTGACAGACGAGGCAGATCAGAGAGAGCTTCTTCCTGACATCGGGCTCTGAAGGACTCAAGTATGGATAAGGATGTTGTGTAAGACAGGCTTTTGGATACTGCTGAAGTGCTTGACAATTAAGATGGAATATGAATAAAAGCCTTAAACTGAAAACCTGCAGCTATTAGAAGGATTAGAGCTGTGCACGGGGCTGGCAAACGCACACGGCGTCGCAGCCCTCGCCCAGGCTGCCGTCAAAGCAGGAAGGGATCTGGAGCAAACAGCGCGCGGAGGGAGGCGAGAAGATCTGCAGAACCCCTAAAAAGAGTAGCAGAAACTTTGGGGGAAATTGTGATCCGCAATGGGCCAGACAGCCGGGATGGAGCTGCGTGCCCTGCGGTGCTTCCCTGCGAAGCGGGAAGAGCATCCGCTCATTTACGCCCTGCAGCAGTCCCGGCTTCGGTCCTGGCTTTCCGGGGAGACCGTGAGGAGGGAAGCGGCGCTCGCTGTCCTTGTCCTTCGCTGCCCTTCGGCTCGCCACGTCCCTGCCCTGGCAGCGAGCGACCCCGGCGCTCACGGGCACAGGGCCGGGTAACGCACATGGGGGTGATTCCATTCATTTTCTGACTTCTTTTAATTTTCAAAAATATTCTCCTCAAGGCAGTGCCCCAAAGGGTCTTTCCTTTAAGAGCCCAGCTCATTTGCCTGCCCATCTCCTGGGATCAGCTACTCCGACGGCCTCCACTCTGTTCTCCACCAATATGATTTCATTAGGTGCTGCAATCAGGTAAACAGCAGCGACTGCATTTGGAATATGCACCTTATACTCCTTACTTTGGAGCAGGCTACTTGGGGGAAGACTTGAGGAAAACAGACCATTTTCCTGCTTTTTACTGCAAGAGCCCAGCCTGGAGCATGTTCCAGCCATGGACACGGCAGCGAGCAGGCAGACAACCAGAAGGCAGCTTTATTATTCCTAATACTTAATCTCGATGCGCTTGAAATGCTTAGGAGGTTTCAGTCAATTCAGGCAGTGAAAACTTATTGAGAAAGGGTAAACTATGAGATGTTGCGCTCCATGTTAAAAATGAGCGTCGCTTATGGGTTTTTAGGTGAATGTAAGAAAGGAAAGTGCAACCCTGGCAATGCGTGTGACTGGCCGACTCTTTCCCTTTCCAAAGATTTTTAAGGGATCTCTCCCAGGGTGCCTCAAGATTTTTGCTGTACATTTGAATTATGGCCTGGCCTCTTTTTAGTGAATTGTTTCTTCCTCTCCCCAAATTTCCAGACTGATTGAAGGTCAAAGCGCCAATTTGTGGTCATCATCCACTCCGGGGGTACGTGTGAACAGCCACAAATGGAACAAAACCACAAAATACAGCAAGAAAGAGACGGGAGACAGAAGGGCATATTAAGCCCAAACACAAAATCACGTAAAATCACAAACACGCTTTGACAAGCAGGACGGACCACGAAAATAAGCAGCATATGGGAGAAGATGCAAGGAAGGTCACGGCCCGGGCAGCTTTGCAAACGTTGCAAGCAGCAGGATGCACAGCACTGAGTTGACCGCCCTGCTAGCGCAGGTAGACGGCTCAGAGCAGGAAAGCTCAGGGCTACAGCAGTAAATTAATATGCAACCCGCTCGAAAGGAAACAAAACATCGGAATGGTTTTCATTTTCCTTTCGTTTTCATTTGAATGAAATGTGAGAAAACATTTATTAAGCTGGGCAATGGCACACGAGTCAGTACGATGCCAAAAACTACCCAATGTGCAACAAAAAAATAGCAAGTGAAGGCAAAATGTAGAGATTATACTGATGAACTTGATATCTTTAAAGGTCTATAGAGACTAGATTGCTGAGTAAATAGGAGAGTGAAAAAATACGTAAGAGTAGAAGCAAAAAATATTATTCTTGTGCCAAAGGCATGGCAGGGCTTAGGCTTGAGTGGCACATGGGAAGGTTATTAGAACGTGAAAATCAAAGAGAGGTTTGATAATGGTTTTCCAGCTGAAAGAACCCAGCCACGTCACCCCTTTTTCCATGGTGGAAAGTGTTAGTGGTCTCGGAATCACCAACTAACTTCAAAAGATAGTGAGTGAAAGAGAAGAAAATGTCAGGATCCTTTCTCTGGGGCACTGACGCTCTGTCCTGCCACTGCAGATAACTCCCAGCCTCCACTCTCCTCAATCCAACAACGTGGCGGGAAACAGCATTAATATAATTGTTATTGTCAAAGAACTGTAATTATAGTGAAATGCTGTTTTAAAAAAAAAAAGGTACAGTCATATGTTAATATGCATGAGATAATTTGATCTGTAGCAAGTTAATCCGACTGGTATCCAGCTGGATTCACAGCTCACACCTTTGTCAAATGGAGCGCTGGGGACTTGGAAAGACATTCAATCAAAATATTAATAAACATTATTAGTTATTGTTACAGCACAAGTAATCCAGAAGAGTGACTGCAAGGACAGAGTACAGAACTCCACATTATTGCAACTATTTCTGTCTACTTCCTTGCTGTAGTGACAATGCACAGGGTTATCTAACCAGATACTGCCACTCCAAAATCTCTACGTTTTCCAGCAGAAAGACTAGGTAGAAAATTAAAGAATTCCCTTTTTTCTTCTTGTTTAACAAGCCCAGGTCAGTTACGTATTGCACCTTTGGAAAATGTCACCTAGAAGTCATTTTTTTTTTACAATGTGAAGATATTCTAAAAGGGACTTGCTTGTGTCATTGGAGTGATAATTAGCTGAAGCTTTCAGGCTAGACAGGATCCACTGGTCCGTAAATCAGCTTCCTCCCCTAGCAAAAGGACTTCTGTGGTTTTATTAGCAACGTTCCCAAGTTCATTAACACTTCAAATTACCATCCTCGTCTCCAAAGTTTGGGGATTATTGTCAAGGGTGAGATAAATATACAATTACAAGCAAGAACACACTTACTAAATGAAGTAAGTCACTCCTGAAATGCTATTAATGTATTTACAGCTAGAACTTCAAGATAAAATTTGTATATAATTTTGACTTTATGATGTAAGCTAATAGTTTCTGATGCAACAAATTAGAAAACCACACTAATAAAATAGGGTTTCTCGTCTGTAGAGAGTGCACTTAACCAAAGCAAAACAGAGAATTACGAAACCTGTAATGAAAAAGAGGTGAAATTAAAGGAACTGGGAATTTGAAAAAACATGAAGATGTGTAAACCAGAAGAGAGTAAGAGGCAGCATCTCGGAGTCCCCTGGCTCTGCTGGCCCTGTGACCACGGTGCGGTGCACACGGTGCCCGTCGCCCGTTATAAAGGGGTGTTCACGTGGGGTTGTGGGCACCGCGGGGTGTCCTTGGAGACAGACACCAGCAGACAGCGCGTTGCCAGCCCCGGGAGCCGAGTTCTTTGCCTGAGCAAGTGTCAGCCTCGTAACAGGCAGAGTACAGGAACCCACGTAGGCTGGACACGGCATCCCCAGCTGAGCGTGACACCCTCAACAACAGCACTTCTGCACACCGAGAGACATCCCCAGCTCCGAGCAACTCTGTAAAACCTTCAGAGATTAGTGGTGATTCTTAACATACCCATTTTAAGTATTATGTGATCCATTCAAAGCCATGGATCACAGAACTCTGGCTTTGTTAACTTTTATTCCGATAACGTTTTGGCTTGGACACAAAGACGGGGTATTGGGCCCTTACACAGTTTTGCTTCCCAGAGCCAAGAGCCCTGTGGAAGAGGTTTAGCGGAAACACACGGTGGCAACGTGAGCCAAATCTGGGCTGATTCCTGAATATTATGCAAGCAGAGCCCTTGCCCTGCTCCCTGCAGTGATTTCCGCTGGTAGGAGCGTCTGGAAATTGAATAAGAAGCAATATTTCTCCATTAGAATAACAGCAGCCTTTACCATGGATGGCTGCTGATTGCTGGGGTCTCCTTCCCAGCTAGAGCTGGACAAGACACAAGTTTTCCCCCCGTTATTCCCGTCCAAGTGCTCCTCCTGGAAGCAAATCCGTGTTATCTGTTCTCCCATGTGCAGCAGGACCCTGATCTGGAACACGGCATCAATTAGCCCCAGGAAGAGCAGATCTACGGTGGGCTCCACTGCGAGCCCAGAGCGAGGGGCCGGCACAGGAGGGACCAGCAGCAGGAAGGTCCGAAGGGAAGGAATGCAGCACATTCCCCTTGGCGAGGAGGCTCAGCGGAGCGCGGCGAAAACAAGCCCCGTCTCTCCGCACACACACACTCACACCCCCTGGAGGCTTCTGCAAAGCCACAGGAACAGAAATAATTTTGTTTGAATCCATCAAGCATTAAAATCCTTTCGCTGAGGGATTGAAGTGAAAAATGAGCCGGAGACAGGAATTAGAAGCTCTCTGCCTGGGCTGTCAAAAGGGATTTTCCCCAGATACAAAACAAGCAATTGGAAGCGCAGGGAGGTAAATCCCTTTTAGTCTCTGACGAGTGCACGTCCTCCTGGTTCCGCTCCCGGCCCTCGCTGCTCTGGGATCCGGTGGCCAAGGTGGGATCCGTGGCCGGAGAGGGCCCCTCATTGGGATCCCGCTCCAGGGTCTGCATCCCGCGCTTCCAGGAGCTCCCTGCGGCACCACGGGGGACGGGGAACAGGCAGCTGCTGGAAGGATAAACCAACAGCCCTGGGTACCATTTGATCAACCCTGAAATTTTGCTGAAGAAGGAAACAGGGAGCAGAGCTGACGCCGTATTCGCAGCCATGACCCACCTTCTTTCACTGCTCAAAAAAAACAGAGAGGACCGTCCACGTGCCTAAAATACAGCCCGTTTCCTCAAGATGAGTGTTTCTCAAAATGAAACTCGGATTCAGGAAGAGAAGGCAGCAGCTTGGGGCACTGGGGGCTACTGTGCAGCAGGCAGCTACCACCCAGAATAGTGGGGAAAGGCTACGAGGAGCAGCTCGCATTTACAAGTCCTCTCAGCCCTATAACCGGGCTCAGGGAAGGAAATGATCCTCTCAGCACTGTTTGGTTTCATGCAGGATAGATTCTCCCCTCAGTAAACTGCCAAAAGCGAAGACCAGTGAATTATTCATAGTACAGCATCTGCAGGAAAATTATAAACACAATACACTGTAAAAAAGGCCAGTATGGCACAGGGTCCATCGCGTAGGGATGCAGGACTGCCAGAAGAGAGAACACTAAAGAAACTGCAGGTCTAAGTGCCTTAAGGAGGAGCTGGGACTTTATATTCATCAAACTGTGCACCGGTTACACACCGTGAAACGCCAATGGCAGCAGTAGGGATATGAAGGAAGGAGAAGAGAACAAGATGAAGAGACCAATATGAAGCATTTAACCTAAGGGCAGGAGCCTGCAGAACGACAGGAGCCCTCTGATTGCTCCATGGTTTTTAGCACACGGAGGGAGAACTGGGTAACCGCTCACGCTGCAGGATCCCTGATCCCATGTGGCTTTGAATTCAAAAGCCATTCCGCAGAACAGACAACCTGAATAAGTCGAGTTTAACATAACGTTCAATAAGTCTGATAAATGCTAATGTGCTTCGAGATAAGGGCCATAGTTACCTCAATACAAAGCGGCATATGTTCATAGTAAATATTTTCTTCTACACACGCTGTCCTCCACCGTTGTGCAATATGATTTCCTATTGTTCTGTGGCAATAATACTACCACTTAGGCGGTGTTTTATAGCTGCAGATCACACTGTGCTTAACCCAGGGGGTATCATTATCTCCGTTTTACATACGGAGTCACTGAAGCACCTAGCGAGGAAAGGAGCGCATGGAAAGATCAGAAGCAAAACAACTACACATTTACAAATTACAGCGCTAACTCCTATACAAGAGAAACCCCGGGAGGGTTAGGTGGGAGCTGCTGGCAGCGCGGCTGTTTGAGAACACCCGTGAAAAGAGCTCGTCCTGATGCCAAGTCAGGGGCAAACGCGGGCAGGCAAAGAGAAGAGGCGAGGTGCTCGTGCCACGGGCACGGGTCAGCGCGCGGCAGCAGCCAGCTCGAGCCCGCTAACTAGAGCAGAACGAGCCTGTTCGCCCTGATGACACTGACGGTCGGCTCCGGAGAAATGAAGAGTGATCGGCAGCATCTTAATCTGGGAGCTGAGGACCCGGAGAGCCGGGTAAAAGGCTGGGAAAGGGGCCAGGTCTGGGGGCAATGAGGGGGTAATCTGTAAAGCAAAAGCTCTTCAGCCATCGCCGGCCGCCCCCCTCCTCCCGCCGAAGACGCTGCTGCACTGAACCTGAAAGGCCTGGTTAAAAATACCTTCTCCCTGCAGCTCCTCGCGGAGCCACCGAGGCGGAATGAGTCATTCCCGGCGGCTCCGGCCCCCCCAAGCCGCCTGCGTCAGGTTGGGAGCGCGGCTGCCAAACGCCACGGGACGCGCCGTTCCCTCGCAAAGGGCAGCGGCCTTGGGGGACAGGCACGCCGGACAGACTGGCTCTGCTCGTTATTCACAAGCACCCGAACGCCGTGGCACGCCGGGAATAACGTAGTGCCCCTCTGGAACAACGTAGTGTCCATCCAGAGCACGTGGCAACAGCCGCGGCCCTTGGGTCCACTCTGCCTGTCCCCTCGTCCATCCCTCACTGGCCGTGGCTCCTCATCCCACCATGGCTTGTTAGGGTGAGGCCCAAACGCCTTCCAAATCCTCTCTCATTCACCAAAGAGCTTCTCTTTTCCAAGATCTGGCAACATATGGCCAGCGAATAGAGTGACAAAGATGATGAAGGGAATGGAGCATCTCTCGTACGAGGAGAGACTGAGTGAGCTGGGCCCAAAGGAGCCAGCTGGGTTGGAGTTGGGTTGGAAGGAAGGTCTCCCTTCCAACCTTGAACATTCTGTGATTCTGTGAATGGGCCACCAGCAATGAACGACCTGGGATATTGTCCTCTCCCTACTACTATTGTAGTGTTGACTACTACTATTGTCCTCTCACTACACGGTGCACCTCTGGGTGCCCTGCAAGGAAAGCAGATGAAGTTACTGCTGAATGAGTAATTTCATGAGAATGAATGAGATGAAACAAGAAATCCCAGATTTAAATTTGCTTATTCTGCTGGCAGAGCAATCCACCCAGGACTCGTGTCCCCTTCTAAGCTGCACAGTGCACGGAGGCAGTGACAGCTCTTTCCTAACCTGTTGCGGGAGTGCAGAGGGATTTCCCTGGGATTTCTCGGCCTTGCCTGGATGTGAGGTGTCTGGAGAAAAGGGATTCTAGTAGAAAAGGGATTCTTGGCTTGCAAATGGGGCCCTACTGAATCGTCTCCTACCCCAGGACCCTTTGTCCCTCGGGCAGTAAGGATGGATGTTTGGTGAACTTTAAGATAAACACCCATGTAAGCTGGTGAATTACAAGTCCATGCCAAGATATGAGATATCCGTAGTGTAGCCAATTCCTTGTCATCAGCAGGGATTTGAGGGGTTGGGAAATGGTGGAAAAAAAAAAAAGAGAATTTAAATAAGTCCTGAGTTAAAAGGAAGGAAAATAATAGCAGGTGAGGAAGAGATTAGAAAGCTGATCTCATGACACAGGCAGGATCTGGAAGCCAGTATCACTGCTATAAAATGCTAGATCTGGAGATGGGGAGGGGGCAGATCTTATGGTGCTGCACTCCTTTCACACGGAGAGTTTATGATAACGCGACCAACGTGATCCTTGTTTGTTTTCCATAGACAAGTTGGCTGGCTGTGACCGGTGGCTCAGTCAAGTACCGTGTGAGAAAGCAACAGTGGACAGCACCAATATCATACATAGTTCAGCAGCAGCCAAACCTCTGCAAGTATCATCCTGAAAGAGAAAGAAAAACCACACACAGCTATTAATAGCAGTAAAAAAGTGGCAAGGATGATGAGGACCCACACAAAAGCAGAGCTATGTTCTTCAACTCCCTCAGGTTCTCAGTGCTCGGCAGCACAGAAAGCAGCAGCGTTCCCCGGCAATATGGGCAGCTCCTGCTCTGCAAGCCATGCCTGGTGCTACGCTGGGTGATGGAAAAGGTAATGTGCTTACGGGCCATGCTGTGATGCAAAATGATGTCAGTGGCTGGCAGGATTCCACTAGCAAGGTGTGACAACGTTGTCTTGATGGAGGCAGGGGGATGACGCAGTTTTACATTAGCTGCCCTGCCATTTTTCCCTCCGCTTTTTAATTCTTCATCAAATCAACCAAGTATCTTCTGTTCAATGTTAATGACTTTGTTCTGATAGAGTTTGAAAACTAACAGACTTCCAAATTTTACAAATTCATCATGTGCAACTTCATCATTCAGACTGTTCTACATTCATGTTGACTGGGAATATTTTATCTCTGAAGAGATTTCTTTTTCTTTAAATAGAAGGCATTTATTCAGGAACCAGAAACTTGAAAATCCTCCATCCTCCTTTCTACCTTTCTTCTCAACGCCTAGAGAGTTATTTATTAGCACAGAGCACCTAGAAGGGACAATTCTCTTTTGTGTTAGCATTTAGGACCTCTCCTCCCACTTTTCTCATCATTACTTCTTTTCTGTCTTCTAAAAGATGTAAAGTAATTTTGATTTTCTCTTAGCTTGTTCCCATTTCTGTGGAAAAAAAAAAATGAAGATCCTCCCCTGCTTGCCTCTCACTATGCAGAACAGACAGGCTCACCTCCCCTTCTCTCATTTCCAAATCTTACCCTTTTAGGGAAAAAAATTAGCCCCATTGCTACTGGCCACCCTACTCCATAGCCCCACTGGGACATCTGGGCTTTACAAGGATTGTGCAGCCACAACTAACTGCATCTCAAGCGTGTTGCTGGGCTATTCCCGAGCGCTCTCTCCAGCTCCAGTGTTGTGTGATGGCTAAGAAAGGAAATGGTCAATCCCTCACCGCTGATCTCAAGCTCTGGTGGTCCTATAATGATGGGAGAAAGACAGAATGTGGGAACTTCTGCCATTTGGTTAATTTCTTAACAGTCCAGGATTTCTTTTAATTGTCTAATTAAGTAAATTATATTTTAAATCTTTAAAATGTTCACTGTCCTGCTCTATTTATGCATTGAGAAACGTAAAACTTTGGTCCTTCGTTGCATTTCGATCTCAGTGCAGTTTATTCCAGCCATAACTGTAGGCCTGCTCCTTGCTGCTCAAGCGCAGATACAGTGGCCAAGATGCAGGACACAGGGAGATACCTCAATATGTAAGAAAGCAAATTCTTCACTAACCTGTAGCCACAGGATTCCACTTGTAGAGATATGGCCAATGTACCTGGAAGGAGCACGTAGCCTAACACAGAGAGGAAATGCCAACAGCAGAGGCTCTAGTCTGATTACTGCTCAATAGAGAGGATGGTGGCTTCTATATCTAGGAAATACAATTTCATAGAGAAAGAGAAAAGCATTTTCTATTAATAAGCCAAACAAATAGGGTAGTAACAGCATCCCAGTAAGGTGTATGTGAGACAAGAGCCTCAATGAGGGCTAAGGTTGTGGTGAGAGTAGCAGATATTCTGAAAGAAAGGTCTCTTCTGTTAAGTATTTGTAAAGGCCAGTTCATCCCAAATGGCGTTTCAGGGTATGGAAAACCCAATCTAATTCCACTAATAGGTGTCTTAATCGTCCTAAAGCTGTAAGGTTCTTGAGTCCTTTTGTTATTGCATACATCAAACTTGGAAATTAAAGATACTGAAAACAATGTAAATAAAAGCTACTGCCAGGAACGAATGAGAACCTTGACCAAGCAGCTAGTTACTTAGCTGCTGTTTCCTGTCCTGGCCTCTTGCATTCTCAGAAAAAAAAAAAAAAAAAGAAATGAAAGAAAATATCTCTGCAAGTCGTTTTTCCTGTTGAACGAGTGTTTGTGGGATCTTATCTCTATCTCTTCTCACCTGAGACCAGGCACCGCTCTGACATCCACGTCTGTTTCATGCTGACTGAGGTCACCCCTTGGCTACTGCAGCTCCTAAATGAAGAAAGAGGAGGGAGCAATTAACCCAAATGCATTCATGGCACCAACTAAAACTACGAGTGGAAACTCCAACCAGAATTGCTCAAGGTGTTATACTTATTCCCCAGAAAAGCAGTGTGTTTTAAGGCCATGGAAGCTGCCCAACAGCCTTTCTAGGACTTTATACAGACTTTAGATATCCCAAGTGAGGAAGGTTTCTGCGGGGGCTACACCTATCGCTTAGGCTGTGTGTTCTGAGGTCATGCCGTGCACAGCACAGAAAGCTACAGAGCTAATCAAGCCTTTTCCATAGGCTCCATCTCTTTGTGCTAGAAACACATTCCTGCTAGTCTAGTTCCAAAATGGACACAGCCCTAGAAAAATGGAGGAGGAAATACGTTAACTGTAGACTTCAAGTAATAGGAGAAACAGTTCAGAAAGAGGCAAATGCACTCGGAGCACCCTACAACACAGAAAAACCACAGATGAAGGCCATCAGATAATGCAGGACTCGCACGATTCAGCTCACCTTCTCCCTTCTCCTCCAAATCCTTCAACACTCTTCCTCCCTTCTGACTCCCTGGATCCACTTCCCTTTCCCTCTGCCCGTTCCACAGCGTTAAGCAGAGAGGCAGTGATTATGCAGTGGCATTTTTAAATAACTCCCGAGCGATACGGACGGATTGCGTGCACGTATGCACGAAACATCCCGTGCAGGTCCCAATAAGGCAGCCCAGGTAGCGGGGCCGCCGCTGCCCGCGGCACTTGCAGCCTCGGCCGCGCTGTGCAGGAACGGCCACGGCCGAGACGTGCTGCCATCCCACCCCATGAGCCAGTGATCCAGGACAGCTGCAGGGGTGCAAGCGGCTCTATCTGCTGTTATTGTTGCTTAGAGGGAAAAAAAATATTCTTTTTAGACCATCCAGACATTTCAATTTGTCTCAGATCCAGGGCCCAGCTAAAAAAGTGTGCGAGAAACTGATTATTCCACTGTAGATGGGAATATGGAGGAGGTCTCCATCTGCGTAGGAGAGATATCTGCCTGTTGCAAACTTGCACCAGTCAGTCACTCTCATCTGCTCTGCGGGATAAAAATCTCCCAGATGCGAGGCACTCCGAGCAGAACTGCCCATCGCCTCTCCAGTGCTCACCGCTCATCAGCAGGACCGGGAAAAGGTGATTTCTTGTTCATCCAAGTGCACCTTCCTTCATATTCCTCTTTTTTTCTCTTGGAACATTTGCCCCTCTCCTTCTCCTGTGTTAAAGGGGAAACAAAATCTGAAGGACAAAGGCCCAGTCAGGAGAGGGCCAAGGGAACTGATTTTTGCTCCTGACTTCAGGAGTCCAGTTGCTCCGCAGGATTTCCAGTGGATCTTCTCCAACACCGTGTTTGTACCTGTCTATCACTGATACCATTGCACAAAACTAAAAAGATATCAGACACACACCTGAAGTGTGCACACGTGCTGGAAAAAGACATCACTCCATCCCAAGGGAAAGGAGTGGGAGAGAGGGCAAGGAGAAAACTGCAGGGGAGCACAGGATGGGGAAGAAAGGCCAAGCAATAGCTGAGAGGGGAAAATCTTTCTTTTTGCTTTGCACATCTTCCGTTTGTTTCTCCCTCACGTTGAAGATTGGGATTTTTTACCCCTTGGTAGGAACTAACGTGATGCACAGCCCTGTATGCCTCTATAGCTTTAAATTTAAATTGAGCCCAGAACTGGCTCTCCAGTCTCCAAAGTGCTGGGAGGGAACGGGCAGGAGGCAAGCGCATCCCCGAGGAAGCCAGGCTGCTCTGGCAAAGCTGCTGCAGCAGCAAGGCTATTAATAAATGTTTGCAATCTTTTAATCGTTGCGCTGAATTGCCACCGTGTTCCTGCAAACCCCGTAGTGTGTCAGTGCAGCTGCCTCCTCCCGCCCGCCCGCCCGTGTTCGCGCATGTGAGTGAGGGGGAACATCAGGAGCGGGCTCCTATCCGAAGGCTGCTGCAGACTTGGAGGCAAAGCGGTTTTGACAAGTGACTTTTAAAATCTTCCGCATGCAAAAGAAAGCGGCCCCTATTAGTTACATCTATTAACCATCCTTTCGCTTGGCTTTCCTTCGCCAGCGAATCCTGCCCGATGCTAACCCTGCTCCATGAAAATATCAGCTCCGATGAGTGGCGGCTCGAGCCGTGACTCGCGAGGCCGAGGCTCTGGCCATACCATAGCACCACGTTGGGATGGAGCACCCCAGCTCACCGTCACCCGCAGCAACAGAGCAGCTTTCGTCCACTTGGTCCAACTCCGCGCCGAGCCGATAGACACCGGGATGCAGCACAAGCAGGTATCGCTTCGCAGGCTGCTTCCGTAGGGCCGGTTTATCACAATACAGGTGGTCCAAAAGGCTGTGATCCTATTTATGGCCACAGATACCATTCCAGGATGAAAGGGATTAATACTTTTAAATAAATTCTCTATTTCCCCGTCCATGTGTCGCTAGTATACCCATTATTGTCCAAACTAGGCTCTAACAGTCAAAGCAATCTTCTAACGTCATGGTGGAGATCAGTTTAATCCTTTTTCCATTCCCTCCCCCGGCTCAAACTCTCATCTTTGTCCTAATTATAATAGCATTCGAAATTATCACGGTTTAAAAAAAGATGCCAGCTTATATAATATTCTTATTGCTTATTAATGATTTCCGAAGGGAGAGCAGGGGGAGCTACGCTGCGGGAATTATGCAAAGGAAGCATGAGCCATCCCTCGGCGGGCTCCACCAATTTCTTCTTCGGAAGCCTCCTGCGCAAGGATTACCACGTAATGACAGATTTAAGGCTTTTCGGGAATGACAGGCCTGCCCTGCATACTTGGACAAGCCGGGATGACAGGCGTCCCATCCCGCGGCGCGCAGGAGAAGGAGCCTCCGGAGCGGCAAAGGGACCCTGCCCACCCCGCGGTGGGATAATCCCCCCGGCAGCGCAGCCCAAAGAGTCTGAGGGCTGTTAAGAATAGGAGCTGATGAATAATAATAATAATAATAGAGAAAGCATCAGGCTGGATCTTGGTGACATGGTTACACGGGCCTGACAGGCAGAAAGACAGTCTGCTCGCCTCTCAAGGCCTTAAGTCCATTACTTAATCTACATTTCCTTATATCCCGGCCTCTCAACATCTGCTCCTCTATAAAGCTACAGCGGGTGCGAGGCTGAGGAACCCATTTTGAGATTTAGGTCCTTGACATGAAATATTTTCTGTGCTTGTCACTGTGGTATTTTTCTCTTGGGGAGCACAGCATGCAGCAGGAGGGAATGGGAGCAGGCGCTTCCCATCCCTGCTCCAAACTCTTGCCGTTTTATGGAAGAACAAACTTCATTACAGGGCAATATCAGGAGAGCCACATATCCCGTGTAAAAGACAAACGACGTTTGCTTTCCTCATGCTTACAGAGAAACACCTGCAACCTCCAAGTCCCCTAAGCAAAAGACAAAAAGAATAGAGTTTAATAGGTATGATTTAAGTAACTTAACTACATAAAATGATTTTAGACTGATTTCATTAGTCTATCACATGCACATAGAAATTCTATACACATAAAAATGTCAAGAGCTGAAGCTGAAAATACATTTTAGAGGAACCCAATAAACACTCTAAATCATCGTCTTGTGCTTTTTGAAGACCTACACCTTCGTACTTCCTAACTACCACCTAAGGGGCCATCCCTCGGCTTTCCACAAGCAAAGTGGAGGGAGTTTCATTTTGGCCCCATAGTAGCGATGGGGAAAGGGAAGGAAGAAGTTAATGGCAGGACCAAATTCCTGCAGGGAGATACAAACCTCCCCGGCCTGGCAAGGGTTCCTGAGCCAGGAAAGGACACTAGTTTCAAGCCACATGCAGTGACGCTGCCGACGGTGACGCGTCTCCGTGTCCGCATCCTGCATCCCGCATCCCGCAGCGGTGCCGGGCTAGGCGGCGGGATGCAGCAGCCCTGGGCGCTGACACACGGCAGGAGATGCTGCAATGTGGGGAAAAGTGAGCTCGCCTCGGAAAGATGGAAAATGAAACCAGATGCCACGAGGCCCGAGCGAGAGCAGAAACTAGATCTGATGCTTTAGATGACTCCATGGAAGCTGCTCATGTTCAGAGGCAGCAGGACCAAATTCAGCTCTAATTAAGTCACTAGTGTTACAGCGGGCTGAACATGATCTTTTAAGCACCACAAGTATGAAACGGGGACAAAGAAGGTCACGGGGCGACAACTGCTTGTGCTCCAGGGTTTGTTCCGTGGGGCCGCAGGGACACGTCCCGCGTCAGCCGCCCCCAGACCACCTCCCTGCAGAGCAGCGCGGGACCCTGCAGCAGGGAGAGGGCACCCCAAGGGCCAGCCCGAATTCCCCTGCCCTCGGGAGGCCGCCCAGCAAACGCACCAGACGTTTATTAGCCCATTTCTGCCTTCATGGGGTGCTTAGTTAGAAAAAACGGCAGGTATTTACACACTGACATAGGTGCAAATGTGTTGAAAGCAAACCAGCCCCCCAGCAATCTGCCCCAAACGGGTCAGATGCTTCCAGGGCTCTCTGTCTCCTTCAATCTGTAACGGTGGCTGCCTCTGGAAATCTGTTTGTGTTGGGCTTTGCCAGTCTGTCAGAGCCCGAATTTGCTCAGCAGCAGTTGTGTGGATTCCTGCCCCCAAATCCGCACTCGCGGCTGCACCCGGCACCCAATCCGAGCCGCAGACTGGCCTGGGTTGTAACTCCTTCAGTTACTCGCAGCTCTCCTTGAAGAAAAGGAAATATCCTCACTTTGCCAATGTGAAACTAAGGTCCATGGATCTAAAGGGCCTGACTCCCATCTGAGTCAAAGGAAGTTATGCACCAAATATTTGGCCGTTTTGTGACTAACATCACAAACCTGTGGGGCTGTCAGAAATGTCAAGTCTCAGGCCAATCAACCTTATCTAAAGCGTTCTGCCTTTGTATAAAATCACAATAAACCTTCATTTTCACTTGAATTCACACAGCTCGACACCATCTCCCTCCTTCAGCAGATACCTCTGCCGTCCATCTGTGCTGCCCTGCAGAGGATGCACTTCTCACTGGAGGGATTTCTTGCAAAAGCTTCCCCCTGGCTACGTAAAATCAGGATTTTTGTTTCACACATATACACTTTTTTCCCTTTGGCTTACCTGTGTGGCTTTGCTTTTCTTTAAATTATTTTCTGACAGGTTTCTGGAAGCTTATTGAAGAGAACTCTTGTGGCAGTACCAATTGCCAGCAGCTTTGCAGATTCCTCTTTCCTTACAGATGCTTCTTTCGCCTAAGTGGCCGCTGAGCCCTGTGCAAAACGTGGAGCTCCATCTCCCCCGCACGCCTTGAGACTTGTTACAGCCAAAAAACATGGTCTAAAACACAGCCAGGAAACCCACTAAAACTCTCTGAGGCCAGGATTTAGTTTTTGGTGGGTTTTGCTATAACATTATGGAACGTTGTACCATATAGGTGGCCAGAAGTCAAAATCTCATTAGCTGCTACTGGATTCTTTGTGGAGAAGCAACTTTTCAATTACACATAATTAATAATAATTAGCCTCTATCTTCAGAGACCAGAACAAAGAATAATTAATCCATCTTAGTAACACAGTTAAGGAGGTATTAATTTTTTTTTCATGGCAATTGGTGTGGTTTGTAGCTCAGCTTGCACTCCCTAATGCAGAAAGGAAAGGGAGAATCCGCAATGATCTGAACTAATATTCTAGTTTTTGCTCTAGTTTAATTAACTAGCTTGGAAGCAGCTGTTTGCTGCTAGCAGCAGCTTGCAGCTAATGAACTGTGCTGCCTACAGCTCTCTCATGTATAGGAAGAGTTTTACTGTATTTGATAGCTGACAGTATGAAAGGGGGCATTTTGTGGATTTTTAGCATGCATCTATTAATATAGTATTTGCAATGATCCCCATTGCAGAAATGGTGCAAATGAAGCTGAGAAATTTACGGGCGGCTTCTCACTTGGCCAAAAGGCTTTTTTGGCTGCTCTTTGCTCTCATTCTTCCATATTCTTTTTGCTGAATAGGAAGAAAGATGCCTGATTTTGTGACCTGGTCTATTCCAGATAGTGGGTGCCTAATTCACATACTGGAGCCCTTTATCAGACCTTAAATAGTGGTTTACATCTTCAAAATGACTTCTGATTCTGGACATGTATTGGAAGCTCAGCTTACTGTGCCTGGGCCATCTCTCAGAGCGCCTGCTCACGCAGCCATTAAATTCTGAACCGGAATTTAACGTTCTCAGCAATTTGAAACTGCAAATTAAAAAAAAAAGAAAAAGGGGGTTATATTCTGATCTGAAATAAACAGTCCAAGATCACGCTGCAAGCCACTGGAGGAGGCAGAAACGGGCTTTGCTTGAAGGTGCACATGCTGCTGCACGTGGCAGCGCACGGAGCGGGAGCCCCGGCCGGCGCCGTGGGCTCCGGCAGCTGCTCCGGGCCCGGCCGGGCACCGGGAGAGGCTGCTGAGGGACGGAGCTCCCTGGGAAACAGCTGAAGTGACAGAGCCCGCTCAGCCGGGGACGGCTGATGATGAACGAATGGTGAAGCTAATGATGATGGTGTGTTCTGATGTTAAAAATGATGGGTTTTCTCCCTGCGCATGAAGGTGGGGATCTGTTACTGATTTGAGGGCTTCTAAGGTTAAAAAAAAAAAAAAAAAAAGAAAAGGGAAAAAAAAAAAAAACAAACAAGCAAAAGGGACAGGAATAGAAAGAGACAGAAAACAATGGAATAAAATTGAAGCGACTAGGGAGAGGGAGGCTGTCCCAAATGTTAAATGAATGCATCTACATGAAAGGCTCCAGGCCAATATGCTTCGAGAATGCACTCTTCTGTCTCAGTGACCTTGCAAAAATAAACCGAACAAAAAAGCTTCAGGCAACATCAGACAGCGGCTTTAAGAAGCAGTTTTAATTTTAGCCAGGCTGGTTCGTATGTGCAGTTGCAAGGTTATCTGGGGATGAGCTGTGCATGCCGTGGAACAACATTCAGTTGTCACCCCCATCTCTCATATTCACACCTGCAACTCCAAACCCCAGCGATGGCAAATTCAGTTCAGTGCTTCCAGAGGACGGACAGTGCAATTTGGGCCATGCGGGGCAAATTAAACCTTGATACCACAAGGAAGGAATACAAGTCCATCCTCATTTGACTGCAGAACGCAATTACTTTGGCTCCTTGATGAGCGAGCAATGTGCAAGACCAACACTCCAGCACAACACGCTCTAATATGGGGCTCCCTCTGCTTTTATTACGTCCTTGCCTCACATCACCACATTTGACCCCCATTCACTCTATATTCACATAGGCCGAGTAACACATTTAACCCCTCTGCACCTCGGTGTCCTCCCCTGTAAGACAGCAGTGTGATACCCAGCGAGAGCAGGCAGCCCTGGCCCACGGGCCGGCCCGGACACACTCACCGGGGAGCTCCGCAGGGCTGGAGCAGAGCTGCCCACGGCCACCGCGGGCCGAGGACACCAGGACCCAGCCGCGGGGCAGACAACCTCAGCCCCGTTGCCTGGCCCCGTTCTGCACTCCAGACTAGCTACAGAAGGGCCAGCGCGCACCCAAAGCCTCCCAGCTATTTCTGACAGGGGTAGGGCAGCTCAGAGCCCAGGTTTGACGCTGTCTCCTCACTCAGAGTCTAGAGAGAATCGGGTAACTGTTATCGAACCACCTCATGTGTGGTATGGGCTGAAGCAGCCGGACAGAAACCCCTGCAGCGCCAGCGACACCAAGAGCAGCCCAGGAACATCCTCCATGCGCGGCTTGGGACCAGCCGCCCGCACTGCTGCCGTTACCGTGCTCTGCCTGCAATGAAACCAGCGTGCGGGATAAAACGAGGAATTCGGCTCAGGGAGCGTAGGATTCACCTAGGATTCACCACCCTATTAGCCGGCGGCCAACGAACACCCACAGCAATGGGGAATCTCCCGTCCGTCCAGACTGCTCTTGGCTACAGCACAAAGAGCGGGGCCCATTTCCCACCCTGGCAGGGCCGTGCCGGGTATGTGCCCCATTGGGTCCGCGTGGGGAGAAGCGGGACCGGGAGCGCCGGGAGAGCGGGGTGGGACCCCCCGGGAGCCAGGAACGGGGCACGGGGCGCCGCCGGGAGGGCGCGGGCACTGCCGGGCCCCCTTAAAACGGGGCAGGGCCCGGCCGGAGGCGACGTGCGCACCGCAGCCCGTTAAACCGCGGCCTCCTGCCGCGCGGCCGCTCCCGCCCGCCCCG
>NW_020455204.1:1087668-1134613 GCF_003342845.1 Nothoprocta perdicaria | reverse complement strand
GGCATCGAGGAGCGCGCGCTGGGGCTCGCCGTGAGGCGCGGCGCGGGCCTCACGGCGCGGCGCGCCCCGCAGGTACGTGCTGTGCGAGGTGCTGGTGGAGGAGCCGCGCGGCCGGCAGGGCATCGAGGAGCGCGCGCTGGGGCTCGCCGTGAGGGACGCCGTGGCCCGCGCGCACGGCGACTTCGGCCTGGCCTGTTGCTGCGTCTCCTTCGCAGGTGCCGCCGCGGCGGGGCGGGGGGCGGGCGGCGCGGCGCGGGGCTGAGCGCGCCGCGTGTCCCCGCAGTGAAGTACCTGAACGCGTACACGGGCGCGGCGCTGCTGCGCTGCCGCCGGGACGCGCACCGGCTGCTCTGCGCGGCGCTGCCGCTCGTGCGGCTGCTGGAGAGCCGCGGACAGCGCTACCCGTGCGCGCTGCGCACGCTGCACCTCGGAGGTGAGCGGCGCGGGAACGCCCTGCCCTTCGCATTGCGGGGTGGGAACGGGCTGCGAGGACCGAGCTACGGCCTCACACGCATGTGCCCTCTTTGCAAGGTCTCTCTCGTGAAACTTTGCCACCTGTACTGAAAAAGGATCATTCTGCCACCTGAAAACTCAGGGGAGGGAAGGGACTTCAAAATGCTGTAGCTACCCCTTCTGTTAATGAGGGTGGTGCTTGTGGCACTAATTACTTGTGGTACTAATTACTTGTGGTTTTCTGTGGAGAGGGAGAGAAAGAGTACCTCTGGACCAAACCTTTGAAGTAATTGCTTATCTTTGTAGACATTACACGCTTTGCATCTCTCCCAGGTACTATAAGATCCTGTCAGAAGTTTCTAATTAAGTATAATAGGAGACAGCTGCTCACGCTGCTGCAGAACTGCACCAACGAAGGTGAGTTGCTCCAGCTGCTTCCCTTGGGAACAGCCTCAATGCCGAGGGGGTGCTGGGCTCCCTGGTGCTTGAGCTGATGTCTCCCTAGCAGTGTAAGATCTGAGTGTAAATGAAGATTAGAGATTGATGGTTTTACCCCTTTTTTGCAGAGGAAAGACGGGCCATTCAGCAGTCAGTGCTGAGCTGTTCTCTTACCGAAGAGCCGTCCCTCAGTGGAGAGGAGGAAGGTGATGATGATGACGACGACCCAGAGACAGACTGAATATTGGTTATTGCTGCTCACCTCTGTCAGGGAGTTGCATACTCGAGAGGTTAGAGCTGAAACAGGGACAACTGCTGTTCCTGGCCCCTGTAAAACTTGTTCCCCTAGCCCCTCTGTTTAAATAAACTCTTTGTTAAATATGAGTATGTGGCTATTTGACTACAGGAATCAAGGCCCCCTGTGCTGCCCCGAGTTCAGCACCTCAGGGTAACGTTCCTGCTGAGAAAGCAGTGAGGGTTTAGGTAACTGGTCTAACAAGAGCTCTTCTTGAGAAGAGGAAGAGCTTTAATATGTTTTTTGACCTTGTCTTAAAGTAGAGAGATACTGTTTTGCCTCACAAAAGCATCACCCTCCATCTTCAGGATACAGCTGCAGGAGCAGCTAATACCGAGCTCTAAGTCTGAAACCCATCCACCATGTTACAAAACTCATAGGTAAAGATACTGCTTAGATATTTATTAAGTTTACACCAATCAGTTACAGGAAAGTAGTGCTGCTGGTAGCATCTCTTGAATTCATAGGAAACCAAGATCCAACTTAAAAATGCTGGCTCAGGGAGCTGGCTCCCTGTACCAGGGACAGTCCTTCTTGCTGGCATTACTTCCCTGACTTGCTCCAGTGCTGCGCGAGGTGGAGGTGAGTTGTACCAGCTCAAACTACTCTGCTTCTCTTGCCAATGCAAAGAAAAGTTTGCTACAACGGTGAAGAGAGAGTAGAACACAACAGATACAGGTTAGGCAGTGAGTAGTTGCTCGTGTTCCATGGTATAAGGAACAGAAAATGGCTATTACAAGAAAGAGAAAAAAAAGAAGTATTGTGGACACCATTAACTGCATACTTGAATCCTTCTTGCTTAAATTTCTCTTCTACTCTTGCCAGTATCTTTTTTTCCTATGCCTTTAAAGCATTAACACCAACCTGTGTTACTGTTTTGGGGCATCTTGTAGGTTGTTTGTACTGTCTTGAGAAGCTGTCCTGTCTTTCCCTGAGTGTTGGTAGTTGTAAGTGTGAAATTAAGCTGCTTTCAAAGAACATTTGTGTTTCTTCTATCAGTGTATGCCTGGGGTAGCTGAAGTTCTATTTACCTCCACTCTCCCCCTCTCTTTCTAGTTTACAGCCCCATACTGAGTTTTGTGGTGTGTCCTAGCAGGTCACAGCTTCAAGGCAACGAACTGTTTGAAGCCTTTAGAAGTGTAAGTAGGTCCTTCAAACCAAGTGTCAGTGCAGGTGGATCTGAAGGTAAGGAGACAAACCTCAGTCTCACACTTCATACTGGCTCCTTGGCAGGAAGGATGACATTAGGAAGGAAGAATTTGAATGTCTGTGAGGGAAGTGATTATTAGGCTTCAAGTTGATGAGAGAGTTTGTTATAGCAGTACTGGAAATATGTGCATACAATTTATTGCAACTGTTGCCCTTCACATTATTCAACAAAATCCACACCACTTAACTCATTAGCTTCAAATCACAAGCAGTGCAAACTGAGAGCACCCAAAAAAAGAGAAGGGCTCCAGAAGAGACATGTTGATAGCCTGAAGTGCTTAGTGCTGACCAAGTTACAACTCAGAAGAAAGCAGAGAGGCTCTTATCCCACTGCCAGGAATCCTAGTTCCTCGCTGCAGGGATAAGAGCTACAGCCATCAATTGTTCTTCCAATTCAACAGCAGCCAGTGTCAAAATATCATCTTAGCTACCAAGAGCCCGAGGTGGAGTGTTTATTCCAGATGATAACAAGTTGCAAAGAACTTGTAGCCTAATGTTAACCAAAAAAAAAAGGGGGAAAGAAAAAAAGGCAATCTCACTCACATTGAAACAGTAGTTGAACAACTGAAATAAGCCAGGAGGTTTCTTCTACCACTAGTGCCAAATTGCATTTTGAAATACCCAAATTCAGCAAGAGTCACTTCAAAACTAAATAGCCCAGTTCTGCTTTACACTCACCTCAGCTTTAAATCTTTCAAAGCCCAGAGAACAGGAGGAATTCTTGCTCTTTAGGAAAAGAACAGCCAGAGCAGCTAACACACTAAAACCAGGAAGCTCTTGTGTCCATTTCCAGTGCAGTGGAAAGCACGGTTTCTAAAGCCAGCAGTGTAAGAGCTTTACTGAAACAGTTCTACTGCCACAGTTAGATGGACTTCTCACCATGAACACTTCTAAGTAAAAGCTCTCTGCCTCTTCACTTAAGCAATACTGCAGTCTCTGACAGTGCCAGGCAGCTGTACAGACGTTTACATTGCGTATTAAGCCAGAAAAACTGACTGAGCACAGACCAGAAGCCTCCACTGAAGGTTCTCCAGGTTGTTTCTTTCAAATTTTTGTTTCAGTACAAACCAATAGAGTTAGCTGGAATAAAAACATCTTTGACATATACTCCCATAGTTTCCTCCTGAATATCCTAGAAGCCCTGGAAACACAGATTTAGTCTGTTCAAATTTAAATACTTAAACTATAGCAGCAAAAACAAAGCAAAAATGAAAAGAAAACCCAGAGAGGGAACTTCTCTTGAATAGCAGAATCACTTTGTGTGAACAACAGAGGTGCTGAACAGCAGCTTCTGCTTCTGTTTCTTTCTTTTCTTGCCTCCTTTTTCCTCTGTAAAGAAAAAAAGATACTGTCATTCATTTCCTGTGCAATATTCCTGTTCCATGAGAAGATAAATGGTCTTCCCTAGCCAAAATCCCTTCTCCAGGGCCGTGATACTTCCTGTCCAACTCACTGAGCACCAGATAGCTTTAAATAAACAGCAGGGGAACAAAAAGAAGTTACAGCCGACAAATCAAGGGAGACTCCATCCTTATTGTCACTGGTCACATTTTGAGCTCCCAAGACCCCTCTCTCGTTGACTAGAGAGGGCAGATTAAGCCGGATTAGTTCCCACCATTTGCAGTAGCTCTGAACACATCTAAGCTGTTAGGACGTGGCCAGCACAGTGGCAGAACTTTCATCCTTGTCGTCCATGAAATGCTACAGCTGAGGAGGACTTCTTGCTTTCGCTGTCAGTTCCCCACTATTCAGTACATAACCCCAAAGCTGTAAACATCAGACCTGAGCTTTAGAAGTTAGTTTAACCAGTTAATACCATGCTTGAGATTAAAGTGACTACTGGCCAAAAGCCGTCTTTGTCTTATGAGGAGTCTTTGCTAGCTGGAGATGTCAGCTCCCAGCAAGGAAAGAACCGCTTTCAGCTAACAGAAGCCCCGATCTAACTGACACAAAGCACTTCACCATCTGACATTGCCCAGAACTGCTCTCTAGGCCATTTTGCCTCCCCCCAAAATGCTTTCACTTTTTCCAGAAGTGAAATATTTGTTTTCCTGCCTTCCCTTTTACCTGATAAAGGATCAGGTGCGGACGGTTTGTCCAGTTTCAGGAGGGCTGCCTCAATGGCTTGGCTGAAGGAATTCTGGAAGCTGGGCACAGGTATGCGGTCAGAGTTGTCACTTTCTCCATCACTATCCCCTGGCACAGGGAGTGCCAGGGTGTTCTCATCTGCAAGAGAGGGAAGGCTCTTGAGAGACCAGAGGGCTGCACACAGCCTTTGTGGCGCAAATACCTCTCCACATTCCAGATGTTTCTTGCTGGTGGTTATTGTTTTTTCCCCCTCCAAGATTTCCAAAATTTAGATACCCATTTAGATGCAAAAAAAATACCCGAAGTAGTAAACCCAAACTTATTTACCTCTTGTCTTTGGACCAGGTTTAGACCATGTTTCTGGTTTTGCTTTTCCAACTCTCAACATCTATAAATAAACAAAAAAACATTCTAACATCTGATCAAGCTCACGTACCTCCTCCCAAATTGCAAGAAAATATAGAACACACTTTAGAGTGCTCCAATACTGTGTTGCCTCTGTAAAATTCACCCTGCATTGCTTTTGCAGAGGAGGCAATTGTGTTCTCAGACTTCTGCCCAAATAAGATGCAAGGAATTCTGCAGAGATTGCTCTGCTGCATGGCTTACCTGGGCAAAGGAAGGGAAGGGAGAGTCTTCTTCTAAACTCCCGCACAGCAATGGACTGACCTGGCTGGCAGCAGGTGACAGAGGAGTTGGAACAGACTCTACAGCAAAAAGAATAAGCGAGTTGGAACCTGTTTCCTTGACGAACGGATCTGTTAAACAGCTTAAGATGAAACATAACCAGGAGTTTTATTATATTATATAACTGACCATTTTTAATCTCATCTGTTCCACCCATCAGTCACACTAAGGGACCTCTCTTAGGTGTCTCCTTAATGTTTTTATTTAAGGAGTATTGGTTTTCTTTTCCCCTCCCTCAAAAAAAAATTATAATCTCTGAATGTTTCATCAGTTGCAGGATATTTTCCCCCACCCCATCCCCCTCTATTTTTTTCCCCTTCTTTTGTAATGTATCTTTGCCTGGGCAAAGATTTAAATGATGTACCACACCTGTGTAGCCCTCACTGTTTCTAAAATGCCGCTAGTGAAAAGCGGAGAGAGACAAGGACATCTCTTAGCAGCGTCAGCTTTGTGTGTATTACCTCGTGGCTGATCTAGGAGAGCATCAGTGCTGGATGAGTTTTAGGGAAGCTTAGCTCAGTGACCTGTGGATCTACTGGATCCACACAGAATGATGGAGAGCTACGTGGAAGGTGTTTTCCCAGATACTCACCTGTCTGAAACACAGGGCTCCGGCCAAGAGGAGAAGCACAGAAGCTCTGCTGGTCAACGCTGGTAGTTTCTCCAGAGCAGGAGCTAAAAGCAGGGAACTGCTGCAGATTCTCTAAAGCAATATGGACCTCCGGATCTAGGAAGACACTTTAAATTAGAGAACTAGGCAAGGTGGAGAAGACTGTCCATATGCAAGATGTTTGTGGGACTATGGGCAGTGCCAGCTCAAAACTTCTCTCTCTCCATCCTCTATCTTAGAGGCCAGTAAAGATCCTACTGCTGGATGAAAGCAATTCTTAAGCAATTTTTTTAATTATTCACTTTCAATACACTGATTGCCATACAAATAGAAACCAAGAATCCACAGCACTACACGTCACGGAGATAGCCGTGTTCTGGACCACCTTCCTTTTCTCCCATGATGGGCAGGAATTGCACAACATCATTTAGGTGTCACTCCTAGAACAGCTCACTCCGATCTAAATGTTGAGATTGTAGTATATAATCAGAATAAGGTGTTGGAACACAAACTGAAGGCCTTAAGAGTTCATCCTATGTTGCAAAAATTATTTCAGCAACTAAAGGTGACTGGAAACCCACCAGTTATGCTCAAGACTTACATTTGCCCTGTTTCTTGTTCTCTTCTATCTCAATTCTGCGTTCACGTCGCCGTTCGTCACGAGCTTTCTTCTGCCTTAGGCGTTTCCTCTTTTCAAGGTCATCTAGGAGTAACAGAAAGCACTGGATATCAAACCCACACTCATGTTTTTAGTAACATTTTTCCAGCTTTGAAAACTGTGTGTTCAGTTATAGTACACTGTTAAGAAACATATTTACAAACATATGTTCTTCCAAGCATTCAAGGCTTTTTTTTGTCTATGCATAATTGCTATCTGTACACAAAAGAGCTGCAGTTTTCTGTCTAGAGGTTATCAGACAGTTGATGCAAGAGGAGTAAACCTGTTATTTGCTTTCCTCTGCCATAAAAGGCTAAGAGCTACTCCCTTTTCATCTTCAAAATTACACAGCAGAGCTACTAGAAAGGTAATACCAACCTGAAAACAACTCCAAAGTTTCCTTGGAAACAGTAGGTGGCTTCAGAGCCAGTTCACAAATACTGAACTCACAGGTGAGCGGCAAATGACATAGGTAACGATGACGCTGTCTTATATCCTGAAGAAAAATAAAAACGCAAGTAGCTAGTTGTGAGTGTTAAAAATGCCAAATCAACTCAACAGCTATGGGGCTAGAATACTCTCCCATCATGAAATGCAAAAAAGCAGGAGCAGTGACACAGCAGACACTTCCTAAACTACCATATCTGTGAGTGATGCCGTGGGTCAGGACCCAGGGCTCCAGTATCTCCATCACCCACATCTCCATACTTGGATGCATCGACTTCCAACTTGGTTACCAGTCTTCTTGCTATTTCTCCCTTTTCACTTGCATCTTTGGAACGAAAACCTCCAATGCTGGTTCTCTGACAGGCTGAAGATTGGGTTTGAGTATCACTGCCCACTGTAAGTTTACACTAGACTATTCTAGTGTAAGAATAGATGCATCTTTTACACTGAAGTCCTTCCGATCTTCAACTACGGTTTCGTTAGACTGAAACAAGCTATTCTTGTTTTTCCTCATAAAGCAGAAAAACTCAAATGGAAGAGCCTACCACCTCTTTGCACCCATGCTATTCAAGTATATCCCTCCTTGCACAAGATTCCAGAATTATGTATAATTGTCACTGGACATGCAGGTTTTTACAGTAGTCTCTATTCCAGAGAAAGAAATGGAAGATCTACTCCCTTTTCTAAGGTCAGTGCCTAAGGCTGCCTCTACCTCCAAACAGACTGAATTTGTTTTCTATCTTCTTGCTGTATATATCTGCTTCTGAACACGGAGAGCTGATGGGGCAAGTTGTTTGGTCCTGCTGAACTGGAACACCACTTGTGGTTAAGATGAGTTAAAGTTTCTTCTCACAGAAGACAGTCTCTACACTTTTTTCTTTTTTAAATTTATTTAAGAACAAGCCAGTTTTGAGCTTGCAACTCTCTTATTCCTAAGCTTCCTAATGTCTGGAAGGAGAAAGCTGGACAGTAGTCTGCTTATTAGGAAGTACAATGCACTGCAGCTTGCACAGACACCCTTCACAAGATGAAGTGGATTTCAGCCCTCAGTGCCCCCTTCGGTCCTGGCCTAACATGCCTAACACCTCTCATAGTTATTACTTCCTATTATCAAAAATAGGCAAGTCTCACCTTTCAGCCACATGGATCAACTTGCCAAAACCAAAGGATCTTGATCCATAGTAAAATAGTTACCTCTGTCATTGAGTAGCCAGCTATCTCCACTACAGCTGCAGTTATCTTCTCTGGACTCTTCTCCAAGCTGCCATATTCACGAACAAGACATCGAACATTCACAGGGTGAAGATACATACACTGTCCATCCTCCGCTATAAGATAAGATATCACCACTCATTCTTTGCATGCTTGTTTTTAATATTCTTCTCTCCCCTCCTTCCCTCCCCATTTCATTTGCTAGTAATAAAATTAGAACTCCTTTCTGAGGAGCCTGCAATTTAATTTCACAGGGTTTAGCTGTATTTAACGAAGCAACAAATGTCTTTCCAAAAAAAGAATCTCAAAGGTGGCATCTCTACCCCCGTGATTCTAAAATTTCATTGCACTGACCTTGATAGAAATAATAAAAAGGAGAGTTGTTCACATGTCCACTGCTAATTGTCTCTTTAGATTCCTGGTAGCTTGTTTCAGGCATATTTGGTTCTGCTATAGTGTCCCCATCAGGTTCTCCTACGGTGTCCAGCTCGGGTACTCCTTCTTCGTCCAACGCAGCCTCTTCTGCTTCCAATGGAGGGGGAAAAGAACTTGCTGGATCAGAGCAAGGTTCCACAAGCTCTTCGTCAAACGCTGAGAGATACTCCACACCACACTGTCGCGGCAGAGAGCACATAGTTAGTACCACCTCACCTCCTTCAGCAGGCAGTCATCTCTTCAACCACTTTGGCACCACTGCAGTGTAAGGTGACTGAAGTAATTATTGACAAAATCCTCCTGAGCAGAGATGTTGCCCACCTTTTTCTCTTGGGAAACTGCAGGCTCCTTGGAGCTTTCTAAGACCAGTTCCTCAACAGCAGCAGTAATGCCAGCAATGCCATTGTTTTTCCCCTGGTCAACAGAGAGCGCTGACTCTCGCTCCTGTAAGTCACCCAAAGAGAACATGTTTCAGTTTCCTATTTGTTCCAGGAGACCCTCACTATAAATAATTTTAGCCCTGTCCTGGACTTCCAGTTTTCACAGATCTATATGCCATCTGTGACAAGAGGGACCCTTGAAGAAAAGGCCTTCTCAATACTGGAAAGCGCATATGTTGGAGGGTTTGAAAAGGAGTATTCTACGGGTCTGTTCATGCATGTCTTAAAGAAATTACCCTAGAAATCGCTAAGCTCAAGACAAAGGGAGTCCCAGCTTGCTCTGAAACAGAGCCCGTGTTTTTTTGAGAGGCACACCACTCAAAGCAGCATTCTGTAGGCAAACACCACGAATGCCATGACAGATACCTGGGGTCTAGAGGCTGCAGTCTCTTCCAGGACTTACACCCAGAGACCAGAACAGTCACGTGCAAGCTTTCTTGCACAGAGGTGATACCAAAGTGCTCTCCAAAATAAAGCTACTATAAATATTAAAAAAAAGATTCTCACCTTTAGTTCCTGGATAGCCGCCTCAATAAAACAAGCCTCTGGGGTATGTTTTTCCTCCTCATACTGTCTCAGTAATGCTGCCTTCTCCTCCAGGACCACACCCTGCAAGACCTGCTCCCTGGATGCCAGAAGCAGCTTTGAATACTGGCTGTGCTGTTCATCTGAATAAAAGGAACATAATCAAATCATGAACATCCCGTCCTGGTGCAGAGGCACCAGTTTGAATGGTTTGTTACTCTGCAGTTTGGTGGGGTCCAGCCTCTTTTTAAAAGCCTTGCCTATGAAATGCCCAGTTAACGCCAGGCTTTATGGGTTTGAAATGATCTCCAAATCATTTTTTTAAGCATTATAAAATCCATTACTTTCAAATACTGAGAAACATGCAAGCACACACACTGCACACTGAATACCCATTAGGAGACTTGACATTTTGCAGGAAACCTAAATGGATACAGTTATTCACAAAGTTGGCCGCAAAAAGCAAGTGAGCCATGATAGCCCACAAAAGAGCAATACTAAGTATAATTATTTCTCAGTCACAAAATTTTAATCTGTGACAAAATTAGTCACAGATGAGATGATACATTTTTCACATTACTAGAGTGGGGAAGATTGGGGAAAAAAGGACTATGGAGAAACAGATTTGCAGGAATTTTGATTATTTTCCCATATCATTCATCCAAAAATCTTAGCTGGTAAGTGATGATGAAACCTTTATTGAACATTATATCTTTAATATAGTTTGTATTCAGAGACAGAAGCCAGAGAATCAGGAGCTAGGGGAAAATAAGTAAATTAAAAGGATGCTGAAGAGCCAATAGAAGCAGCACTAGTCACATCCGTGACTGTACAACAAAGCACCTACCAAACTAAAAACAAAGTTTGGCAGAAGCTTAAATTGCAGTAACTTGAAGGGAAACAGAACGTCAGTTAAAGACTTGATATAAAGAAAGCGCAGGTGGAAGGTTTATCATTAAGATGTGGCCATTAAAACTGCTCAACTGCTAAAACTCGGGTTTTGTAGCCTCATCTATTGCAAGGTTACAGCAGGGCACTGCTGTGGAAAGTCTTCTCTACACAAGTCCCAGTCACAGAAGCAGCATCCCTACCCCGAGGGCCTCACATACACTCACCTCCAACGTGAACAGGCTGCACCACATCTGTCCACTGGGATTTGGGCAGTGCTATCAGAACACCCTTCTCTCTCCTCATAAGCTGCATTGTAATGGTATCACCAATTGCATATTGACGTGTTTCCATCGCAATAACACTGCGGTGCAAGGAGAAGGTCAGTAGGGTAAACATAACGTTTTAGAAAGAGGTATCATTTAATAAAGAACAAGCCTCACCTCTTGAGGTCCTTCTTGTGAACAGAGCTATAACAAATAGGACATTTACTCCATGTCTTCTCACTCAAGGAGAGGTAGTGAAGGATACAAGCCCAACAGAAGATGTGCCCGCAGCGGGTGATCTTTGCTGCCGTAGGTGGGTACAGACATATGGGGCAAGAGGGCACTTCGTGGCTACAGATTCGCTGAAAGGGCACGAGAGAAGAAGTTACAGTCTTGGAAACCATCCTGTAGCACAGGAACTAAGTCACCTGTGAGACTACGCTAACTTTTAAACCATTCAAGCTCTTTAGTCTCTTATTTACAAAGAAATTGAGTACACTAAGTGAAACTAAAGAATACTTTTTCTCTGCACGTGGAATACCTTCAAAGTCACCCATCTGGTATTTCCATTGCAATAATATTAAAAAAAAAAAGTAGAAAAAAACACCCCAAAACCACTCTGTTCATAACGTCCGATTAATTGGTTTCCTCTCATCATCTCCAAGAGTCATCATCAACTGAATTCAGATACTGAGAAGGCATCCAATGAATTTTTGCTGCGACTTAGGCAAACAGGACACCAAGTCTGCTTAACAGAGAGACTAAACTTACCCATTTCCGTGAACACCCTGGTCTAGTCAGGTGCTTTGTTAGCATCTACATGTTCCAAAGACACGACTGCCACTGCCAGTGAGCAAGCACCTACATTTTCAGATCACTTGTAGGGTCAGGTAACAGTAAATGTACCTGCCCTCCAGCTGCACCTTCTAGAGCAGACACCACAACCAACTGGGACAGATTAGAAGCTTCTGCTTGAGGTAACCCAAAGTTTGTTTGAGGTAACCCAAAGTTCTGGCCACAATTAGCAAGAGATTTTCCATTTTGTTGAGAGGCAAGAGGGGCTGCCTATGCAAAGAATAATTCTGCAAAATTCTACATACTCTAGTCCTCTTCCGTGGACTCATGCCCAAATTTTCTGCTAATATGCTGATCACAAGGACTAAGTCTACAGAAGAATGTCAGATACTATTTTTGATAAGCTCCCATCTGCAAAAGCAAGAAGAGGCTGCTAATTTTCCTAATAGATTTTAGCACTTCTCTTTCCCTGTCATGAAAAGCATTTCATAATATATTCCATGACAGATCTCTCCAAGTATTGTGGGAGTGACAGCAGAGGCCTCAAACTCAGTAAGAGCTGAGTTTTACATAATACCACAGAGATTAAGACAAGTTGACTTTCTTAACACACACCAACACACATACACAAAAAATATCTAGCCCAGTACAACTGACCACTTGCTCCACAAAGTCCCAGTTGACCAAGGTATCTGGATCAGCAAAGTGGACTGTGTAGTCCTGTTCTTCAGAGACAACAAACTGGCAGCTGGGGAAAGGCAAAGAAACAGATGATCCACTCAGTTGTTTCGAGAAATTCTAGAAATTTGAGAACCATCCCACAGGATTCTCCATAGAGCTTCTCTGTCCAGCAGAAAACTGCCGGATACTGTTGGTAATTTGTACCAACAAAACCCAGAGAGAAATCTAGTCATGAGTGTAACTAACAAGTGTGTGTCTAATTTCAATTAGAGAAAACATCACATACTAACTGAAGAGTGAACAAGGCAGGATTTTCCATAAATATTTAAGGAACAGCCAGCTCCACCAGGAATCTATTAAAAACAGTAAATCCACACTAGAAAGAATATGCTCCCCAAAACCAGGGCCATGAGAGTTCCTACAAAAACTTTACTACACTAAGCCTCAAATCAATATGGACATATCAGAAGTATCAAGATGAAAATAGCTTTTAACATCTTTAATATGATCAGATATAAGCCCCAAGCATACTTGAAATATGAGTGAAAATTACCATTATTTCCAGTTAAAAACGAGTTCTGCAGGTGGATCAATGCTGTCATCTTTGTTTGGGTTACTAATACATAACTACAGGGTAAGTCAACTTGAAATAGTCATGAGTTTAATAACTACGATCCATAGGAGATATTGCTTCTGGGACTCAAGTTCAGCTTAGCTTTGATCCAGTGACTGCTGCCCCTATCACTTCAACATATTACTTCTTCAGATAAATATGACTGCATTTTTCATGAGGGAAATACACACGTCTTCCCAAATGGACTATCACATTCCAAAAGTGATGCTGGATGGGAAGGGAGAAGACTATACACATCTGTGTCTAAAGGATTTGCCCAACCAGATATCTTGTCAACAGGCAAAGGTGACAGCTTCACAGATTTTTCACCTGTAAAGTACAGTCACAGATCACAGAATGGCTGAGGTTAGAAGGAACCTCCAGAGATCATGTAGTTCAAAAACATTAGTGAGGTAACTTCATTTTGGAAGAGTCAAGGCAAGTATTCAAACAGAATTCCCTGGCCGAATGTTCCTAAGAGATTATCTCTGTTGAAGTCTAAAAGCCCTGCAAGTCTCCCACTCACTTGGCCTGTAGGAAGAGCTCCTTGTTGAAAGGCTTATGTCCCCACTTGTTCCTTTTCCCCCAGTTGCCATGTCCATTCCCATCAAAGTGGGCTGATTGGCCACGGGGTTCAAAAGTGAAGTTCAGTAAGTGGTTCAGATTAATCTTCTTGGGACCAGAGAACTGGGCAGGGCTGAACTCTGCCCGTTGAGCCTCTGCTACCTAAGAGACAACAACATTTGTTAGAACTCACCCGAGTGCATTACAAAAGCATCAGTAAAAGTCAATTCTTTGTCCTCATCGATGATGCAGGGAACGTGCAGCAACCACTCACTCACCTTCTACTCCAGCTCTGCAAATCAAGTAGTGCTGCCTAAGTGCATAAGAATCTGAAAGTTAAAACTGAGCAATCTTATCCCATGCTGGTCAAACGGAGAAGAGCATAAAAACAACCTACATAATGACAAGTTAAAGCTAAGAAGACTTAACAGCCAAGGTTACTAACAGAAGAAGTTAAGTTCTAACAATATTATTTTAGACGGAAAGTAACGTAAGTGTGGTTACCATTTGCACAGGTCATGCCTGCTCCCTTTTTTTTTATATATATAATGAAACAAGCAGTGAGAATTTAACAGAGAAGGACAGTATTTTACGAGAGTAGTATTGCTCATGCACTGAAAATGAAAAATCACAGTACTCTATTATATCACGGAAAAAACATGGCATTTACACCCACATCAGCCTAAGAGGCCTCAACCTGATTTTCCTCCACCTTGATGGCAGATTGTGCCCAATTTGATCATTTTCTCAATACCAGCATCAAGTGCAAGTTTATGACAAATATCACCTTAGACTTTTAAAAGCTAGAAATTGTATCACTAAATATTTTCCTGAAGGGCCTTTGTTCCCCAAGATGCGCGCCTGGTCTAAGTACTCATTCCTCAGAATTTCCACTAGTTTTCCTGTTCTCTTTATTGCAGGTCTCTCGGAGCAGAGAGCACTCCTCTTCTGTTGTTGCAAAGTTGTTCTGATCACACTCAATCTGACAGCTCAGCGATGTTACCACCTCTTAGTGTTCTTCCCCTTCCCAGCCCAGGAGCTGAACACAGAAGACCTATCTAGGCAGGTCAGAGTGATCCTCTGGTCCCAAGAGAGAGGGCCTTGCAGACACTGCATTACAATTCTCACCTCATCGCGTCTTCCACCATTACTAGAGCTAAAAAGTTTGCCACTTCCGCCACTCCCTCCCCTCTGGGGGGGCATCTTGTTAAAAGCTTTGCTTTTCTGTGAATTGGAGCGACGGGACTGACTGGAAAAGTTCTCATTTTTTGAGTATGAAGTTTCTCTTTTACGATTATAACGCTGTTTGGATCCACTCGCATTCTTTCCATCTGAAAGAAAAAAAAAAATAAAGAGCAAGCATTAGACTGGCAGCTTCACAGAGACCTTTAGTTGTATCCAGTGCATATCAGACACCCAGCACCTCAAAGACAGAGCTGTATTTCACCTGAACCACTCAGTATGAGCACTCTTTAAAAAGGTACTGTTTATCCTGGACATGAGAATGTATCTATCAACCCATAAACTATTTTACTGCTGCGACTGTTCAAAGAGAAAAAAAAAAAAAAAAAAAAAAAAAAAAACACACCACCACCACAAGAAGACTAGATTTAGTCACTATGTTTTATCCTTTATTATGATGACTAAATTCTCTTATTTAGGTTTGGAATTATTCCCCTATGTTCAATATATTTGTTTGCTGAGCCTGTGATGTCTAAAGGGTTTGAAAGAGCAAACTGCAGATGTAAGACAAGGACAGAGTCACCATACCAGTAATGATATGCAAGTCCACCAGACACAAGCATGTTACCTGGTACCTTCAGTGACAAAACCCAAAATTACATCTTCATGCTTGATTACAAGAAGTTGACATCTACTGGTAGATTTTTCATTCTATTTACTGGAAACATATAATTTATCATCTACTATTGCCTCATAAAATACTACTGCTGCTTGAAGTCCTGCTTTGAGAACCTCATGGCCCATCTTCACTCAACTCTGCCCCTTATACTTACAAGGCAACGGATTCAACTCTCTTTTTAAATGCCCTTTCTTTTGCCCACAAGGTCAGCAAGCACCAGCTGATCTTTTTTGTTCAGTTACCATCACTGACCAGCACCTCTCCCCTCACTGGGCATGTGCCCAAGTGCTAAGTCCACCTACGCACGCAATGAGGCTGCCCAACAGCTGCCAAACGTGGCTCGAGTGCAGGTAAAAAGCAATAGAAAACACAAAGAGCTACAGCTCTTGGCTACAGCTTTCTCTTTCTCTACAGCTGAACTACAGCTTGTGATAGCTGAAAGTCCTGGGCTTCTGGCTCTAGCAGGGACACAGCTGCTGCATTAGGCCGTGAGGCCACACAAAGAACACTCTGAAGAAGGCCCTGGTGAGAGTCTTGACATGAGACCAAGGCTTGAGGACACGGCTGGCCGCTTCGCTGTCATTTAAGCTAACATTTCTACCAACTCCTTTAGGTTTTGCTTGGAAGAAGACTTATGATGCAGCCCTGGAGAGCTGAACTCAGCAGGCCCAGTCAGACCCCCTATCCACACCAGCCACCCCTTTAGTCATTCTGGTGCCCCACAAGCCTTACAAAACAGTATAAACATTATAGCCTCATACTGGCTAATATATCTACATCCAGCTATAAAAACCTACTAGTTTTCCCTGCTCTATTTCATAGCCCGCTCCATCCTTTAAAATAAGCCTTAGATGGGAGACAAATGCTTTCCCATGATTCAGAATCACCTTACTCATATAGGTTGAGTTTCTTACCAGTGCTTCCAGTTTTGCCCTTCTCCAGAACCACTTCCAAAGCTGCCCAAGCCTTTAAAGCAGCTGGAATGAGACCACTCACATGTGTCACTATTATAGCATAATTTGCTCTCCCACCCCGCAACACAAAGAGTGGAGGGGAAGGACTCCAAGGGCTACATTTCTTGCACATTACTGAGGATCCTGCTATTTAAGAGATGAGTATGTGATGAAAATGGCTTAACTGGATCTTGCTGTTTCTTGGCCATATCAGACCTCAGTCTTTGCTTGCAACTGCAGCTCTAGGAAGACACCACCACCACTGTCACACGATGTGACAGGGCCGATGTGCAGACATAGTTTGCCACCAGAGCTAATCACATACTCTGCTATTCGAATGCCAGGCCTAGATATGTTTGGAATGAAAGCAGTGCCACCAACCCTGCACACAGACAACTCAAACACGCTCTTCTCCTCTCGTCTGCAGTGCTATGAACGCCAGCCAGGCTGGAGCGTTATCAGGAAGAAAAACACCCCAGAAGCTGCCAAAAGCCGCGGGTGTGACCAGGCCTGGCTTAATCATTATCTAGACAGAAGGTTTTTTCTGAGAGTGTTTGTAGGGAAGAAGCTATAACCCACACCGCCAGGGCTCTGCTCAAAAATGAGGTAATTCTGATGAAGTTTGTACTACTGCAGTTACTCACATGCAGAGCTCACCCGATATCTGTAATTCCAGTGAACACTCTCAAAGAGCACATGCCTAGTGGGCTCACTACAACTTTGCCTCTCCTCTCTGGTCACCTACTCAGGAAAAAGCACCAGGAGAAGACAGTTGTGCCTAAAGCGGGTTTTCTTAACTCTTCACACTGTCCAGGAAAACTTCACCTGCCTGCAACTGACACAAGAATTTCCTACCACTTACAGTATTAATCAAGTTAATCACCACTGAAGGCGCCACTTTTGTCATTCAGTTGGTATTAGCACATTCCTGTCGTGCTGCAATCCTTTCAGACAGACTCCTCAAGTCCTTATGAGTCATCAAGAGTTTGATAAAAATGCATTTTAAACTGGAACTGTGTTTTCCTCTAACTAACTCACTATACAATCGCAAACCAAAACTTCGTAACACTGGACACAAAGTTATTCCCAGCCTGGAGGATCCAGCTTTACCACCTGTTGTTTCTTCAGCTGGGCCCTCCGTGCTGCTAGAAAACTTCTCTCCCCATAAAGCCACCTCCTGCCACCCACTAGGGAGGTCACAGGACTAAAGCCAGCTCCAGGTGGCTGGCCCGGCGCTGGAGCTGCAGGACTGGTTTGCTGCCAGGGCGAGGAACGCAGTTTCCTTCCGCCTGTAGTGTTGAAAACAGTCGTATTGTGCAAACAGGTTTTGGGTGGCGGAACAGCAGGCCCAACCTTGACTACAGGAAGACACTGCACCCTCCGGGACACAACCTGTGCTAGTGCCCTCATAGAACTGAGGGTAACTTTTCTGTTGAAAATATCTGAATTTCGGTGGAAATAGAGACTGAAAGGTGGCAAACCTGGCTGAAACGCAACTTCCACGAGTCTGAGAGTCTACAGGGTCCAATTTAGTCTGCTTTAAGATGTACTGCAAGGAAAAGAGGTGGAGAGACTACCGCAAGGTTTAAGAAATGTTCCCTCTGCATTTCCCCAACTGGAGTAAGAGCAGGTAACTCAGAAAAGCAAAGTGGCAAGAACATGGCTGGGAGTTAAATGCAGTGCAGAAATCACTTATGTAACAAAAGATCAACATTCTGGGGAGAATGTGAAGTTCATGAAGAAGATTTTCCAATTTAAAAGAGATGCCACATTCTTAAGAAGTCTCTTTTCCCTATCCTGAAACAGGGCAGAAGTTGGTGGACCACCAACCCCGCTCGTGGCTGCACCATTCCAAGGATGGAGAAGAGCTGGAGAAAGAAATCCTGTATGGTGACATACCAGTATCTTGCAGGCAATGGCCACCAAAACATGTCCACCGTTCAACCCTGCTGCATGTTTTGAGCTCAGAATTTTAGTCCATTCCTTTAATCTGACTAAATGAATCTTCTCATTTTAGTTCTCAGTACCCTTCAGAGAAACAATTTCTATACCCACATTTACTCCTACAAAAGCTCCTTACTGGTGGATATTTATATTTGTAAACAGTCCTCCTTCAGCAGTATATATGCTGATGGCTACATCTTCCCTAACAATATACTACTAAGAAATAAGCTATAGCAAGGAGGCATCTCTTGACAAGACTAACAGCCATGTCCTCATGACCTCATGTCTGATAGCCTTTCACACTGCCTTTTAAAATACATATACTGAAGTTTAAATATTCTCTTACCACATTTGAAGCCAGAAAACTCCTTCTAAAGACTATTTCACACCTATCAGGTGATTCCCTCTCCCTCATTTTTATCCATCCATACATTAGAGGGAAAAAAATAAAGAGAATACCACCGAAAACAAAATATTTAGGAATAAGGGAAAGCCTTCTATCAAATTCTGTTATGGATGTGGGAATCTTTGCAAGTGAGCTAGGAGCTCTTACAAAGAAAACTGACTCCAGATGCTTTTACAAGTCTCAACTTCAACTTTAAACTTACTATAATCACCCAGTTCTAACGCAATCTAGGAAGCTCTGGGAGTGCCACATTCCAGGTGCTCCATTGGCAGAGTCTTTCATGGGAGGGGCTGGTGAATACAGGTGACTAACAGGTCACTGGAGTCCAAGTGCATTTAGTATGTTCAGAAATGACTTAAGTCTTTAAGATACTTTTTATTGATGCACTATGGCATACATTTCTATTTCCCCAGAAACAACTGAAACAAGACACTAAGGAGCAAGGAAATTAAGTACAGGCTGCTGCAGCAATTATTACTGTAGACAATCTCTTACGTACTTGTAGGAGTAAATATTACTGTCCCACTTCTAGCTTTTTGTGGGGGGACACAAAGGTGTTGGGGACACTCTACTCCCCATCATCTTTAGGGATGACTTAGGACTTACCTTAAAACACACAGTACAGGCAGTACCAGGGGTGCTGGTGAACGTCTGTGTGACACAACAAGCTACCTGTGGTGCCACACGTTACGCTTCACCTTAGAGGCCAGCCAAGCACACACGAAGCCACGCGCTCCGTGCTCTCCAGAAGCAGGCTACAAAAACATAGCCTGGGAGGGCAATTCCGTGTACAACATGGGAAAGCCTCCCACAAGGGGCAAGTGCACGCGGTGGGAGCATGGAATAAAGTCATGGTTCTTCTGAGAGGAAACTTGTGCTTGCCACTGCCTATAACATTAGAGCACTGTCTCTCATGCTGGACACTCCAAAGCTAAGGGGAATGGAATGTAAATCCTTAAAGGAAGGTGAAAAACAGAATGATAAAAAAAAAAAACGTTAAAAAAAAAGCATAAATAAGCAAAACAAAACAAACAAAAAACAGCCTTGCAGGGGAAAAATGGGACGGGAGCTGCATCTGCCAAAAACGCCGGGCACAAACCAGGAAGAGGGAAGAAAAGGAAAGCAAAACGAAGCAGTGACGTGAGGCGAGGCTGACAACACCCAGCGAGGAGACAAACAAACATCCCGAGCAGCCGCTCGGCCCCGCGCCGAGCCCAAGGCCGGGCCTGGAGCCCCGGGCTGCGGCCGCAGCCTCCGCTGGAGCTCGGGGGCTCCGCGGGGCGCCCGGGGCACCGCGGATCAGGTCTCCCCGCTCCCCGCCGCCGGCTCTTACCGCCTTTGGGCTTAGACTCCCCCGCGGCGGGCCCGGCCGAGGCGGATCGGGGCTGCTGCGCTTTGCTGCCGGCCGAGGAGCCGGGCGCACCGGGGCCGCAGGGGCTGCTCTTGTCCATGGCGGCGGCTGGGGCGGGCGTCGCGCCGGGCGGGCTCTGCAGCATCAACGGGCGCCCCGGCGGCGCTGGCGAGCGAGCGGCGGCCCTGAGCGGGGCGGGACGATGGTCGCTGGCGGGGTCGGCGGGGGCCCTGGCGCATGGCCCGCGGGCAGCGGCGGGGGCGGCGCAGCGCGGTCTCGGCCTCCTTCATGGCGACATCTTCTCGCTGCTGCTCTCGAAGCGGGGAGGGCCGCGGGAGGCCGGGCCGGGCCTGCGGGGCTCCGGGCAAGGACGGAGCGAGCGGCTCACGGAGCCCCGCGGGGCCCGGCGCTGCCTGCGGCCGGAGAGCTCGGCGCCCCCCAGGCACCCACGGGCTCCGCGGCGCCCCTCCGGTCCCGGCCCCGCTTCGGCCGCCGCCGCCGCTGCCCCGTAATGGCGACGAGTCGCCCACAGCAGGGACCGGGACCCGGATGGAGCCTTTTATAGGCGGGCGGGCGCGGAGCATGCCGGGAATTGGAGTCCCGGCGGGCCGCACCCCAACATGGCGACCGCCGCGGAGCATGCCGGGAGTTGTAGTCGCTCCCCCCCGCCGGGCACCCGCCCCTCGTTCCCCGTACCGGGGGCTCAGTAACGGGGGCGAGGGGGGTGCGCGCTTCCGCAGAGATAAAGGGCTCGCTTTTCCACTGAGGAAGGACCCTACCGAACAATTCTTCCAGCGAAGATCTCATAAAAGGGCTCATCTTGAGCCCTGCTTTTCATCCCCACAGAAATAAAACTGGGGGGAAAAGAGCAGAATACCATAAAATTCTAGAGGCAGAGCACACTAAAAGTAATTTTATTAGGAAAGAAGCTGGCTTTTGAGGGGAAATAAGGACAAAGGAGGTTTCTCTTGCTATTTTCCCCTAACTGCAATAAAAACACCAACTTCTGCAGCAAAATCCCTCATATGAGTGAAATAACTAACTAACTCCAGGTGTGTTTGCCTGGGAAGGCCGAAGGCACGGGGCTGCTTGCAGTTAACACACGTGCCGTTAGCAAGGTGCAAGTTTCAGCAAGAGTCCGTGGCTCTACCCGGATTTGAAGAGCAGAATAGCAACGTGCCCCAGGTAGAAGTAGATGAAGTGCTTACTCTCATGAGTCACGTGGCTGCAAAAGTTCCTTCCCACAACACAATGCCAAGTGGGATGGTGTTTCTTGTCAAATTCCTGCAGGAGAGAGCACTAGTGATTTAGTATTTCAATGCAGGGTGTGTAGAAAGAAAGGGGAGAAAAAAAGGTCTTAAAAAGGAAGCAGTGCAAAAGAGGAAGGACCTGGAAAAGCACAGGGAAGGGACGTCCAGGGCACTAACATGGAGGAAGCCGGACTCAGTTACCTGCAGCTCATAGAACTTGATTCCATGGTGCTAAATACCACCGCTCCCTGGTGCCTCACAGCGGTAAAGGCCTCAAAGAGGAGGATACGACAAAGGAACATTTACCCTCTTTATGTGGGCCGCGATCTCGTGCTCGATGTTGTACTCGTCCAGCGCCAGCAGGGCGCAGTCCACGGCCTCCTGCTGCATCTCTTCGGTCATGTCCGTGTCCTTAATCACGGCCTTGTGGTCGCCCATGGCCGCCTGCACCGCGCAGAGCCGAGAGCGCTGCGGGAGAGCCGGGAGAGCCGCCGGCCCGCGCGGGGAACCGGCCCCGAGCGGCCGCCGCCGCCGCCCCCGGGTTCGAGCCCCGGCGCCGCCGCAGGCGCCTCTCGCTCCGCCGCGTCCGTTTAACGGACCCGCGCGCGCCCCGCCCCGCCCCCTCTGAGATCTCCGCCAATCATTGGTCGCCGCTAGCGCACTGCCGGGCACTCATTGGCTGCTACCGGGAGCCTCTCGGGGGGCGTTTCCTTCTCGCCCGGCATGCACCGCGCTGGCGCTGTTGCTGTGGCGACGGGAGGCCGCGCGGCCCCAGCCAGGCCCGAGCCTCCCAAGAGCATCTGTATCATAAACGCGTATAAACGCGTATAAACGCGTATAAACGCGTATAAACGCGTATAAACGCGTATAAACGCGTATAAACGCGTATAAACGCGTATAAACGCGTATAAACGCGTATAAACGCGGAGCTAACCGCCACACCCATCGGAACTCCGTAGCCTTAAGGGCATGGCCAGGAGAATGGGGCGACTAAAGCAGTATGGAGCAGCACAGGCCTCAGAACCAGCCTGTGTTTATGGCCTGTTCCTCCCTGACCTCTTACTTGTGCATTGAGTTCAGTTCCCAAACCTCCTGAATTTTGGGAAAGATACTTTTCAGGAATTTTGGCATTCCCACTCACAGGAAAATGAGCAGCAGTATCAGCAGTAAAAGAAAGAAAAAATAAAAAAGCACAAGCCATAAAACCCTTATGGGTGGAACACACGTTTTTATTAGCAAAGAAAGTGGCTTCGAAAGCTCTTTCAAAATCATTTTTGAATCAGTGGATTCAAAAATAAATACCCTTCCCTCCCAAAATTGTAATTTTTCCCCTAACCGCCATGAAAACACTAGCCACTACAGCAAAACCCCTGATACCACCCTTGGGGAAAAAAATAAATAAGTAAATAAATATATAAATATAAAGGTCTGCTTCCAGAGGGCGGCTGAAGACACCAGCCCGCTGACAGTGAGGGTGCAGCCCTGTAGCCACATGCAAGTTTCAGTGTCAATCCACGGCTCTAGCCAGCTTTAAACAGCAGGATATTGACTCCGCGCACGAGGAAGAAGATGAAGTGCTTTGTCTCATGAGACACGTAGCTGCCGAACTTCCTCCCCACAACGCAGTGCCAAGTGGGACTGTATTTCTTCTCAAACTCCTGTGGAAAAGATCACTAGGAATTTAGTGTCAGCGAGCCTCTGACCCACATGCTCTATCTATAGATTTCTGTCACTGTTGGGTCATTTAACCAGCATCACTATTTGGACAAGGCAATTCAGGAGCAGTGCATGCACTTAAAATACAAAGGATTAAGTTACTTATCTTCTATACACCACTTGCTGCTTAGTCCAAAAAATAAAGCCTACCTGACCACATCTGACTAGTGCTCCTTAAATGAGAAGAAAGAAGATTAAAATGTAACTTATGCTTAGATAATAATTTTGCCCAACCTGGAATAACACCATGATTTCAATCCAGAACTTTTGAAGCATCCAAGACCACAATCTCTCTACTCATCATATGTGAGAACCTGCCCCAAGTTCCAAAACCAAGGATGCAAGTCCACTAAAAGCAGAACTTGGCAGCAGTGGCTACACAGGGCTGCATCCAGCAGCTCACTGCTGAGGATGCTCTGGAGGACCTGGATGCTCTGGATGCACACAGGTGTTTCTGCTTGGTTACAAGCCTTGGGTAAAGCAGCTTCCCCACAAAGTCTCAGGTCTCAAGCGGGAGGTAAAGAAAGTCTGAGGAGCTGTAGGCCATGAACTGGCTACTCTCCATCAGCAGAAGACCCGCAGAAAAGGACTTTTCCCTGTAAACTTTAAACAGGCCAGCCAGTCTGACACAGCTATTGTAGAACTCTGAAGAGATCCCTAAAGCTGAAAGTGAAGGCTATTTATGTCAAATATTTGGCAGAAAAGACATTCCCTCAGATAAAAACTAAACACAGTGTTTTGAACCTGATAACTGGGCACAGGAAAATGTGAACAGCCACTCTTCTGCTAACCCCAATAATGGGATAGTGCGGGAAAGGATTAAAATAGAAGGTATTGCACAAGAGAACGCCCAGGAAGAGGCACATTTAAGGGAGATAAGAGGGAAAAGCAACATGAGGACACCAGCCTGCACGAAACCCAGCTCAATTATCTAGTATCTCTAGAACCTGCTTCTCAAAGCAAGCCTTGAAACTCCCTCTGCTCCACCTTTGATGTGCACAGAGATATCCAGAGGATGCTACGAGCCAAGATTTACCCTCTTAATGAGAGCTGCAATTTCTTTTTCAACACTGTATTTCTCTAGGGCTACAATGGCGCAATCGACAGCTTCCTGCTGCATCTCCTCAGACATGTCCGTGTCCTTAATCACGGCTTTCTGGTCACTCATGGTCACCTGCGCGAGCAGAGGAGGAGAGTTCAGAGCTGCGGGAGGCGGCAGCGGCGCGGGGGAAGGGGAAGGGCGCCCCGCGCCGCCGCCCCGCGCGGCCCCTGCTCGGCGCTGCCGCGCACCGGCTCCCGGCCGCCCCGCGGGCGCTGCGGGCCCGGCCCGGGCGGACGCGCAGCCCTAAGGCGCCTCTGGCTCCGCCGCCGCCTCCGTGAAGCGGCCCGGCCCCACCCCGGAGCGCCTTGGCTCCGCCCCCTGCGCTATTCCCGGCTCTCATTGGCCGCGGCCGCCGCCGCTCATTGGCCACGCCCGGACACCTCCCCGGGAGGATGCTTCCCGCGCCGAAGTTGCCATGGTGACGCTCAGCGACGCGCTGGAGCCATTTTTAGGCCGTTGGCCGCGGAGCACGCCGGGAGTTGTAGTTTCCGCCGCTCCGCCGTCCCCCTGCTCCGTGTTCCGCCAGGCCCCGTTCCGGCCTCTGCCCGCCCCCCGCCAGCCCACGGCTCTCACAGCCCGGGCCTGGGTGGGCCAAGGGATGAGGAAACTCTGCTCCTCCCCAGTAATAACCAGCACCTCTGGTTACCCTCTGGTAAGACGGAGAGTTCGTTGTCCAAGGTGGCTTGCCCAGGGATACAGCACCAGGAAAAGGAACAGCTCAGGGTTTGCAACAGGGCATTCCTGTGCCAGGGAATGTGTCCGATAAAGATGGAGAAAAAAAAAATATCAACGTGAAACGGGAAGGAGCAAACACTGTCACTGCTTACCCAGCAGAGGCACTGCCTGGGCAGAGCAACAGATGCCCACAAAACTTTTACAGGCCAGACTGCTCCAACAGCTCCACTGGCAAAGACAACGGAAAGGAAAGTTTTTTGAAGGAAAACAAATACAAGGAAGAGCTTTTTGGTATTTTTCCTCTTTATAGCCACAATGAAACACCAACTGCTACGGAAAAATCCCTGACATTACCCTTGAAGACCGAGGTCTGCGTCCTCAGGAAGGCTGAAGTTATGGGTGTGATAAGGTCAGCGTACAGTCCTGTAACCAGATGCAAGTTTCAGTAACAGTCCGTGGTTCTAACCAGACTTAAAGAGAAGAATAGCGACTTGGCCGAGGTAGAAGTAGATGAAGTGCTTTGTCTCATGGGTCACGTAGCTTCCGAAGTTCCTTCCCACGATGCAGTGCCAAGTGGGGTTGTATTTCCTGTCAAATTCCTACGGAAGAGAGCACACTAACATTCAAGAACTCTTCCAAAATTACAAGAGACTGGCAGAAAACATGTCTTTTTTTCCTGTAGTCTTTGACCCCAGCTCACCACAACTGCAAACAGAAGCTTAATACTAAACTCTGTAAAATGAACATCAAGCAGTTCATCAAACTGGCCTTCCCTTGACGGAAAACTCAAAAGAGTTGCCAAGTTTTCCTTAAGCCAAGCAGTCACAAGGCCAGGTCAGCTGCCAGTCTCCTATTCACCTGGATATTGAGATAGTAGAAGAAAATACTTAAACAGATAGGTGACTGAAAAGAGGAAGAATCAAGAAAAGTACAGGGCAAAGATGAGGAAAGAAACATTAAGGATGAGCCTGTAGAAAGACTAACTCGATTATCTAGCATCTCCAGAACTTGTTTCTCTAGAGTTACTTGCCCAGCAACGTTCCCCCCGTTTGATTTTTTTTTTTGATGTGCAGAGGGATTTCATGAATATTATGCTTCAAACATCCATCTACCTTCTTTATGTGAGCTGCGATGTCCTTCTCGATGTTGTACTTCTCGAGGGCCTGCGTGGCACACTCCACAGCATCCTGCTGCATCTCCTCCGACATGTCCGCATTCTTGATGACAGCCTTTCGGTCACTCATGGTTGCCTGCATTCAGCAAAGACCTCTGAGTTGCAGGAGCATCGATCTGCACACGAGCATCCCTGCCTGCACTCGGATGCACAGTCATATCCCATCGGTTTCCATTCTGCCTGGCTGCGGGCCATAAGCCTGTGCCTGGACATCCTACACCGCATCCCTCCTGGGGTATTTGAGCCCTGCATAGCCTCGAACAGTATCTCAGGGGGCCCTTGGGATACAGCCCCCATCCCATGGGAGCTGAGGTTGTGGACAGGAGAGCCCAGGGAGAATCCCCACGTGCCGTCACCACGAGGAGCCCCTTGCAGCCCGGGGCAGCCGCCCAGCAGAGCCCGGGCATGAGTCCGCAGCGGCTCCAGCACTGAGGGGTTGCGAGGGGAGCCCGGGCGGCATCGACGGCGGCGCCGCCCCCCGCAGCCGCGGGGCCCGGCGTGGCTTTCGGGGAAGGGCCGCCACGCGCAAGAGCCGCCGCCACGCTCAGAGCCCCGCGCTCGGCGGTATCGGCCGCGGCGGGGAAGGCCTCTCTACCCCAGCTCGGTCTTTCCAGACCCCGACCACCCCAGGGAGCCCCGCGCCCCAGCGCCCCGCAGCCGCCCCCCGCGGGCCCCCGTTCCAACCCCATCCCCCCAGGCAGCCGCGGGCCCCGGCCGGGCTCCCTCACCGCCCCCGGGGTGCTGCAGGACCAGCCCTGTGCGCAGCGAGGTGGAGCGGCGGGGCGGGGCGCGGGGGCGGGCTCGGGGTGGGCGGACGCGCAGCTCGCAGGCGCCTCTCGCTCCGCCGCCGCGTCGGTTTAACTGACCCGCGCGCGCCGCACCCGCCTCCGAACGCTCCCGGCCCCGCCCACCTCGGGCAGGCGGCTCGCTATTGGTCAGTGCCGCCGCCCTGCCGAGCGCTTATTGGCCTTTTCGAGGCGTTCCGATCGCATTTTGCCGCAGCGTTTTCTTGCAGCCCGGCATGCACCGCGCTGGCGCCGTCGCCTCTGTGACGGGAGCGGCACCGCCCGGGCGGGCGGCGGTGACGGGAGCGGGCGGCGTCCCCGGGCCCGGCCTGTGGCCCAGCGGGGCGAGGGCGTCTTCGCAACCACCCTCCCGCGCGGGGCGGGAGAGGCTCTTCCGACGCGACACCCAGTCTGAAGCGTTAGGTTTGGAGCGTTAAGGGATGTTCTGGCGCAGGAAACCTAATAAAAGAGAGAACAGTGCGTTTTTTACCTCGTCTTGTGGATGTAGTGTGAGGAAGCTGCAGGTGGATGTGCTCAAAGAGGCTGTCACTGGAGGGTCTCAGGTTAGCAGCTCGGAGGATCCAAGTGAGAAGCAGCAAAAGAGCATCAGATACCTGGAGTATTGGACGCTGGGCAGGTTTCCTGACAGCGAGGGGGCTTCTCTTGAGAGATCTGCATGCCTCGCTTGTGCTTGGAGATCCGTACCCCTGCCTAGGGTGCTCAGGCAAGGGGATTAGCAGCCGCCACACCTCTCAGGTCTGGATTTGCATTAATTTTTCTGAGAGCTGAGAGGGGCTATTGGGTCTCTGGAGCAACAACAGTCAACCAACGAACCCGGCGCTCGTTGTCCCCGAGATGTTTCACCCAACTGCAGCCGACCTCGGAACCGCAGCTTCCCTGGCAGCGGCACCAAGTCGGACGAGGAGGGAGCCCCAGGGCGGGGGAGGTCCCCGGGAGCCCCCCCGTTCTGCCCGTCCCGGCGCCACCGGGGGAGGGCGTGGCCTCCCTGCAGCCCCGCCCCTCCGCCCCGCTCGGCGGTTCTGATTGGCTGCGGGGCACGCGCCGCGGCGGCGGCGGCAAGGGCATGCCCTTGCAAGATGGCGGCCGCGCTGTGCCCGTGCCGGGCGCTGCTCGGCCGGCGGCCCCGGGCCCTGCGCGCGCTCGCCCGCCCCGCACGGGGCCTGGCCGCACACGGGCAGACGCACTTCGGCTTCCAGACCGTGTCGGAGGAGGAGAAGGGGGAGAAAGGTGCGTGCCCGCGCCTCGCCTCGCCGTGCGGCGCCCTGGGGAGGGAGCGCGGGGCTTTTGGGGCCTTGCGGCGGTTAAACGGCGCCAGGCCCGGTTTGGTGGGCCCGGTTCTTACCCCGGACTCCGCAGCGAGTACGAGAAGAGTCTGTTTTTCTCCAAAGAGCCGTTTATCAAGTAGCAATCTCAGGGGGGTTCTGTCCTCCCTGCGAGGGCTTTTGGGGTGACCTCGGTCAGTGCCGTGTGGTGGCAGAGCTGCCCAGGGCAAGGAAGGGCTGGATCTGCTTCCCCGCATCGCGCCTCATCTTCATGCCCTTTCTTCTTAGTTTACCAGGTGTTCGAAAGCGTGGCCAAGAAATACGACGTAATGAACGACTCGATGAGTCTGGGCATCCACCGAGTGTGGAAGGACGTTCTCCTGCATAAAATGAACCCTTGCCCGGGAACCCTGCTTCTGGATGTTGCTGGAGGGACAGGTAAATGCATTTGTTGAGTTTCACGTGGCCACAATGCCACAGTCACTTGGAACAGCTCTTCTCAAATGATAAAACACATACTGTGTTTTATCATATATATATCTGTTAATAATAAACACATATATATCTGTTAATAATAAACACTAATTTATTAGTATTTATTTATGTTTGGACTTGTTTGACAAGCAAAGAAAGTACTGTCTGTTAGCAGTAAAATGGGATGCCTTTAGTCAGGAACACTATTTTGATCTCTTTGAATCTGCTCAAACTTTTTAGCAAGTTGCTTAATGCTTTTGGCCTCAGTTCTTCTCTTTTTAAACCAAGAAAAAGAAATCTCTGGCTTTCACAGGAAAAGGCTGGGTGAAATTTGGAATACCTTGCTCAAAGGCTCTGAAGCCATTATAGTCCTGCCCTAATATGCTATGGGCAAATATATTCTTATTTGTAGGAAGTGGAGGCAGTTTACTTTTATTACAGCCCCTTCAAGATACATGTATTTCAGCCAAGTTTAATATCCAAAGCCCTAGATTAATGTTCCTTGGAGTCTTAATACTTCTGATTTCAGAAAACATACCAAAATTTATATCTTTCCTTTAAAATTAATACAGGTGACATCGCCTTTCGATTTATTAACTATGTTCGTTCTGTGCGAGAGCGCCAGCTGCGACGGAAGCTCAAGCACCATCAGAATTTGTCCTGGCAAGAAATTGCTGACAGTTACCAGGAAGAGGCAGTTAAGCCTCTTGGGGATTCCCAAGTGGTGGTTTGCGACATTAACAAGGAAATGTTAAAAGTTGGGAGGCAGAAAGCAGAGCATCTTGGCTACTCTGAAGGTAAGTCACGCACTGTTTTGATAGCATCTCTGGTGGAGGAAGCTGAAGTGTGATTGTCATCGGGTAATCACCACTTCAGCATTACAGTAAAAATGATGTAGCAGTGCCATAAAGCAAAGGGTGGTTTTTGTCAAGGCAAAATTAGTTCTCCAGTAAGCATGAGAGGAATATGCTGTTCTTGAGCCTTCAGAAATGCAGGCATGGAAGTGTATGTGAGGTCTGATGTCCAGCTGTCCTTTCAAATGACATAAATAACCAAAATTTACTCTCTATGTCTGTGCAAACTCACTTGACTTTATGGCAGATAAGAGATTAGAGCTTAGCCCTGGAATGATTAATCTAAAGGTATATATGGGTATATTGAGAATGAAGGCAATAAATTAGAAATGCAAAAACTAGTCTATTGTGAAGCTGTAAGACTTTCCACAGTTAGAGAATGTGTTTTCAATATTAAGAGAAACTGAATTGCATTAAATGTTAGTTTGCAGGTCAATGGATTAATTCACTGATATCTAGAATTTGTTGGGGACCATGCCAATCCTGATTGAAAAGCCTGATTTTAAGAAGTAAGACATAGAGAAAGAAGTCCGGCTTGTGGCACAGCGTTTGTATGACAGTCATTTATCATCTCTTTGTTTATAGATTCCTTGAAAATACTTGTAAACTGTAGTAGGAGTTTGCTTGGATCAGGAATGCTCTGGGCAGCCAGTATCAGTCAGAGGCACAAGACCTTGGGTGTCCTTTCCCTGCACCCTCTTCCTACAGCCCAACTGGGGCTCCAGTCCCAGCCAGGCAATTGTCCAACACTTGTTGCCAGTTCCTGGCATGAGATGCATGTGGGAAAGGGGAATTCTTGCAAGCAAGGTCTCCAAGCAGCTACGAGTGACCTCCCTGCTTCTAGATCCTGGGGGCTAAAGGACACTCTGCACAGCTCGGGAGCACTCGGGAGGGGCTGAGGAATTGGCTCCTGGCACAGGCTCTTTCAGCTGCTCCTGCTTTCTGCTGCCAGGCCGCCTCAGGCCGTTGCCTGCCTGCCCCTCTCTGCTTTAGGCACAACAGTCTTGTTGTGAAAGCCCTGGTTTGCATCAAGCCCTGGTTTGCATGGTGCTCCTCGGAGCAGCTTGCAGCCCTGCCCGGAGCTATTGTGCACCATGGCTTGGGAACATCTGAAGCGTAACTTAGAATGTGAAATAAACCTTGATACTGTCTCCCAGCTGTTTAGTCTTAAGCAAAGCAAATAAAATTTACTTAATTGGCTTCACTTTTGGGATGTTTTTTGGATTTATACTTGATTTGGAAAGTCTTAAGGACTGTGTATGCCCCCCGCAGAAAAAAAAGCCTGTTGTGCAGTCACAGGCTGAGCATTCCTGCAACAGGAACAGGGCCCCAGCCCTTCTTGTGAGGCACTGACAGCCCCTTTAACTTCGCCACATACAGAACTTCTGGCCAGTGACACATGCAGTGTTGTTCAGAGGGTCAAATCTCCTGTCACTCAAAGCCTTTCCTTGTTTCTAGGTTCTTAAAATAGTATCAATAATAATAGTATCAATAATAGTAAAATAGTATCAATAATAATAATATTATGGCAATATTATTATTGGTACTATTTAATAATATTATCTAATAATATTGCATGCTTCTTTTCATACAACACTGCCCTCAACTGTGAGCATATCTCTCTGTAAAAATGAAATTCTTATGTGCCCTGGCAACAATTGTGGGTTTCTATTTCGTTTTGGTCTTCTTCATGCCCCTTTACAACACTGCCCTTTGAAATACATTTTTTTTTTAAGTTCATTTTGTTTTGCATTTCAGTCAACAAAGCAGTGATCTTAAGATCTATTAATTCTAAAGTGCATAGTTCTTTTTTGGTACAACTTGCCTGAACATCTGTGCTCTGTGAGACAGACACAGCCCTGATCCCTTGGGGCTTGGGGAGTGAAACAGATGCAATAGGATCACATGCCAGTAAATCCTAATGGAGGGATTATGGCTCTTCCTTTTCATCAGGCAGCAGCAGTTGTCTAGTGAAGTGTTTTATGCATTTTGACTCGGTGCCTGGTGAGATATTAACAAATCAGTATATTCTAGTTGCCCTCTGGGTAGAGAGTCTCTTTTTGGAACTTTGTACCTCAAATACTAAAAAGGCAGCCAGTAGCTGTTGCTCTCCACTACAGTGCAAGACCTGAGTGATACCTCTTCCCTGCAGTCCAAGGCAGTGTGAACAACGTGCCAACATCTGCAGAAGAATATTTTGGTTGATCAGCATTTTTTCTTTTTTTGTTTGAAGGACAGCTGTTACAATACAGGGCCTTAAAGGTTTGTGAGTAGAAACAAACGTGTGTTCTCCACAGCCAAATAGCAGAACTGCAGTGTCAGTTGTATATTTCACTTACTAATGATCATTCCATTTTGGAAAAGAGAAATTCTAGCATTTCTGAAGGATTTGGCTTTATAAGAAGTCTTTTAGATACCTTTATGTCCTTGTGTTTTTATTGCAGGTTTGTCCTGGGTGGTTGGGAATGCTGAAGAGCTGCCCTTTGGTGATGAGAAGTTTGATGTTTACACAGTCTCTTTTGGAATCCGAAACCTAACACACATTGATTTGGTAAGTTGCTGTAGGGTATCCAGAGCATGAGGGTTTTACAACTCCTATGACTTTTCTATTTATTTATCCTAAGCGAGGAAGGAGTTTCTCCTTTGCATAAGGGAATATCTTTCTGTACTACTGAAACATCTAAATAAGTAGTAGGTAGTCTGCAGCTTGCTTGAGTAAAAAATGCAATTAAATGCCCCACCTTTGTCATAATAAAAAAGAAGTTAGATTTACGCTAGTTGTGTCCCGTCTTTCCAGCTTGACAAGCCACACAATTTCCTCCTGAGGCAAAAGAGCTGCGCACTGCAGTCACTACTCCCCTCCTGCTGCATCTACACATACTTTGTGCAGTCAGTCTGCAGGTCTCAAAGCCCGTGCCACCATTGAGCCCACTTCTGCTCGGTGCCCTTATGCTGATTTGTAGAGAGGATTTCCATGAAGAATCCTTACAGTTTTGATTTGGGTAGATGGTACCTTTGTCCTAACCAGTAGCTGCCCTTCCAGAATGACTGGATGTCTTTCATGTTAGCTCACCAGTCTAGCTAGGCTTGGTTTTATGTGTCTTGGAGGAGTGTCTTCCAACCTTGTTAGTGCTCTTAGGTTGAGGATGCAGCATTTGGACGGTCTGGGTCTGTGCATCTTTGAGCTCCTGTAAATTTGGAGGGGGTTCTGGGGTGCTTTGCCTGTATTTGTCCCAAGCGTGAGCTCTTGTACCTCTGATTTCCCTGCAGAGAGGGACAAGTTGGTGGCTCCCTGGGGGCCTCATATAGAAAACACCTCCAAGCCTCTGATTCTTTTCCAGAGTTCCAGCCACATGTGTATGTGTGCTTGGGTTTTACCCCTTGGGAACGTGACATTTGAAGCCAAACAGATGTACAGCTTGCAAAGGTTCTTAAAAACAGCTCTGCTGTGTTCTAATGTAAAAATATATAGATAGATAGATATAAACACATTTTCTCTTGTTTTAGAATAGCCAAAGATGTTTCTTCTCTCTCCCTCCCCCTTATTTTGCACGTAGCGCCTCCAAAACCCAGATACGTTCTTTCTGTAATTCGTTTGTGTATTTTGTAGTCGAACAGAATCTTGCCTTTTGATTAAAATATCGCATGACACTCTCGTTCTTCATTTTCGGTTTCTTGTAGCTGAGTCACCTCCTTTTCAGGTTTGGTTTCTACTTAAAATAGCTGGGCTGGCAAACATTCATCAACTGGGAAAAGAGAGGAAAAATTGCATCCCTGACATCATAATGTCAAAGCCTGGAGGAAATGTATTTATGTAACAACAAAAGCTTCTCCACAAGTAAATATTGGAGACTGCCTCTGAAATTGTCAGCATTCTCTCTCCTCCCCCTAATTCATCACTGAATTGCCTTCTCATGACATGATAATAGAAACAGATACTGCTCTACAGACTGAGTTCATCGAGTCTGCTTTGTCTCAGGCGCTTCAAGAGGCCTATCGTGTGCTGAAACCAGGAGGGAGATTTCTCTGCCTTGAATTTAGTCAAGTCACCAACCCTCTCCTTTCCAGGTAGGCACACGATGGCACCGTGTCATGTGACAAGACTGTTACACATGCACTGAGCCAGGACAAGCTTCAAAATCACCTCCGTGTGCACTTTTAAATCCAATTCGGACTCCATAGCGTTGTGGCACAGTGATGAACTTGGACTGTAATTGTTTTAATATTGTTTGTATTAATACGTGCTCATTGTGTGTCTGGGCAGGCTCTACGATCTATACAGTTTCCAGATTATCCCAGTTCTGGGTGAGATTATTGCTGGTGACTGGAAGTCCTACCAGTATCTTGTGGAGAGCATCCGGCGCTTCCCCCCTCAGGTAAGAGCGTTTTTCTGGAATCACACATACACGAAAGACAGTCCACACACAATGTTGCAGGCAGCTGTCTTACAGTCCTTCCAAGCTGCCATAATTCTGAATCCTTTCCTTTTCAGGAGGAGTTCAAGGAAATGATAGAAGATGCAGGCTTTTTAAAAGTGGATTATCAGAATTTGACATCAGGCATTGTTGCTATTCACTCTGGTTTCAAACTGTGAACCTGACTGTGAGCAAAACACAGGAACTCTTTTTTTCCTGAGGACTCTGAAAGATGTGCAATTTTAGCTTCATCAAGATAGAAGAAGCTCTTGGGAGAACTTTATTTTTTCTGACTGAAGAAATGATTCTTTATTTAGCTCAAAAGCTGGACTTTGGGTTGAAGAATTTAAACAACCGATTCTTGCTCAGCAGTCACATTCAGAAGGGCAGCTGCTTTCCCATCCCACTTCTGTCCAACCTGGGAATGAAGCGACTTCCATGGCCAGTTTCTTACACTTGCATTTCCCTTCAGGAGTGGTACAACAGGCACAGCCAAAACCGAGCAAAGCTCATGAACGTAGCAACTTCACTTACCAATTGTGTGGATACAGAAATAGACTTCCCAACAGTCTTCAGGCAAGATGTCTCTTTTACTTTCAAGGGTGTTTACTTTCAAGGGTGTTTTCATAGTGGTGCAAAATAACTTGGATTTATTAAATTTTTATTGATCTCAATGTCTTTGTCCTGCTGGCTTTAAGAGACTTCTGTGGTTCCTTCTTCATAAGGAAGCTTTGAACTGCTTTTTTCCACTTAAGTCAGTATTTTAACCTATTGAAGGGAAAAAAGGGAAGCTTTTCCTGAAGAATGACAGCATCTTACATTTTGATGTGATGTATTTTCCCCTATAAAGGGGAGCTGTAAGTGGAAGTATATTCTTTACTTAAATATACTGTGCATTTCTTTCCATGCTTAAACTTGTTCAAGCCCTGCTGTATCTGCCCTAGGCTACAGGCGTAGAGTATAAAACCTGCCACCTGTAGGCAAAATACCTTCAAGCTTCATCCTTTATCAAAGGCTGAGACAAAAGAAAGCTAGAATGTACACAAATATTTACGCTACAGAGCCAGTACAAGGGTGTTCTGAAAGTAGGGAGAGAGGGAGAAGACAACAACTGTCCCAAATAAATATTTTATCCCCTCCTTTATAAATCTAAAAGCAGCTGCTTTCCTGCAGGCTCTAGCTGAACTCCACCAATTGCACTGGAGGAGGTGTGTATTGAAATGCTTTATCAACACGTGGGAAGCGGCTGGGAAAAGATTCTCCTGTTGTTATTATTACAGTCCTGATTACATCCATGTATATTTAATTTGGGACTTGGATGCCATTTACTGGGGGGAGAGAAAGGGAGATATGTTCCTCCATTTGCAAGGGAGGAAGGGGGTACAAGCCCTAAGATGGCAGAAGAATAGATAATTTTTTATATAAATATATAAAAAAACCTTAAAGACTGCATTGCTCCAACATTTTTATTAGCAAAGAAGCTGTTTTTTTTTAAAAGAAAATAAATACAAGGAAGACCTTTTCACCTTTTTTTTTTTTTAAGCCACAATGAAAACGCCAACTGCTACAGAAAAATCCCTGACTCTTAACAACACAACAAAAGACCTGAAGATCAAGGTCTGCTTCCTCAGGAAGGCCGAAGGTAGCAGGCTGGAGTTAGTGTGCAGTCCAGATGCAAGTTTCAGGAACAGTCCGTGGTTCTAACCAGACTTAAAGAGAAGAATAGCGACTTGGCCGAGGTAGAAGTAGATGAAGTGCTTTGTCTCATGGGTCACGTAGCTTCCGAAGTTCCTTCCCACGATGCAGTGCCAAGTGGGGTTGTATTTCTTGTCAAACTCCTGCAGGAGAGAGCACTTGAGCAATTTAATATTACTGTAGTTCTCATGCAAATCTTGTCTGAAGATTTTCTGGCTGATGTGACTGATGTCACTTCTTAACAAGTTACCACTTTTTGAACAGGACAATTAAGCTGTACTTACTCTTAAGTACAAGGACTGGCTTACTTTTCTACCTCACCTGCTCAGTCAACAATTGAAAAAAAAAAAACACGTCATCATTGATGTCTTTTGTAGCTGAGTAGGAACAAACATAAAGTTTTACTTATGATTAAGTAAGGTCACTTTTCCTCAAAGATTATAATACCACGAGCTCAGACTCTTTTAACTAAAAGCTTCAGAGCTGCTTCTAGCTCAATACAAATAAAGCTCTTACTTTGACTTCATTATCTGTTTGCAGCAAACGTGTTGAAAGCATTTCACGAAAAATTCCCTGCCACATCCTTAGCAGGTAACAAGACCATGGTTTTCAGTCACCCTCAGGAGCCTGCTGCGAGTTTCACACAAACCCCCCTGCACAAGTGTTGTGCGAGCAGAGCCTGGCCCCAGTGGTTACATGCTGTAGCACTGAACAGTCCTCACATGAGGGCCCTTGTGCGAGAGGCTGCACGTGCTGCTGTTCATGCTCATGTGCTGTACAGTCTCTTGGCCAAACCGGCCAAGTATCTGCAGCTCCTCAGGACTCCTCAGCCTCCATGCAGCAGCCAGACAGTCTGACAGGCTCCAAGCTGGGAGCCATCTGTTCTGCACCAGCACAGACAGGACTCGCAGTGTGTGGGAGGAAACCTCCCCACACAGACTTATTTCTGTATCGCAGGAACAGCGGAGCGGCACCTCCCCAAAGGAGGCAATTATCGTTCAGTTATCCTTAAGACTGAATTCAAAACATTTAAGGTCTTCTCGAAAGGAAGGCTGCACCGGGTGATGGTACAGAGTAAGAGACGTAGAAGAAATGGAAAAATAGTGACAAAAAAGGGGAAAGTGGAAGAAAAGTGCATGTCACAGATGGGGAGAGGAACGTAAGAAGCAGCCCGCAGAAAGACCAACTTGATTATCTAGCATCTCCACTGCTTGTCTCTCTAGAGTTACTTGCCCTGTAACATTCACCCTGCTGGATTCTTTTCTACTGATGCACAGGGGCATCTCATGGGGAAAAAAAAAAAAAACCCAAAGTCTGAAGCAGCCACTTGCCTTCTTTATGTGCGCGGCGATGTCCTTCTCGATGTTGTACTTCTCGAGGGCCTGCGTGGCGCACTCCACCGAGTCCTGCTGCATCTCCTCCGACATGTCCGCGTTCTTGATCACGGCCTTGCGGTCACTCATGGCTACCTGCGCGGGGCAAAGGGGGCACCTCAGGGCGCCGAGCCGCGCTCCACGCACCCGCCCCCTGTGCTGCTGCGGGGCTCGGCGGCAGCGGCCGCAGCCCCGAGCGGCCGCCCGGTCCCGGTCCCGGTCCCGGTCCCCCTCGCGGCCCCGCGCCCCTCACCGTCCACCGGGCGCTGCGCACTGAACGTCGCGCTCCCGCTCCTGCCTACGAGCACTCCCAGACCCGCCCCTCTCGCTCCCTCCGCCAACCACTGCTCATCGCCGCCCCCGTTCCGAGCGCTCATTGGTCGCTTCCCAGGACCCTCATAGCGTTTTACCCCGGCGTTTTCTTGCAGCCCGGCATGCATTGCGCTGGCGCCGTCGCCATAGCGACGGGATGTGGCGGGCAGCGGCCTTGCGGCGTCATCGATGTCAGCGGCTGTCCCGGTGTTGACGCGTGGCGGTTACGGGCTTCACGGACCGGGATGCTCCATGGGATGCTCCGCTCTCCCGGTTTCGCTCTCCCTGGGGCACTTGCTGCTTCATTTCCCAGTAGCTGCTCAAAAATTGCTGTGGAGTTTTCCACAGGTGGGATCTGTGAGTAACAAAACCCTGCACCTTGTCTTACAGCAGCTAGTGCAGGGTGGCTTGAAAAGGGTTTTAAAGTATTGGTCTGTCTGTGTGGAATTCCCCTGTGGAAATAAAACACTCACAAGTAATCATGTGCCGCACTTGACATGCAAGTATTTTTATATTAGTGATCTAGTTACCTGCTCTGTGTCACTCACAGCATAAGTGCAAGCAGCCTTTGGCTTCTGCAAGCTCTGAGGCACCCTCTGCACAACACACTCCCCCCTAAAAAAATAACCTCACTCTAGACTGTCTCAGAAACGAGCTCTGCCTTCACCTCCCAGGTTTTAGCATTACAAGTCAAGGAGATGCGACTCACAGCTTTATTTCCTACCTCACCCCCAGTAGTGTGGGTTAGGGAGAACTCGGAAAGTTGGGACACTAAAACAACTACCGAGTTTAACGCAGATGAATGAAGGGTCAAGTAACTTGAGGAAGTTCCGTGGCAGCCTTGGGGCCGCAACGAATTCGCAGGCCTGGATGTGCAATCTGCAGCAGTAGCATGGATTACGGGACAGCTTTGCACTGGCAAAAGTGAGATTGCTGCTTAGCAATCTTCCCAGCACTCCCAATGAACTTTAGAAACACCCATGAATCGCTGAGGAGGTGGCTGTGTTTGGTAGCTGCAGGCAAATCACAATGCATTTATTAAAAGCGGGTTAGCTGAACAAACAGATTTTATGATGACTGCAGGAAATGTCAGTGTGGGTGAGATACAAGGCTTTAAAGGGGAACATTAAAGCCTTACTTGTTGATCAAGAACATACAAGTGTAATTCCCCTCAGGACAGAGCTGCAGGGAAAGGCAGAACAAATACGGGAGATGATAGCTGGGGTAGGGGAGATGCTGGAGAAGATTGGATCCTGACCAGATGTATCATGAGACTCATAATGGAACCGTAAAGCCCCACAAAGGGCTTGTCTTTTGTGCTAGGTGAATACTGTACAGCTGTGTCTAACACAGGATTTTTTCCAGGTACTATCAAAAGATAAAATAATCATTGGTAATAAAGCAACTTCCTTTTTTTTTTTTTAATCTCTAAATGAAGTTTTCCCCTGTAAAGCTGGACTCTATATACGCTAGGGCATCTAAGCAAATGCCCTATGTATCTGTGTCAGTGGGAACTGTCAGCAGGCAGAAGGGAAGCTGTCCCCGCGGTCTCCAGGGGAACTGCACACACTTACGTAATGCCAGAATCCCATTTTTTTTTAGCAAATTACAGATTCTTTTTTCTTTTATTAGAACTCCTAATTGCCAAGAAAAGATGAGTTGTTTCACAAATATACATTGTTTGCCTTGGAGGAGGAATTTGCAAGTAGTGGACAGGAGGAATTTGCAAGTAGTCTTTTTTTCCCCTTGCTAAAATGAGCATGTATGGTTTTGAGCATGCACAAGGGTCACATTGTTGGTTTTCTTATGCAGCTCTTTAGCTATATTTGCTTGTGTGCCCGGGTTTCTAAGTCACAGAGCAGCAGAGCACTGTAAAGATCACAGTTTTCAAGCCATTTGTGAGCGTGTTAGACACGCACTGCGGTGGCCTGGAGCCTCATGTAGCGCCCTGCCCCAAGCAGTCTGTCTAGTCTTTCCCAAGGAGATTTACTTGGGGGTTTGCAGGTGTCTGAGTCAGCGCTGTAATTCAGTGGCAAAGCTGCAGCAAAACCCTTCATTAAGAAAATGTGTGTTTTTAATTCGCTTAGCGCGGCTCAGCCTGCGGGGAAGAAGCGTTAAGGGGATGGCAGCAGCAGCTCCCTCGCGCTCCGGCAACGCGGGATCATCGCTGAGCAAACTGCTGGCCTGCCTGTTGTTTACATAGTTCCCTGATGACACCCTGGGCTTGCAGGCACTGCAGTGCAAAGTCAAATTCCTCTTGCTTTTTGTGTAAATAACACCATAGTTCTCTCTGATCATTAAAGAAGGGCAAAATGGATAGAAGTGAGGGGGATTTCTCACACTGGGAAGGCTCTGCTAGCGTGTTTGCCACAGGATGTGGCTTGCCGACGTGGAGTTTTCCCTTGCTGCGCTTTATACGTGAATCCTAAGTGTCTGTCAAGCAAGGCTTGTGTATTTGTAAAAGATTGTGAATTTTTGAGAAGCCTGAGACTTAAAGAGTAATACTGTGTTATAACTTCACAGGATTTGGATTGCTAGGATTAAATACAGAGTCTGATTCAACACCCTTCAAAGAGGCCCTGTGTTGTAGGCACATCTCATTGATGAATAACAGCAAAGGCAGCTGAGGCCCTTTTCACTCAGCCCAGGTTTTCCATGAAACAAGCGGTGCATAAGGTGCTTAACGAGGGAGCTTTTCAAGGTAGTTTGTGCACACAGAGCATTATGAGCAAGCCACTAATGGCTGGACCCAAAACTGTTACTCCTGACACTCTTCAAGCATTTATTTTCAGTGCTTTTCAAATTATGCTACTTCTAATACACTTGGTGGCCTTCTGAGATGTTAGCCTCTAATTTGCAGGACCTGCTGTTTGCAGAGATGTGGAATTTTATGGGAGAAATAGTTAGGATTATGGCCTTGCTTGGGACTTCCTCTGTCAGGCTCAGCGATGACCTTTCTTTATAAAGACACAGAACACATACAATGTGTTCTGTCAGCGATGACCTTTCTTTATAAAGACACAGAACACATACAATGCTCTGTAAAGTGGATGACATCAAGCTCCAAGCTCATGAGGTGAGTTTCTGCCTTCCGGGGCACCATGGGTGCATGTCCTGTCACGGAGGAGCCCTGCTCGCAAGAGCCATAAAAGCAGAATCTCAGAGCTGGTAATTAGTAGTATCCCATTACATTAAGAGAAGGATCTATTCCTGTATTTCTAAAGAAAATTCCATTGTGACTCATGATTGCTTCCAGTGCATGAAGTTATTATTAGAATAAATAATTCTGATTTTTCAAATATAAGTTTGGAGGAGACATGGACCAGGAAGAAAAGTCTATTTGTCACAGAGGTTTACTGTACTTTCTATAGCCTGGAAGCAGGTCTGGACAGCTCCTCCTGTGGCTTGCTGCATTGTTCTCTTTCCAGCAGGTTTCTCTCAGGGAACTTTGGCTCCTTGTGCCTCCAGCTGATGGAGATTCCATGAGCCAACCTCAGGATGGTCACAGTGCCCGTCGCTTTGTGTGCCGTAGCAGTGCTTCCCATTTTCCCAGCACAGAACCTCTTCCTGTGGCGCCCTCGCCTCTGAGCTGGTAAGCCATGTGGTTTGTTCCCTTTTTGTTCTCCGTTATTCTTGGAGCTGCGCTGCCTCCTTGCATCCATCTTCTTACTGCAGCTGAGCTTTCCCTGCCAAACACCCTGCCTGGGAGCCGAACGCTGAACACGCTTGCTTGGGAGTTTCCTTACAGAACTGGAGCTACCTCTGGCAGGTAACAGTTGCTGCGAGTTTGGCCTCTCCTTGGCGTGAAGGATGGCTCTAATTTTTTGTAGCTACTCGCCACCAGTGGCAAAAGGCCTAATGGCCAGACTCCATCCCTCAGCCCTCTGGCTAGGCTGACATCATAGCAGCTTCCAGTTTTGATAGAGCATATCAAGAGAAAGTTCTCATTTTCCTCTCTGGCACTTGCTCAGGTAGGTGTTTGCTGACAAGATACTTCTCAATATTACTTGGCAAATGTTTTATAAAGTCCCTCTCTGCAGACATTGAATGCCAGAATGCGCAACTGCCACCTTTATAGCAAACTCGGGCTGATTTTTATGCTCTAGGCTCCAGTTGGTCATACCTCATTTGTGTGGGCAGAAAGCTGCTGGTATGGATATAATGCAAATATTTGGGTTTTATTCTTTGTTTGTCAAGAAAATGAAACAGTGTTTGGAGTTTTATTTTAATAAATCACGCTTAATATTTTGCAGCAGGAAAGTACAAAATTTAGTGGTCCATGTGTTCTTCTTTTGAACAAAATATTCACTGTGGTTTTTCAGCTATGGTTGCACAAACCTTTATTTTCCAAAATAGAACATTGAAAATGACATTTTGGCCTTTGGCTTTCATTAAGATTGCTGCTCAAAAGTCTCGCTCTCTCCTAACTTTGGTAAAGGGATGTTACCTGATAGGAAACAAGAAAAAATAATAGTGTGAGATCAGCTGTAGGTTCCTTTCTGGGCAGTACAGCCTAACATGGTTTATTCTGAATAGATAAGGGACAACTTGCACGCCCTCAGCAAGTATGTTTTACGTGACTTCTGTAAATTATCTTTTCAAATAGCTCAACCTGTTTGCTATTTTTAGAGTGAGAATAACTTCTCTTTTCCTTTGGGACAAATATAATTAAGTTTATCTTCACAGATGGCCACAGGTATTATTTCCTTATTTTAATACATCCTTGTTACTGCCAAATATTTCTGAGAATGAACTTATGTGGCGGGACACATTGCTCAGGTTAAATCAAGCAAAATTAAGAGTTTTTTTTTTTAATAAACAGAACAGTACCTGGTGGGGCTACAAAATATTCCTCTACTTTCTCTCTGGCATTTTTCAGCAGCTCTTTCGCGCAGTTGCCTTCGGTAACGTCATCTTCTCTGAGATACAGACACCTGAAGAACAGAGAGTAGTGGCCTCTCTTTAAACCATGTCTACAAAGCACAGAGGCTGCTGTGGAGGATGCACCCGAGCACCACGGATTTGTTTCTTACATCTCACTGTTTTACATCTCACACCTCTATTCAATAAGCTGCTGACATGTTAAGAAGTTCTTCCCTGAGGACCACTGGCAAATGAGAGATCAGCCCCAGCCCTGTTCCTGTTCAACGCTTAGTCTGTCAGGCCTTGAAGGCACCCACACAGTCACTGCAACTAGAGTGAAACCCTGAAAAACGCCCCATGCCCCTCGACGCGGGGGTAGCTTTAACGTGGAGCTGCTCCCGCCAAGACCAGGGTGTCTGAAGATGCTGTGTGTGGGACTGCTGGTGACAAGACCTGATGTCAAGCTGAGCTAACCAAGCCCTGTGCAAGGCGCGGAGGGTCCCCAAAGCTGTTTCCAGCACCAGACCGGCAGCACGGCAAGTCCTTGGATGCGCTGAGGCAACTCCAAAAGCCGGGCATTTGGGGAAGAGCATGTGCAGCTCCTTCGTGACGAGCAGCAAGATGCGCTACGGAATTGGAGCGCGTCCTGGCCACGCTAACACGGTAACCTTGCTAGGTTAGGGCTAGGGAGCTAGTCTGACGTTTTCTTCCATGTGTCACCTCAGTAAAGCCCATCTGTAAGTAAAGGGGGCAAACGCAGAAACGAGTATTTCTGGGAGCAGGTTTTCCCAAGCAAATTGGGGAGCGGATGGTTACGCGCAGGCCGGTGCCAGCGGTTCCCCACCTGTCCTCGAGCACGGAGTCCATGGGCTCCACTCCCTCGGTGTCCACGCGGTGCAGCTGCTGCGCGAAGCGCACGGCCGCGCGCAGCCGCCGCGCGCCCTCCGCGTCGCGCACGTCCACGAGCGCCAGGCGCTCCAGGTGCTCCAGCACGGCCGCCGGCACCGGCTCCTGCTCCTGCTCCTGCGGGAGGGACACGCACCTCGCGCGGGCCCTGCGGGCCGGGACGCGCCGCGACCCGCGTGGGCTGGGGCCGTCGCCAGGGCCACGGCTGTGCAACGGGCTTTTCCACGCGCCTCTGCTGTGCCACGGGGTGGGCTTTTATTAATTATTTTGGAAATAAGCGGGTTTGGGTCTGCGGGAACATCTGGCTTTCGTTTAGTGCTTGCTCTTTTGGATGGAGCCACGGACCGCAGGGGAAACCGATTCCAATGGGATACATCCTTCCTCCCACTCCCACTCCACTCCTCCTTCTCTCCCCCCCGCCCCCTTCGGCCCCTGGCACCTCGCGGCCGCTTCGCGCAGGGCAGTTTGAGCCTCGCGGGCCGCCGTACCTGCGGGGGCCGCCGCCCGTCCCGCGCGGCGCGCAGCCCCGCCCGCAGCGCGCGCACCACCCGCATCGCCGCCGGAAGCGCCCGCGTCCCGCCCCGCCCCGCCCCCGGCGGCGGCGCTTCCGGCGCGCGCGGGAAGCGCGTCACGGCGGGGCCGCCGCCATGAACAGCGTGGGCGAGGCGTGCACGGAGCTGAAGCGCGAGTACGACCAGTGCTTCAACCGCTGGTTCGCCGAGACCTTCCTGAAGGGCGAGCGCGGCGCGGACCCCTGCGGGCAGCTCTTCCGCCGCTACCAGCTCTGCGTGCAGGTGCGCCGGGCCCGCGCCGCCCCGCCCCGCCGCGCGCGGGGCCCTCCCCGGCGGCCCGCGGGCACCAAACGCCCGCGTTCCCCCCCGTTCGAGCGTGTCGCTGTGTTCTCCTTGGCAGAAGGCGATCAAGGAGAAGGACATCCCCATCGAGGGCCTGGAGTTCATGGGCCCCAGCAAGGGCAAAGCGGAGAGCTCCTCCTGACGCGGCGGCGAAGGGGCCTCGCCCGGGAAGCACGTGCAGCCCGCTGCGTGTAGGGGACAGAAACAAGGAAAAGGGGAAAAAAAAAAAAAAAAGGAAAAAAGAAAGGATCATGTGGTGATTGCTCCCCTTTTTGCAATGAACATCGGTGGTGGTTCAGGCTCTGACAATGGGGAAACTCTTTTTAACTGACTTCCTATGGGAACGTGCTCTGGGATGGGAGACACTGATGAGGATGGCTGAGTTGTTGGTTGATCCGTAGCTGATTTTCTCTTGCTCGTTCATGTACTGCTTGAGAGGGTTTAAAAGGTGTGTGAAGGGGATTGATTGGGTTACTCTGTCTCACCTCTGCTGCTGAATTTTGGAGGAGTTTGATAATTCTGAACACTGAGGGCCTCTCACATAGTTCTGTGTCAGTGCCAGAGGTATTAACAAAAGCACTTGCACTTATGCTGATCGTGCAATAACTTTGCTAAAATAAATATAACCGGCCTGTACTTTGTCCTGGTCCAAGTTGTACAACAGAACCTCTAAGAGGGGCAGGGGGAACCTGCAAGAGAAGCCGAGGGAGGAGTGTCCTCCCGAGCCTTTTCCACGGGACTGAGACAATCTGCAGCTTGAGCTCTCTCTTCTTTAGTGTTGTCTATCCCTGCAGTAAAACAGGGCAGACCTGGTTGAGGTCCGACATCCTCTTCCACACAGCACCACACAGCACCGTGCTGGCCGCAGAGGCGGGTGGAAGTGACACTGACCGAGGGCAGAACCTGCGGCAACAACAGGCGACGTTGCCCTGTAGTGACAGGGACTGCGCAGAGGGTGAGACAGGCGGTGAACTCGTCGGGTGTCCCAGCTGAACGTGGCCTTGCTGCATTAACTCCTTTGTGCAACCTGATGATGACGCTGGCTTGCGGGATTCCTAAACTGATGGTGTGAAATCCTCCTCTTTTGAATGGCAGGAGAAGGGCTAAGGGGGCTTCTCCCAAATAAAAACGGACGGTTCCTGGTGATAAGTATTGCCTTATGTGATTATAGAATGCTTAAGGTTGGAAGAGACCTCTAGAGGTCATGTAGTCCAACCCCCCTCACACACAGGGTTGAAGACATCATTAGGAATGAAGACATCATTAGGAATTACCCTGTTCTCTCCCAAGATATTCAGTGTCAGAGCTTTGTTGTTGCAGGAACTAGGAAAAATGTGTTTTGCAAGAGGAGGAGGGGGTCTTTGGAAGAGGTGTGGGCTCCTCCGTGGACCCTCAGAGCCTTGTGGCTGGGCAGTCTCCACTGAACCTCAGACAGGGATGGGCTAAAACTGACCGCTCTTAGCACATTAGTACAGGTGAAATTAAAAAAAAAAATCTATCTGGGCTGAGGATAAAAGAGAGATCAGCTTTCTAATTCTCTTGGAGAGAAAAAAAAAATCACTGAGCAGTCCGCTCGGTGGTGCGATTCAGCCGTGCTCCCCTCTCAGGTGCATCGATCAGGTTGCTCAGCAGGCAGAACAGTGATTAAATGTAGACCTCAACAGCCTGTTCTGTAACATCTAAAACCTGCCGTGTCATTCGCATATGAATAAAATTATTCTTCTCTAGACAAGTGCTGGGAAATATTCTAGGAACACATTCTATTCTATTAAATATTCTACATTATTCTGTATTCTAAATAGGGTGTTGGGGACTATCAAGCAAGAAACTCCTTTTTTTAAAGGAACAACATATGTGCTTCATTTTACTATAACCATTTCTATATAGGAATAACTGTGGTGTTACTGGGCACTTTTGTACAGCTAAACCACTGCTTTATGAAGAGCAGAGCTGTAACTTACCTGCACTGTTTGTAGTTTACTAGCTGAAGACTAACATTGTGACATGCACGGAACTCAATGTCACACCTTGATTGCTGCCACCTTCTGTCTCAGCATAGGCTGGGCGAGACACATCAATACTGATGCCAGTATTAATAATATTTGCTTACTGTAATAGCTGATTACACGTGTGCTTCAGTATACACTGAGTTTTAATCTAGAATACTAGCCTAAAAACTGATCATTTGAATGTGAGCTGTGTGTCTGACAATCAGACCACATATCAAGTGTTGTTCACTTACATATTCAGGATGAACATGTCACGGATGTCGGCGTTATCAGGTACAGCAGCAACTGTGACTGACGTTGGGTCACTCAGACCCCTTTGTTACTGCTGCCTGAGGGGAAGTCTCACCCTTTTAAGCAGAATAAACTTATATGGCTTCTTAGGCTAACAAAAACAAAGTCAGATTCGGATTAAGTTAGGAGATTTTATTTGAAGGACCTCTATACAAATACATAACAGGTCGCAAAACCATTCAACGTGATAGTAGAAGGAAAACAGAATTTCTTAAATGATGGTTTCCAGAGAGCGCTCCAAACGCAGGAAGAGCCAAAGTTTGAGCTCTGGTCAAGATCTTAGTTTTCATCTTCGTAACCAGTTGGGAGGGCATTAACATGGGGATTGTGGAAAAGAGTTTTGTTCCCGTCACCCCAGGGAAAAGGCTGTTGAAAGAAGAAAGAAAATAAGAGTGACAGCTCATGGGAAGATCTGCTACAGCTCCGGGAATTTAATCTTGCAACGGGAAGCAGATTTGGACATCAGACGGATGGGGAGGCTGCTGAATTAAGCAAGCTAATAACTGCTCTCCAGGTGGTACAGTGCAAGAGGCAGAACATGGTGTTAGCTGGAAATGGTTAGGTAGGTGGTAAAATCGGTGGCTGGATATCAGAGATCAGTAGGGTCAGGCTTGTTTTGAGAAGCCGGGATCAGCCCTGCCAGCCTTTACGTCTGTATTAAGGTAAGTAAAGCAGCTCCGCACCAGGGGCATTTTCAGCAGCGCGTTAGCAGAAAACGGGGGAAGCAAAAGGCTAGTTCCCATCTGCAAAGGGTCCTTCGGCTCAGCAGCCGGACCCCAGTGCCGTGGCGGGGGTGAAGCGATGGTGATGGTCGGGTTGCGGGGCCCGCGCGCCGCGCGTACCTTGGTTCGGATGCGCAGGTGGGCGTACGGGACGAACTCGGGCCGCTGGTGCTCGTGCTGCCCTTTCAGGTAGCAGTTGAGCATGCACACGCCGACGCCGGGAAGGGCGACCACGAAGGTCAGGAGCCTCCAGAGCCGCGCTGCGGGCGGGACGCGCCGCGTCACCGGGAGCAGCACCGCGGGGGCCGCCGCCAACCTCCCCGGGCCTCCCCCGCCCGCCGCAGAGGGCGTCCCCGCCAAGGGCACCGCGGCC
>NW_020455204.1:1048677-1087655 GCF_003342845.1 Nothoprocta perdicaria | reverse complement strand
GACCGGGCCCGGCTCCCCCGCCGCCGCTCGGCAACTCTCGCGGGGCGCTCGGGCTGCGCTCGGCAAAACCCGGCAGCGCCCGGGCTGCGCTCGGCAGCGTTCGGAACGGCCCGGGCTGAGCTCGGGACCGCTCGGGCTGCGCTCGGCTCCGTCCGGGCCTCAATCGGCACCGCCTGGGCTGCGCTCGGCATCGCTCGGGCCTCGCTCGGGCTTCGCTCGGCACCACTCGGGCTGAGCTCGGCGCCGCTCGGCACCACTCGGCATCACTCGGGCTGAGCTCGGGCTGAGCTCGGCGCCGCTCGGGCTGCGCTCGGCGCCGCTCGCCAACCCTCGGCGCCGCCCGGCGCCCAGCGGAACCGGAACCCCCGCGCCGGGGCGGGCCGGGGCGGCGCGGCGCCGCGCGTGCGCAGTAGCGCTCCCACCTCGCGCGTGACCTTGGGACGCGGCGGCCGGGCGGCTTTGCTGCGCAGGCGCCGCGCTGCGGGCGTGCGGGGGAGGGGGCCGTTAGGCGCGTGACGTCATGGCGCGGGGCGGCTGAGGGGGTTGGCGCCATCTTAGGTGCGGGCAGCCCGGCGCGGGGTGTAGTGAGGGGGCTGCAGCGTAGGGGTCATGGGGAGTTTTGACGTACGCGCCGGGCCTGGAGGTCCAGCGGGGCTTCGTGCGGCTCCCCAGGCCTCCATGGGGGTCCCGGGGGACCCAGCGGGTCTTCGTGCGGCTCCCCAGGCCTCCATGGGGGTCCCGGGGGACCCAGCGGGTCTTCGTGCGGCTCCCCAGTGCCTCCATGCACTGTTCTCACTGCTGCCTGACAGGCTTTTGTGCAGCCTTCCCATGCCTCCCTGTGTCCTCCTTTATCATCCCCAAAGCTGCAGTGAATGTCTGTGTTAGTTGTTTAGGAGACTAACGGGGCTGACTCCCCTCCTTTCTCAAGGTGGTGTAAATTGGGGGTCACTGCCAAATTACACAAAGAAATTCCACCCAGTGCATTTTTTTTTTTCTGAGAAAAGACATGAGGATATTTAAAGGAAAAACAGGTATTTTTAAATGAGAATATTGAGAAATGATTTGATACCTTGTATGCAATAGGTAATGGTTGTTATCACTGTCACAGTTGTGCTCATCCTGAGAGCAGAGCACACGTCATTATGAAGGAAAGTATCGGTGAAGGTGGAACTGCAGCTGTGCCAGTGCCTTAGTAGCTCCGCCTGGATTACGGCTACAGGATGTGGGATTCATCTTTTGGACACAGCCCTGGCAATGTCTCCAAACCCATGTGAGGGATGAAATGCTTGGCGGTCCGGACTCGGCTATATCTTGGTCTCTGTCTGGTTGGATATGCCAATGTGATGGACAGTGCCTGATCTGACCACTCTCTGCCACGGTTCGGTTTAGCGAAAGGCTGAGGGAGTGCAGTGAGAGTTCAGCACAGGTGGAGTTGCCTCCCAGGCTGTGCAAGGTTTGTAACACAAAGCTTAGAAGTATTTATATGAAGCACAGACATGCTTAAGGAAGCAATAAGCTTTAGCACAGGTAACAGCTCTAAAAGTTAGAAAGTTCTACAAGAGCAGCACTGCAGTGTAACTCAGAATCAAAGGACAATTTCAAAGTATTTGTTTTTCACATTTTTTTTTCTTTCACTTAGTTGCAGTGGCAGATAAGTGGGAAGATGAGGAGGCAGATAACCGCACAAATCCCTGGTGAGCTGTGGTTCACAAAAGATCTCTGATATCCAAGGCTCTGCGGGGGCAGTGCCGGTCTGGTCCGCCTGGTGGCAAACTGCTTTCGCTGGAAGTGCCGCTCCATGGGGATGGCTTGGAAACAACAAGCGTGCTCACAAGCAACACTGGGATTTCCAAGTGCGATCTCATCTTTGTGCATTTGCATGTTTTCAGGGCCCTGCTTATCCCTCTGGAATAGCAATGTCTTGCCTCCATCAGACACGAGGGGACAGCGTGCTAACAAATGCAGATATCATGCTGCGGGAGCGCGCCCGTGTCTCGAACTTCACAGAGTTTCAGGGGGATTCTTCATCTTCCCTCCCCCTCCAACCCCCCCGTAGCCCCGAAACTGCAGAAATCAATATTCTGCCATCTGTAAATCCTTTGTTCTCCTTTTCACCAGGGCTTTATCAGCTTTGTAAGTGAAGGAGGGAGGGGGAAAGGGCACTCAGAGAGCCATTGTCCCTTCTCCTGGGAATGATCGGGAAGCACTATGCAAATCTTTATTTGAAGACCCTGGGAACTGGGGAAGTGCTTTAGCTGTGAGCCCAGTAGGAGGGGAGCTCTGCATCCCTGCTCCCGCACTCCTGCCTAGTGCAAGTAGCTGGGAAGAGTTTTATTGAACTGGCAAAAGAGGCACTTTGTGCCCTTCTGTGCGGCTTTGCCCTCCTTGTATCTCCTGCTTTGTGTGTTTTTCTGTCTGTCCCTTCAAAATTCTTGCATGAGAACTGGACAGCAGGGGAGAGATTTCAGAGCTGCATTCACTAATAATGAAATCAGAACAGTGCAGTGGACAGGTCTCTCACTTCCTTCCCTTGCACACACAGGAGCTCTGCTGGGAAGCCCCCCACGAGCTCCACCAGTGCTAGCCTAACGCCGAGCGTGGCTGGCCCGGCTGCTGCTGGGACATTGGGCACAGAGCCCGTTCCAGTAAGCAATGATGCAGCTCCTCAAGAGTGACGGGATAAGACACTGTAGCCAAATCTTTAAAAAAAAAGCTGCCTTTTATCTGTGCAAAGAGTCACTGTCCAGTATCTATTTTATGAAAGTCTGAGTCCAGTCAGGCTCAGAACTCAGTGTCACCTGGTTTGTATTAGGAGAGGGTCACACTGCTGCCACCTTCCTGGAAGCTGTGTAGGGTCCTTCTTAGGACTCACAGGAAGGGAAATCTCCAGGCTGCAGGGACACATGGGTGAGGACCCGGGAAGGGAGCCCGCCAGCACAAATCCGGGTGTTTTTGTGTCAGCAGACTTTTGTAAGGGATGCCACAGTCGTTCTGTTTTTCTGACCTTTACTTTCTCTCATGGCAGCCGTCCCCCTGTTTACTTTGCAGACTTTGGAGCTTTTTTGTTTCCCAGCAACCTATAAAAATGTCTTCAAGCTACAACAGTCCTGGAAAACTCAACACTTCCCTTTGTCCTGGGCCATTGAGAAGACAGTGCTTTTTAAAAATCTCAGAATCAAGGGAACACATGCCGTGAGGCCACTTTCTCTGTTAACTTCCACCTTATATCCAAAGCAGTGTAAAACCCTGGCATTTTGATCTGCCAGTACTTTACTAATTTGACAACTGATAAGAGTATACCCCAAGCACAGTCTGTTGCACAAAATGGGGCATATGCATGGGGTCTCAATCTTTTTTTTTTTCTCAAGTGTGAATCCAGAGTGATTCATGTGAGCGAATCCCAGAGCCGTGCTGGCTAGAAGGCAGCCTGTACATGCTCCATCGCTCCCGTGAGTGCTGTCTGTGCACATACACATCCACGAACATGCTTGTCCAGTGCACTTGTCTACATGCACGCTGGTGAACAAATGCGTGTTCTCCTCGCCCACTCGCCACACGCTCATGCAAACACACACATGTTCTGAAGTGCACACATCCATTCCTTTTCTCCTATATACATTTGCACACATACGCAGGCCTTTTGAAAAGCTCCTGTTTTCAGAAAGGTTCTATTTATAGGTCCTGCCTGGTTGTGAAAGGGAGAAAGCCCCTCAGAGGGTTCTTTTCATGTGTAAATCAGCCTGTGCTGAGAGCTGTGGGGTCACTGAGAGGAAGATTTCACTCTTAATTACTCAGAGAGAAAGCAAGCAAGGGACTTTCTCAAACTAATAGTGTTATTCTTTGCTGGGGAAAGCAGATAGAGACGCTGGAGCTCCTCCTGCATCAGACATGGGGTTCTGAGTTGGTGGGTACGTGTTGCAAACACCATCAGCTTCCAGGTCAGCCTGCCCACGTATTGAGGCTGATTGTGTTCATTCTCATACCTGGGTGTTCTTCGGAGACCTGCAGAGGAGCTGAGCTAGTCTGACTATCTTTACAGTACTTTTATTGAAAATGTATGTTAGTCTGTGCTGCACGTTTCTGTGACTCCATCTGAGAACCGCTGTTCCTGCAGATAGACCAGAAAGCACTCCATTCTCTGCAAAGCAGAAAAAAATGTTCTCTAGAGGTTTGTCCTATGGACAAGACTCTGAGTTCGGCCTCAGAAACAGCGTTGAAGTCCCTTTGTGACCTTTGACAAGAGGTTCTCTACCCTATGCCTAGCTGCAAAACAGGGCATAACAGCTTCTGGATGGGGATGTAATGAGCATAAGCCAAGAGGGTGATGTTCTTGGTGACAAGGCCAGGTGAGTGCTGAGATAGAGTATTCACAAACTGTTCAAACTATTCACAAGCACTGAATGTTTTCACTGTGAACATAGTTTCACTATTCAGTGGAGCCCTGAAGCCCTGATACCAAGTTCCTCAAGCTGTGTTGGTTAAACTGCCAGGGAAGAGGAGGTTCTACCCAGGGGTACCTGTGTGAGGAAGGTAGCTGTGGGAGCCATTGGCTGATGAGGTCAGTGCTCGGGCTCTCTGCACAGGTCAGAGAGAAATGAATCACTTGTTTCTCTTGCAAATGAAGAGCTGCAGCCCCGAGCAGCCTTAGCAGAGCCCAGCATGGGGGTCCAGGCTGTTCCTTTTGTGAGCTGATGGAAATGGGGCCCGAAAGGGCTTCCCCGACGGGGTCTGTCGCAGCCTTTGTTGTCACAGCCGCGTGCAGCCTGCGCCAGGCAGCAGGTCTGGACTCAGGGTCATCCCGCGCTGAGCTGGGGGGAAAAGGCTCTGCAGCTGCAGAGCAAACTGCAGGCAACGCCGTATCCTTGTCACCCTCCGCGAGGAGAACCTCACTTCGAGATCAGCCAACCTTTCTGGTGGCTTTGGTGCACTTTTTTAACCTGCGCTATAGCAAATAAATCCAAAGGCTGTCTTAAAATAGTGTATATAGCTTGAGAAAGTCCTAGGAGTGCTCTAGGCCTCAGCTTTCCTGAAATGCTGAATAACAGTAGGGATTTAAAAAAATAAATAAATAAAACATATTTGGAGGGCTTTGGGTACAGAATACTTTATGCGTGTGAAGTTTGGCTAATATTTTGCTAATATTGAGCCAAGCACTTAAGTAGCAAGTTCTGTCAGTGAAATAACCTTTTTTTTTTTTTCTGTCTTCCTTTTGTGCTATCATGTTATTTTCTCCAAATCGCTAATTTGGAATTAACTTTATCCCACGTAGGCTGTCCCGGTTCTATTTGTCATTTTCTCCTTTCGCATCTTCACAGACGAGCGCAGGGCTTGTGCTGTGACACTGTGATGGGTGGTGCAGAAGCCTCGGGGAGAAGGTCAGAACAGACCACAGCAATTGCAGTCGGCAGCCTCGACGACTCGGGAAAATCCGGCCTCGGTGCTTGCGTGCCGAGTGCTCACACGCGCTCCGCCTGTGCCATCCTTGCCGTGTGAAGGTGTTAAAGACAAGGCAGGACATGGCAAGAGCTCTTTCCCTGTAGGAGGACTAGGAGTAGCGTTGGAGTAGGGCAAAGCAGGGGATTTAAAGGAAAGGTGCCTTAGGCTGCAGTAATTCTGCTCTGGCTTTTTCTCACTACTGTAATGTTCCAATAGCAGCTGCAAATTAGAATAATCCCAGCTCTGCCAGAGCTTGCACTAAAGAGAGAAGTGGACTTAGATTCAGATTTTGTGTTTTTCAGCCTATGCTGTTTGTGAAGAACTGATTTTTCATGCTGTTTATCTCTGTTTTTCCTAGAAGCCTCGGGAGGACTGCCTCCCCTTCCAAACCTGTTACGACATATTTAATCTGTGTGATATCAGAGCCCAGCCACTTTCAGTAGTTTGCCGAGAGAGGACACACGGTCACAATACATCTTCAGAAAGGTGAGTGTGTTCTTTATTTCCCAGAACAGCCAAGCTTAGACTACTTTGTGTTAGGGGAGCTAAAAGAGAAGAAAGATGTTTCAGGAGATGCCTGGAGACGGTTTCACATTTGGGGTAACGCTGGGGTTCACAATAGAGGCCGGTAACCAGGCAGTAGTTTGACAGCAGACATGGGGACACAGTAATGCAGTCCCTGGAAATCACAGCTGCCTGCTGAGTTATTGTGAGCTGGAGGAGCCTTTCTGTTTGTGGGCACATGGGTCTGCCTGCCTCACATTGTGGAGACATAACTGAGACATAAAGGAGGCTGGCAAATTGCAGAACACTGATGGAAGTGGGGACGACAGGCAGAAGAGGAAAACTTAAAGAGTTTGTGGACAAAAGGCAAAAGGCTGAGGCCTCATTATGAATTCCTAGCAAGCAGTTGGTCTTTAAATAAAACCTTTTTTTTTCCCCCAGTAATGTACTGATATAATGTGGGCGACAGATAAATATCTGCAACAACACTTTTTGCGCTCTCTCTGCACTGACAAATGATTTTTGTGATTACAGATGCAAACAGAGAATGGACTTTTACTTAACTACCAAGGTTGTATTTGTTCATCTACCTAAACTATTTAGGGCAGGCTGCTTAGATCACATCACAGAAAGTGGGATGCAAATGACACTGTGGGTATGGCCACATAATGGCCCCACAAATTAAGACCAGCTGAAAAGAAGACACAAAAGCAGGGCCGTTCTGATTTACTTTCCTCCTCCTAACACCCCCATCACTGCAGGCATCCTTGCCAGATTACCCAGGCCCATTCATCAGCAGCACTTGCTGTGCTGGCCCGCTCATCTCTGTCCCCTCTGACACCCTGGACATAGTCCCCAGCTCAGCACCTCCACTCTGAGTGTTCTTGGACACAATTTTGTTCTTATTTCATTACAGGGGGACCGCAGTGACACAGGGTAGCTGGTTGGTTGACCTCAGCAGGGGCTGTAATTGCACCGTATGCCCATGCTGCTCCCAGTGCTGAAATGGTGCATGCAAGGCATTCTGCCAAGCGCAGCTCCTCTCTCCTCAGTGCATACCCTCTTTTTTTATCCACTAGCAAGTGTAACAGCCTGTCCTCGTGTCCCTTGTACCCTACCACAGCTCTGGCTGCTCCACAGGGTTGTAGTATTTTAGACTGGTGCCTCATTTCCATTTTTTTTTAAACTTTCAGAAGCCTATTACTGAGTCTTCAACAGTTCCTGTAATGCAGCCTTGTGAATTACTTACCAAGGACTCACAAGTTGCTAATAGACATGTGCAGAAACCAGCTACGTAGTTGATCATTCCTGTAAATCATTAGACTCTTTACCAATTTCACTCTGGGCTTTTGCTTAAAAGCCGTCTCCCAAACTGGACACAAGACAATGGACATCAGCAGGCAGCGCTCCCAGGGCTATTGTCACGTACCAGAAAGCCTGGCTGGAGGAGCAGACATTAGGTCTGAATTTATCCTGGCGGAGAGATACGGCTGAGAGCGGAGGAGGAGGTCAGAGGCAGCTTCAAGGAAATGGCTTTGCTTTAAAATATTTCATTAGAGTTTTCACACTGGAAATATGAAGTACAGGAATACAATTGCTTCGTGGAGAAATGACATTTATTAGCAATACTGTACGCTCTCAGTACTCCATGCAGAAAGAGACAAAATATATCCTATAGCCAACTTAATAGATTTACAAGCCCCTGTTCTAAATGTGCCCCTTCCCTTCCCTTCCCTTCCCTTCCCTTCCCTTCCCTTCCCTTCCCTTCCCTTCCCTTCCCTTCCCTTCCCTTCCCTTCCCAGCTCACATATCTGGGATTACTTTTTAGTCAATATGGGTAACAGACTTTTTTTTCCCCCCAATCTCCCATTTTCTTCTGCTACAGTGACAGAACTCTGCAGGGAAGACTAACTTTATCTACATAATGTATCGGTGTCGGTGCAGCTGGGAACGCTTTTGGGATACTCACCTCACATCATTTCGCTTCCTTTCTGTGTCCATCTTTGATTTTTCCTGTTGCAATTCAGGAAGATAATCACGGCCACCCTTTCCCAAAGAGTCAGTCTTTGCCCTGTTGATCTGACAAGCTCCTTTTTTGAAGATGGTTCCCACCTGCCACTTGAGCCATGTTGCCTTGGGATGTTTTTCCTTCTCACACAGGCGGACACTGGAGATTTGGATTGGCATGGATGCCTGCAAGATCCAGCCTTCGCAGGATTATGGCAAATATCACCAGTGAGGATGTAGAAGAAGAGATGCCAGTGTGTCTGGGCTGCTTGCTTCTTTGGGGAATAGCTCGGCCAAAGTACTGAATTGGATTAATCCACATCACAGCGTGGATTAATTTTTCATGGAAAGCCAGGATTGTTTTACGTATACATATATATGTATGTATATATATATATATATTTTTTTTTTTCCTTGGAGGAGATTTGCCATCTTGGAGGCAATTCTAAAATTACTTTGTCTTAAAAAGGTGTTTCCCAGCAGACTGGCAAAACAAAAGCATGCATGTAATGCCCTACAAAGGTCATTCCCAGCCAGAACCTGAGACAGCTGAAGTACAGGCTGTCACTCTTCTCCCCTGCCAGCCCCCGTGGCATTTCGGTACCCGAGTTTGCTTGTTTTTGTCTGCACTTCAAGTAATGTTTATGCTCTTTACTGTCTCTGCCCGGCAGCGTGTCATGAGAGCCCTGTGTGCCACACAGAGCTGACTCTGCAGCCTCCTGCCGCTGTCCTGTGGGTCGGGCTGCCTGTGTCCAAGGTCTGCTGCGGGAAGGGGCTCCGCAAGCTGCTCCCGGAGTGCGGCAAAACCAGCGGTGAGCAGTCTCATTACACACCCCCTGCCCCAGGGTCTCTGTGTTTTTGAGGGAGTGCTTTGCTCATCCCCATCCCACTCCGTGCTCGCTCTGTCCCTGCCTGTCTTCTGTAGCCCTCGGCCCTGCTCGCCTGCAGTCCTGCTTCTTCCCAACATTCCGACCTTCAACATACATCTCTCTCTGCTTATAAAGTTAGAGTAAGTGGGTGGCAATAGGAGACGTATTAAGGGATGAGGCTGCTTTCTTGTCATGACAAATAAGAGGTGGCTTTAGCTTTGCACCTTTTATTTTCAGCTTCCTAAAAAGAGCGAATAAATCAAGTGTGTTGGCAAGTGCTAGAACTACTAAGGAAGGAGCCAGCAGGAGGAGCTCTCTAGACATCTCGCTTGATCATTTTTAGTCCTTTATATCTCCATGTTTCAAGGGCATCACTTTAGAGCAACTTTCTTGGGATTTCCTTGCAGACAGACCAGCAGAAGACAGACAAGCTCCTGGTCTCGCTGCTGAGCAGCTACAGGTTTTTTTTTTTTCTTTTTTTTTTCTTTTTTTTTTTTTTCTTTTTTGATTTTTCAGGTTTCTTTTTCCACGATTGTTCATTCAGAAACTTAAAAGTGTTCATGAAAAGATTTGGGCTTCTTACTGGCCCTTTGCTAGGGTTTCATCTACCAAGGAAGCAAATGTGAAATTTTATGGGCAGCATCCTAGCCACAAAGTAAAGTATTCCAAAGTCTTTTGCAAAGAAAGATATCATGCTGGATTCCTCAGAACTTTTCAAGGAGACCTCTAAGCAAAGAAGCTCCAAAATGTATCAGCACCACTCTGAATACTGGTCACACAGAGTTGTGCAAGTAATTCAGCCTCCCAGCATATAGTTCCTCTTATTCTGTGATAAGTTCTGAACTTATTCAGTGAGAAGCAGCTCTGGAGGACACTAGTCCTATTCTCTTGCACAGCTCTGTGTTCTCCTTAGTGAGGTGCAAAATCTTGCCCTGCTTCTTAGGCCCTGGCTGCAGCCCTCAGTTGCCTGGACCCCATGACCTTGCCTCTGCACTGGGTGAGTTCTGCTTTTTTAAATGTGGCCCTCATTTAGTTATTTAATGGTGAACTAGGTGCCTTCTGCTCTTGAATGTTTCTGTAATAATTATTTAGATCCTGAAGGAGCCCGAAACTATTCTAATGCGTATCAGTGTAAACTAAGTCAATCGAGATGCTTCAAATTTATCCCGGTGTTCAGAAAATGGAAGTCATGCACTTCAATTTACAGCTTATTAAGTGATCAGAATTAATGAACTCACAACAATCTTTTCTGTTCTTGTTTACACGTTTCCTTCCTATTCACGCAAAATGTACGCAGCTTAGAAAAAGCAGAGAGCTGAAAAGGCAGAGTGGGGTCAGATATGTCCCACGGAGCACAGCATTGTGCTTCAAGGCTTTAATCATATTTGCAAAGCAACTCTGTAGAATTGCAACTTCTGACTCAGATGAGCAGTAGCCTGCACATCCTGATTTGGATCTGCTGACCATGGGAGGACGTAAGCAAACGCTCTGCTCCTTTTTATTCCTGTTAATATAGGCATAGGAATGAGAGCTAGGGTTTCAAAAACAAAGACAAACGCTGCCCTTGGTTCCTTCTGTGCAACCAGGAAGAGAATGTGCCCCAAGAACCGCTATCACTGCTAGTGATGCACAAAAACCCGTTTTGATTTTCAGAACTCTGTTTCTATTCTGGAAACTAGAAAAATATTTGCACTGAGGAACAGTAATGTTCTTCAGAATCACTACCAGATGATGTGTATAGAGCCCAGGGCTGGACAGAGCTCAGAGCAGATGCAGGCCATTTACTGTGAACCTCATCCTTGAGGAGCGCTTGAAACTGCCTGTGCGGCTGCTCCTGTCCCTATGTCCCTATGTCCCTATGTCCCTGTGTCCCTGTGTTCCTGTGTTCCTGTGTCCCTGTGTCTGTTTGATGTCTTAAAGAAGTGCAGGAATCTGGTCCCAGTACTCCAGGAAAGTTCTGCTGTGCTGCTTAATCCAAAGGAATTTATATCAGAGTTATGTTCTGGCAGCTCTGTGATAAGCTTAGACTCTGCCACATTGCAAACATAAAAAAATAGTTAAAACTATTGTTATTAAATTTAAAGGATTGTTTTGTTTCATGAAGTCCTGCATCCTTGTCTCAGTGTTGTTGTCTTTATGGTTCTGCATCTCATACATTTACAAACTTGGGCAACCTGGGGTGAAGACACTTCTGCCAGTGACAATATTTTGGTAGATTTGACGTCTTCTCTAAGCTTAAACTGTGCATGGGTAAAATAGAAGAGACGATGTAAAGTGCTGAAAAAATCAGTAATGTTTGGTGTTTAAATAGACCAACAGGTCCTTGATATTTAAGTGCTCAGTTGTAAGTGTCGTGTAAGTTACCTTAAATCTGATATCTGTAGTCATAAGGCTTCCCCCAAACCTTGGCAAAATATGAGTCATGTCATTAATGAATTCATCTTGAAATTACTTTTCTTGCAAAGGTTATACTGCTTGCGTGGGACTGTGCAACCTTGTGTCTAAAGAGCCGCTGTACTCACGACCATCACCGTCCGTTTTAAGTGTTCAGTGTTTGGTTTTGCTGACATTAATAAAACATTCACTAAATGTGGGAGTTTTCTCCTAATGTTATATCCCAAACCCATGATTCTGTGGCTCCGTGGGACAGTGGAGCAGGGTCACTTGGCCTGGCTCCAAGACCCGTCAGCTGGGTAGGTGTGCAAAGGCAGCAGCTGAACAGGGACAGGCAGAGGACAGAGCACACCTCTGTGCCAGCTTCTTATTTCCAGCCCCATCCTCTATACTGTTGTGTTCTGCAGCAAGAATTCTTCAATTCTTCTTCTTTTTGGGGTTTCGCTGCTAGCAGATGGGAATCCAGCTCAACTTTCAAAAACTGTGAATAATTTATTAAGAACAAAATTGTTGCGTCTCAGAGCTAGTTCTTCCTCTCTTTCCCCTTTTCTCTCTGCAAAATGCCTTTCAGAGGTAAAGTTTCTAATTACAGGTCAGGGAGGCAGGTTTAATCACACAGCAGAGCCCTTGATGCAGCATTAGAGAGTGTTATTTATACACCTGAATTAATAGGGATGCAGCATTTCAGTTGAGAAGAATAAGGTGGTTTTCAGTTTCACTCTTTTTTTTTTTGTGCGAAACAGACCACATCAGATTCATCAGGCTTTTTGACCTAATTTATCGGGATTTTAAGTAACTAACACATAACCACTGTGCTCATCTAGAGTGAAAAAGAAGCAAGAGTAGAGGGAGAACTGGACACATGACAAAGAAAGGGGAACAACAGAAGCAGGAGGCATTAAAAAAAAGAATAAGGGAAGGTGAGGTTGGAAAGAGGAAGCCGTAAGAGAAAAATGAATGGAGCAAAAATACAAACGTGCTATGGTCCATCGCAGGGAAGACTTGGCAGCACCCACAAGAACTGAAGCGCAGGCTGCAGAGTGTGGACGTGCCCCCAGGTACCTCCTAGTACTGGTGTGCTCTAGAGGCCAAATGCAGGAGAGGCAGAGATGAAATCCCAGATGCTGGAGGAGTCCCTTGACCTCAAGGGCAAGGTCCCTCAAGCGACCACTGCTGCAAGCAGCTCTTTGCTGCCATGGGGTACCTTGCAGTGCCCGACTCAGCACCCTCCCAGCTAAGCCAAGAAACATCAATGTAAAGCTGTCAGGACCTATATGATGTATTACTTAAGAAAGAAAGGTTATCTACTTCTGTAAATTTACTTTTAATTCCTAGATAATGTTTTTTTTTGTTTAGATTACGCACACTGGGAACCTTGTTCTCACGTATGTCTACAAATCATTGCCATGGTGTCGGAGCTGCAGTGTAGGGAACAGGAACTGGTTCAGTGAGTATGGAGCATCACGGCGCACCAACCTTCGTGTGCTGCGTCCTTCCATCAAACTGGCTCTCGAGCAGCGTGTCAAGATCCAGAAATGGATTGCAAGCTGTGTAGAAACTCAGCGGCAGGAAAGGTTTCACAAGCCAGAGAGAACAAGCAGAGGAAAAGTCTTTGTCAGGGAAAGGGGAAAATGCTGCTGTGTGGGACACAAGGAGAGTGGCTCAGCTGTCTTTAGGCCTTGGGCTGCCAACAGGAGGTTCTCCACCAGGCTGCGGAGAAGGAGGAGGCAAGGTCTGTGTGTGCTCTCCCTGTGACTTCCCTGTGATTACTGTCGCACACAGATGGCTGGCACGCACCGCGGCACTGGCAGCCGAGGGTTCAGCACGGCGCTGCTCGAGACGGCCTTTCAGGTGTGTGCCAGTCACCCTGCCCTTCCTGAGCAGGGAGATTGAGAAACATTGCCTTTCTGTGTGCGTGTGGTTTTCTGCTCCAAAAATAACTGTCTGTCAGAGCGGGAGGGTCTCAGAGGTGGAGGTGTCTTGTTAGGGACAGGATTAGCAGTGATGACATGGCTGGTCATATTTCAGGGCGAACACCTGTAAATCAGTCTAAGCCTGTAAGTGGCTGCATGTTAAACCAAGTTCACCTCAGCAGCACTCCCTGTGTCTGTTCAGCAAGGTTGGATGGAGCCAGGGCCGCTGCCCACCGAGCAGGGCTGGGTCACAGGCTCTTCCCTCTCCGTTGCTCCCACTGGAAATAGAGCAACTGTGGATGTTTAGAGCTGACAAGGCAAATCACTTAGTGACACACTAGGGAGACGATGACTTTTTTTTTCATACATCTTTTTGCATTTCTGCTTGCCAGTTAGGAATCAGAACTTGGTCCAATTTCTGGCTCAGAAATGCCTTTCCCTCCTCTCTTCTTTTTAGAGGCTTCTTTACTAGAGAGATTCTCTTTAACACAGGAGATTAGATTGGGTCTTCCAGTCCTGCCTTGTGTGCTCAACAGGAGGGCCGCTTTCAGGGATGTGTTGCCAGGTTTCTGGAGCTGAGGCATACGGCTCTTCTAGCACTCTCTGCCCTTTGCAAGCTGCAGATGTTGGATGTGAAATAGGAGGTAACTGGATTCCTCAATTACTGCCCCTGGCTTCGTGTCTTTCAAAGGACCCTGCCATGTGGACTCTGCTCCTGCAAACTCCCTCTTTACTGAATCGTGTATTACAAAGTGTCTGGAAAGTTTATTTCCTACAGATAGATAATAGCTTAGACTTAAGCACGAAGTATTAATGATAGTTCATTAAGTTCCTTTGCAAGCAAACTCTCTGTACCTGCAGCCTGGCAGTGAAAATGGTACAAGCCACCTGAGCCCAGTTTAGTTCTCCCATTCACTTCCAGAGCGATGCCTGACGGGACCTCACAGGACCAGGAACCTGGATTCCCTCTAAGGCAGTTTTCTTCTGTAGGCTAAAGACAGTGAATATCCCGTATGAACTGAGGTTTTACCTCCAGCTTAAGCAGCTCCAGTAGGGTCTAATGGTTGCAGTAGGAGACATCTTTGCTTACAGTTAAGTATATGTTTAAGTACTTCACTGAGCTCAGGCTGCATCTCCTTTTCAAGGTAACTGTTACAAGTGCGAGCCCAGATAATGCAGTGGTAGCTCCTCTCTGGGTGCTCCTCTACCCCTTCCCCACTGTGGCTTTTTTTGCTCGAAGAAACCAGCCTGACTCACATGATAATTGATGATCAGCTGTTCTGCTGCTCGTGTAGGCAGCGCAGGTGGTCTCCATGCTCCTGGCTGACTGCTGTATCCAGCCTCTCTATCAGGTCACAGAGCTCCCGGTCAGCATCCCCTGCAGTGTGTTGTGCACCACGACGAGCTCCTGTTTCCTTCTATCACTTTGTGATCACTAGTAATGAGGGTTTTGGTAAATGACTGAGAAATATGTCCAAGATGGCTTGGAGAACAACTCAGAGTTTGAGCTAGAAGATGCTGCTCTCTTTACATCTCCTTCTGCTCATGCTGAGCTTGCCGTGCCTGGGAGCGTGGCAATTCCAGCAATGCTAATTCTGGATTTTCTAGAAGAGACTGGAAATGAAGAAGCGGGAATGATGTGGCGAAGCATGAGAGTCCTGTGCATTTCTAGGGTTGCCACAGAAGCTCCCAGAGGTAAGTGCTGCTGGCCTGCAGGCTCAGAAGCCTCCTCACTTCTTCAAGTTACCTGTGTCGCACCGTTCTCCCGAGATAAGAAAACTTTGCTGTTCAAAGCAATTTGTATCTGAAGAAATCCAAGTATGTGTAATCATCTCTATTTTACAGATTCAGAAACAAACATTTTGACAAATGATTTATTCAAATGAGAAAAAAACAAGTGAAATGCAGTGCAGGGATGCTCTTGTAAATACCTGCCCCATGTTTAAACTAATAAGTGTTCAGGATTTCTTCTAGTTTGGGAGTTTGGGAATTACTGAGAACAATTGGTATGTCTTGGAGATGTTACATTCTTCACTTCAGGACTGTGCTGATAGTCATTTTCCGTGCTGAAACATGTTGCCTTAGCTTCATTCCAGGAACTATGGATGTTAATTTCCTTAGAAACTTTTGGTAATTGTAATGCAAGTAGTTTTGGGGGTGGGGAGGAATCAGTTGAATGAGAAAGAAGATCAAGTTCTACACATACAGAACAATAAAAATCTAACTGTGGTTAAGCTGTTTGCCCAGTTTTGCCCCAGATTCTCCGGGGTGCTTTTGGGGAGCACTGAACCTCCGTGGGAAGCACGAGTGGCCTGGGTGGCACATACAGCTGCCACGTGTGCAGCCTGTGCCACTGCCTGCGGAACGAACGTCTTGTTCTGCAGTAGGCATAAAGAGCTGCCACTGTCATTGAAAACGGTAGCTCTGAATAGTTGCTGTAAATTTCATCTGGGCAATATCCCCAATTGTGTTAGATATAATTACATTTCAAGTTCTTTTTAATCATTTATTTGGAACATGTCCCAAAATTCTGCAGTTTTGGATTGGGATAGAAATTGAATTATTTATTATCAATTAGAGGTTGTCAGAGCCTTTGACACCACGTCGAGCTGGCATTGTTTGGTATCTGTATTAATGATCATATAGATAAAAGCATGAAATTATTGGTTAGGAAGCTTTTATTCTGGGCTGAGAAGGCTAGTTTGCATACTTGGCTGGGTGCTTCCCTACCCTCACTGTCATTATGGCTCTGTTTAATCAAGTCAGCGTTGCCTGTGGAATAGCTTGCCCATAAATTGATGAATTAAGTGTAAGAATAATTCCCCCTAGATGGAACCCAGTTGTGACTTCCCTTGCCATCCCAGCCCAGCACATTCACACTCTTCTGTCTTGGCTATGGCCTGCTATAGACCCTGGAACGGTCTTTGTCACATCTGTCCTTTTCTATGAGAGCAATTTTTTTTTAGGGCTTTTGATGCTATGGTAATGCTGTGTGCTGAGCTTTTGTTCCCCCAGGTGAGGGGATGGAGAGGGCAACTTCACAGGTGTGCAGGAGCTCTCCTCACAGCTCCCACATCCTTCCTTCATCGGCATGGGTCCTAGAATGCAGGTTTTTGTTAGTGCAGCTTTGGTACTTTGCGAGAAATTTCAGCCTGGAAGGAAGATCGTGTAACAGGAGGCTGCAGAGGCTAGTCCCAGATACACCACTGCAAAAAGGAAAACATTCGGAATCTAGGGAGGAGTATGAGAAGATGCCACATGGGTTTCCTTGAGGTACAGAAAAGAACGAAGAGAAGAGGTATCTGGTGTGACATCTCTTTCTTATGTCTTCTGCATGCTGTCTGCTGCACGGGCTACTGCAGCTTTGGGGTAAAAACTGCTGAGGACATAGCTGCAGTCTTTGGAAGCAAATACGGATTTTCTCCACCTGTACTGACTTGCTGTAAGCAGCGTGTACTAGCCTAGTAAGGAGACAGATCTCACATATTACAAGATGCGATTTGATGAGGTTATTAGGAGCTACGTGCTCGATCCGGGAGGAGAGCAGGAGCATTGCCTGTGATACATGCGATAATTCCTGTCATGAGTCCCTCATCAGGACTACTCCCACTTGACTTGGTTTCCATCATAGTAATCTGTGAATTCCAGTATTGTTGCTTCAAATTTATTTCAATTTCTCAATGTGGTTGCTGACTTGATGCGATAATATTTTTTCCGTTTTACACACTTTAAAAAAAAGTAAGATAATATGATTTTTGCAAGATAATAAATATCTTTTGTTTTGAATAATAATAGATAATAATTAAATAATGATTAAGAGCATATAAAATAATAATAAATATTGTTTGGAAAAACTTTTCTAAACAATCCCCTATACACTGAAAACGTCAAAATGGAAGTTTCGACATTATTGAAATATTGAATTTTATTTTGTTGAACCGAAAAAAGTATTATGTTTCTCAATACCTATTGGATTTCAATAACTATATTTTTCATTTAACATTCCTCCACACACAATCTGCTATCTAGACAGATATTTGAATACTACATAACTCCTTTTCAAATTGGTGCTGCATGATGAGAAGTACCTTTTCCAGCGAGCTCATTTGGAAAGTGGCAGCTGCATCCCAACTTCCAGCCTTGGTACATTCCCTCAAAGGGAAGTTGGCAAGGGGAATTCCTGGGACAGACCTCTCTCCAAATGTGTGCTTTGCATCAAAGACGCCCGTTCTCGGGAAAAACAAGTCAATCCAGCCCAAAACAACAAGTCAACAAAAATAAAACCCACTTTTTTTTTCATAGATAAGTTTTTTTCTTGACTTGCAGAAGGCGCAATGGCCCCTTCACCCGCTCAAATCCTTCAACTTGGAGTGAATGTGGCGGTGGAGGGTGTGCAGTGCTGCTCCGCGATGCACCAAGTCTCAACCGCCTGGAGCAACTTTCCTTTCCCAATCTGGTAGCGATGTTCCTGACTCCCAGCCTCTGTCTTTAGAAGCTGAAGAGTGGCAGCAACTCTGCACCGAGCCAGACTGGCTTGGGAAATGACTAATTAAACGGTGATTGCCGGATGGCTTCCTGACCTGGGTATCAGACCACAAGGGTGAAGCTTCATAAAGATAGAGTGAATGCAGGAAGCAGTCCTGCCTATTTGCACAATGGGGGCATTATGGAGACATGCCCTGGAGGATGCTTGAGCCCCAGCTGAATGGATCCTGATACCATCGGGGAACGGAGTACCTGCTAGTTCAAAGCAAGCCTGAATGCAGGTTTTAATCCCTTCTGACAATTGTTGAGAGGAAATGGCCTTTCCTTTGACCTTATCGTTGTAAACAACAACTAGTCATCAGGTTTGTCCTGCTAGGGAAATTGCCAAGGTCTATGCAAGGATTTTGCTCCGCATTTTTTTTTTCCTTCTCTGATTACAATGATTTAACTCTGTAGACCCAAAATACATTCTCACCCCTTAATACGCTGGCTTCAGGTACATTCTTTGCTAATTACTGATAATTATTGAGGCCGTACAGCTTGGTCGGGTTCAAATTAGCTTCTTGGAGCTGAGGGCAGGTATCTCATGGCCTGTTTTGGTGCTCAGCCCTGTGGTTGTTTCTGCGATGACAGCTTTTGGATGCACCAAAGGTGCCAGGAGTGGATGTGAGCTGCACTGGCAAACTCTTCCGGCATGACAAGGAATCACTCAGACCTGTTTGCAAAAGGCCAGCAGGCAGGACGGAGCCCTTGCTGCCAGGCACCATTAGTGCAGCACATCTCCTATGACAGAATGGTGCAGGAGGTGGATTTAGCTCCCTGAATTTGCATGGCCTTTACTGCAAAGCCAGTACAGCTGATGAAGGAAGAGGAAACGAGGCTGCAGCCTTAGCAGCTTCTGGCTGCAGCCACAGGACAGAGCGAAGCTGCAGGGCTGACCCCCCAAAACAGCCAAATTTCAGGGTGATGAAACCCATTTCCCTTCAAGTGCAGGACTGTGTCACTGTCAGACCCTGGGACTGGAAAGTGTGTCGCTGTGACCACTTGTGATCGCCCTCTCGCCAGCCTGGTCCCTGTTCCCAGCTGCTGCTCATGGGGCGCTGAGCTGTGCCAGGGATCCGCTGTCCCGGCCTTGCCAAGCCAGGCTTTGCAGCACCAGGAGGAGGGCCCTCTAGCCACAGGGCTTGGCCCAGGATAGGAGGTTATTGATGACTGCTACAAGTGGGCTTTTTAATGCCAGTAGAGGCTCTTGGTAGGACTTATGGCTGCTCTGTGGTCCACCGCACTTAGCCAGGCCTTGAGCTGGAAGGGAGGATCCTGCCTTGGGATCTAAACCCTTGGGATCTAAGGTCACCGTGAGACAAAGAACAAGCTGCAAAAGTCGGGGAGTCTGAGTCCTCTGGAAGCCGTGGCTTTTCCCACTGGAGTAAGGAAAGGCACATTTCTTCACAGATAATGACTGAGGGTTGTGATTTATTTATTTATTTCTCTGTTATCCTGGATTACCCAACTTAATTTCTGTTTCTCTACCATGTGAAACTTCCTATGACATGACTGGCCAAGAGAAGCATGGTGTAACTTGTCTCATAAGTAGGTGATTTTCAGTCTGTGCACTAGTGTATTTTGGAGGTCTGTGGGCTGCTTCAAGGTCTATAAAAGGTAACTACAAAAGCAAGTCAATTTTTAGTAGGCGTCACTATATGTAGGTCCAACCTCTTCAGAGACGAAACCGTGCAGAGGGAGAAAAGTTGGGGTCTGCAGATGAGGAGCGGTTATAAGAGTCTTTCCCCAGTTGTGGAAGAGTGTCTGAGATGTGTTGTAGTAGCCCATGGGAAAACTTATAGATTTCTGTAGCAAGGCTGGATGCTTTTCACAGTTATGTGCTTTCTGTGGCCCATCTGGGCTGTGTTATGTGCAATGTATCAGTGAACGAAGGAGAGACTGACCACCCCGGGGAGCAGCCACCCGTAGAGGTGCCCTGCAAAAGGGGTGGCTGAGGTCAGGAGCTGCACGTCCCAGCGCTGTGTGCCCCGTACCCCGGGGACGGGGCTCCCTGCCCTTACTAGGGAGCTACTGCTGTTGTGAACGAGCGTGTTCCAATAAATACACGGTCCATCCTGTAAACGTGTCATGCTCTTGGGCTGATACATACTACAGTGAGTGGGGACCACGTTTCTTCCAGTTTTGCAGCTTTAGGCTGCTTCAGCATCTGCAGGGTGCCTCCCTGCCATGGGTGACACCAGCAGCCTGGGGGCAGGAATGGGCCCCACGGAGTGTTGTCCGTGTCTTTTATGCATTGCCTGCGTCAGGATCACGCTGTCAAAAGGCTGAAAGGAAGCTTCTTGGCAGAAATATCCCCTCCAACGCTGCCTTCTTGCCCTTTGCTTAGGATTCTTGCACTTGCTCCTAAAAGGAACCCTCTCCCATGCTCTTTCCATCCTATGTCACTGCAGGGATTTACTTCTTTGCAGGCGCTAACTCTTTTCCTGATTGTGGCCTTACCTATGCTAAGCAGAGTCATAAAAAGCTCAAGCACTCGCTGCTTCAACAGTGGGAATCACTTCAGCAGCGTTAAAATGCTCCTCTTGCTCAGTTCTGGAACGCTGCTCCCACCCTGAGGTTCCCTCTAAGGCTTTTTGAGCTGCTCCTCTGCTCTGCCCAGCTGCAACAAAGGGTGGGTGGCCAGAAAACAGCTCTGCTAGCCCTGCCTGGGCAAAGGGGCCACGGAGAGGCTGCAAGGGCGCCTGTCAGCAGGCTGCTAATTGCATGTGTCCGTCAGCAGGCTGCCCTCGTGCTGAAGGATGTTGTCTTGAGACGAACTCGTAAGTGGCACAGAAGGGTGTTGTTGAGAGAGGCGGATTGGGGAGCTATAGAGCGCGGCTGCTTAGGAGGCCGGTGTCTTCTCAGCAGGTGCAAGAGTGAAAGAAGAGCTCTGGCTATGTGGGAATTGCTTTGCCTTGCAATGATCATGTTAAAAGGGAGTAGGCTTCGCTGTCCTTTCTCGTAAGGGACCACTTCTACAACAGTTTAAAGTGCAATGTAATATTTCTGGGCTCTGCAACAATGGGCTTGCATTCTGTGGGGTTTGTGCTGTGGGAATGCTGCTTTTCCTGCCTCTGATGTCCCCTGCTTGTAAAGAAGGTCAATATCTTTGTTTGGGAGTTCAGTAAATACCGTCATGCACCTTCCTGGAAGTTTCAATACCTGAGTATTTTATTTTTCTCTGAATTGCATAGGAGCAAACTTTGCTGTTCTGCACAGCATAAGCTCGGAAAGCATCTAAGAACTCTCACGAAGTTCAAATGTTCGCTGGGACCCGGCTTGGAAGCTCCTCACCGAGACCAGAGGAGAAGAGGGGTTATTCCAAAAGGTTCAAGCATATGGTTACACTTTTTCTGATCTCCTGAGAAGTAATCACAATCACTTCCAGATTGCTGCTTGGAGTCAAAGAAACCATCCTCGGAGCTGGTAAGGTCTGGCTTCTCCATGCAGTGTATATTGTAATTAGGATGTATATTGCCGTCAACACCATAACCTCCCAGGAAAATGTGAACAGAGGATTTTGTTTATGTCTGCCCTTACTGGATACATGTGAGAGTCTCATGAATGTTTCTGAAGCTGGTTAAATAGTTGTCGTCACAAATCCTCGGAGGCCCTAATGAATGCAGTCCTTTGAGTGGCGGTGAAGGTGTATTTTGCCCTCCCTTCCCAGAAGGACCAGGGAATTCTGGAATGATTTTGAAGCGGAAGGTAATGCCCATGGAGCTGCACTGTGAATGCAGGATAAGAAAGTCCCCAGTCCTCACTCAGCTACAAGTTGTGTGTTTGGCACATGTCTGGGAGCAGGAAAGGAGCCAGGCAGCACTGTGGGACAGCAGTGAGGTGCTCTGACACCAACACATCCCTCTAGAAATAGGATTATGTGGAAGGAAACAACTGAGGGGTAAGGAAACTTTGGGCACGGTAAAAAATCCTGAATTCCTGTCGTTTATTCCTCTATTTTTATTCTTTAGAGGTGCTTGCATTGTTAAATGGCCATCTCACACACATCGATGTTATCCAGCACAAGGACACAGACAGCCCTGCTCTTGGGCAAGGAGAGCGAGGAAATTGAGGCAGGGTGTCACCCACTTGGTTCCCTGGCTGCAGGATGAGGTAGAAGGAAACCTCGGGGTTGCAGAAATTGCCTTTCATGCAAACAGGCTTGCAGAGGACCCTCTGCCAGGAACAGGAACATGCCAGGAAGGTCACATTGGGCTGGCTGGAGAGGCAGGATGTGGAATGCTAGTTGGAGGGGTGGCATCCCAGATAGTAAGACTACACATCCTTATTGCAGAGCCTCAGTGCCAGGAGGCCTGCTCCAGTATTACCCTGTGGAGCGAGGACCAGGGAGCCACGGAATTGATTGCGGGGCTCGGTGGGGGGATGCAGGTACAAGGCGGCAGGACCTGCCGTGTGTCTGGGGGTAAGGCCTGTGTCTGCACTTCTGGAAAGATGACCAGGAGCATCAGGCCTCTCCATTCAGACATGGATGGTTTTGACTGGTGAAAATGGCAGCCGGGAACTTCCCTGTGTTGCTGAGCCAGTGTTGCATCCTTGTTTAGTACCAAGAACTAGTCTGATTTCTTGGACTTGTGCTGCCAGATCTTCCCTTTCGTGGCTGGGGCACATCTCGACTTGCATTACATGTAAAACACCATCAGATTTCCAAATGTCGCCTTGTTCACGTTCAAAGTTCCCTCCTCTCCAGGCGTGAGCAGTTTGCTTCCTGCATGTGGTACTGGGAGGGCTGGAGCCCAGCTCTGCAGCCCCTTGGAGGTGCAGGAGGGGACGTGTGTGGTGGTGGGGAAGGGAGGCAGCCCCAGGCTTTCTGCTCTGCAGGACTATTGTGTACACCAAGGTAGCTTCATTAAAAAAAAAAAAAGAAAAGAAAAAAGAAAAGAAATCTGTCTCCTGACCTTACTGCAGGAGAGCTTATCCCTGCGTCAGCACTGCCTTAGGGCCAAGGAGGGCCTTTGGGTAAACCCTGCATGCAGGAGGCCTTGGTAGCTCGTCTCTAATATGTGGAGGAAACAACTTCAGGCTCCCACCTCCGCTTATGCAATGGAGCTGGGCTCAGCTCCCGTGTCTTTCTTGGTAGCCACACACCAGTACGTTGTTTCCTTTTCCAGAAACCCTCCTCGTGGCCATCCCCCTCTCAGGGCTCCGTGCCTCGCGAGGGGAAGCGAGGGGAGCTCCTGTCCTGCACTGGCTCCTGGGTGAATCTGTCCGGAAGTCACGGGGGGAGGAAAATCGAAGCCCCTGGATAGAAACTGTCCAAGTTTCCAAGGCAACTGGCCCCTAACCCTGTCCTGAAGCCTGCCCCGTTCCCGGCGAAGGCTGCTGGCCGCGTCCTGCCGCGCGGGGAGCCGTCCTGAGCCGGGCTCTTTGTGCAGCCGGAGGGCCCGGCTTGGGCAGGACACCCCGCGCTGCTGTGTCACACCCGCGGTGCTTCCCGCTCCCTCCCTGTGTCCCCGTGAGCACTGGGTGCTTGGGGCTCCCGGAGGTGCCCCAAGCGAGAGGATGGGGCTGCTTGTTGCTGAGGTGGAAGGCGACAAGTGGAGAGAAAAGGACACGGCGTTTTATTTAATTAGAAAAACCAAACTCCCTAAAACTAGCCTCCGAAGGGCCTCCGTTGTCATTGGCTTCACAAAGAACTGTGACAAATGAAAGGAACTGAGCAGAGAAAAGGCTGCTTTCTCTTTGTGTCTCTTTCCCAGCTTCTGTTTGCTTTGCTGTCTCCCTTGCTCCCATTGATCAGGCATGTGGAAACATTCCTCCTCCTGCACTCCCATTGTGGCCGCCCCGTTGCCAGGCTGCCGTTGGCTTGAATAACTTCACTAAGCCAGGCCTCTCCACATCCATGCCATCCGGCACGCTGGCTCCGCGGCCAGACGCTGCCCCTGGCCCCCCGCCTCCCCTCCCCCTGCCAAGCGGACGAGGGGCACTGTAGAAAAACGTGTGAAAAGCAAGGGGGGGGAAAGCGGAGAGTGAGGGCGAGGAACGAGCGCTCTGGGACCACAGGGAGGGCAGTGGCTGGTTCACCAGCTCATGAAAGTGGCAGTGATGAGGGCTCCTCGTCCCGAGTTTGATGGAGACGGGACACAGAGGCAGGTGTCCAGGCAGAGAGGACTTGGAGCCGTGCAGCACGGAGCTGACTCCACGCAGTGCTCCCCTGGGAGGGGAGATGCAAGGGCAGGACAGGAGGCACCGCCTGGGAGCGGCTTGTGGGCAGCCCTCGGGCCACGCTGGCCACCCGGGCCAGCTCTTGCAGCTCCTGCATCCTCCGAGTCGCAGGGGTTGTGTGAGCCCTGGACAGCCTTGCCAGGGGACACGGGTGGCAGCAGGAACTGCCGCAGCAGCTGAGAGCTCTGGTGCAGAGCCCGCCGTCATCCCCGGGAGGCTCCAGGGCGATCCTGGGAGCGCGCGATGGCTCTGACTGGAGCCAGCTCTGCCAGAACATGCTGGGCTTGTGCCATCGCTGCAGCCACGCCGGCACCCGGCTGCACCCGAGGCACCTCTCGTGCTGCTCTGCTGACCAGGGCACTTGTTCTGCTGCGGGCAAACCTGCCCTGTTGCTCTTAATGCCGCTTCTCATCAGTGCAGACGTGGGACGCTCCCAAGCGCTTCTCGGTGTGGCTGGGCCAGAGCTGGTGCAAAGCGGGGCAGCCGCATGGGCTCCTGAGCAGCTCCCGGTGTGTCCTGGCCCCTCTGTTGGCTGCTGCCCGTTGTGCGGGGACAGAGGAGCTGCAGAAACCTGGGCCTCGGGCTGGCCAGGGGCTCCACAGAATGGCTACGGATGGAAGGCCCCTCTTGAGATCACCTAGTCCAACTCAGATCAGGAGTCAGTCAATTCCCACCCGCACCTTGGGAGTGTCCCTCGGATGCTGGGGGTGTCCCCAGCTCCCTCAGGAGTCTCCCAGCCTGGAGCGGAGGGTGGCAGGGCCTGGCTGAAGGGCAGCGGGTGCTGAGCGCGGCGATTAGCATAACAATCCCGGGGCTCTGCCTTCATCCCGGCTAAAGCCTGGTCTGCTCAATCCAATTTCCAGCGCTGCCCTTTCTTTAGCAGGCTAATTACAGCGGCAGGACAGTGGAAATGACCTTCTTAAAGTAACAGTGACCCATTTTAGTTACTTGTCAAAACACAGGGGATGGAGCAGTGATATCATTTGAAGAAATAACATGTTTAGATACAAGTTCCAAAACCACTGAAGGAGCCAAGCACCTCTGCGCAGCTCCTAGCGGTAACGTGTGTGTTGTTTGCCACTAGTGAAGTGCAGTAAAGATAATGTAAAGGCACCTCCGAGCATTGTCCAGTGAACAGAGGGGTGCTGGGGTGCAGGTCTGGGTAGCAATAAATGCAATATTGCACCAATAAATGGGCAGAGAACCGCTGTCTCGCACAGGAGCCGTAGCTGAGGCACTGGGTTGGAAAATGTTTGCAGCGCTGGCTTCCCTCATTAGTCATCCTAGCCTCATTCTGTCGGCACATTCCTAGTCGCCGGCCCAGCGCAGCTACGTCCCTCTTTGTCCCAAAAGGGCTGCAAGGCTCAGGCCTACCTCCAAGGTGGCGTTTGGGCCCTGCCATGTCCTTGGTGCCCTGATGCCTAGTCCAAGAGCCAGCAGGGAGCATGGCCTTGCCGCTGATTCCAGCTTCAGGGAAAAAGGCGCCGGGTGCTGCAGCCCATGTGGTTTCCTGTGAGCTACAGCAGCCCTCAAGCTGTTGGCAGGAGGCCTCTCTTGCACCCATGAGGTGAAGGGCAGGTGCTCTCACACCCCATGCAGGGACTTGTCCACTGCAGTAGAGATATGATCATCTCTAATGAGTTGAACATGTTTCTGTATTAGTGTTTTGACCAGCTTCGTGAAGAGCTGTGCTGTAAGTGGCCTTCATATTATCACTCTTGAAAGGGTGTCAGCAGCTGCATAAGTCTGTCCCTTCATAAAGGATAACAGAAAGGAAAAGCAGGAGTTTGGCAGCAAGCTCAGCTTCTGCTGAGGCTGCTGGTGGCACCTTGTCAGGGCTGCGTTTAGCTGCGGGGACCCTCTCTGGAGTTAGTGGTTGCTGAAGGAGGTGACCCTCGCGGTACGGGAGCAATACACCGGAGCGTGGAGCCTGCCTGCCAAGAGCTGAGATGCTGGTGCTGCTCTCTGAGAGAGACGGAGGCTGAAAGGGAAGGGGGAGATTGCTGGAAGCCCAGAGGAAACTGAGCAGAGTGGAGCAGTTTCGGGAAAATAAGGGGAGGTTTTGGAAGTGAATTAGCATCTCTGAAGTGGCTTGTTGCCTTCTGTATACCAAAATATAGGGAGACACAAACTGCACTTAATCTCTGCAGAGTGCATGGAATTTATATTGATACCCTGCATGATATGTATCATCCTAGTGGGAGCCCAAGCTGGATGGTGGGCAGTGCTGATGTGATCAACTGTGTCGTCTCATCCTGGACATGAGAATTGCTGCACACATCCTAACGCTGTTCCTCAGCACGGACTATGCTTTTCCTGCTTGGAAAGAAGGAAACATGGCAAGCGTCTTAAGGTTGAATCTAATGAAATAGGCCAGGAATAAAATTAACTGGATAAGCGATACCAGTGTGTCCGTCGCCCTTTGCCCCATAGCCAGCGCTGATGGCTGAGGGAAATCTGGTCCATCCGGCATTGAGAGGAGGCAGGGAAACAATTTTCAATTCACGGCAGCCTTAAAAAGGCTGGCTGCACATGGTGAACCCGATGCTGCGATAACTGACACTGTTTGTGACAGACAAATCTGTGGCTGTGTAGTGAAGCAGTTCAGAAGTGCCTGCTGTCGCATACCAAAATCCTATGGAAATGGGGCTTGCTAGGGAAATGTTGTAAGAGGATCCCAACTAGCAGAAGCATCTGTGAAAGGCCTTAAGGTAATGGCAAGATAATGGCAAGAGTTTTGAACATCGCAGAAAATATACATATATATTGTTGTCTAAAGGCACAAATCACATTTGAATCTATTAGAAGCCACTCGGTAAGGAGGATTGCTGAGAAACGAGGTGGTATCAGGAAAACTGATACTGCTGTTCCCAAGTACAAAGACAAACGGAATGTGTCTGTCTTACAATTACAGAAGGGCTGTTATAAGAGAACTGCTGGGAGGAGAACAAATGCATCCAGTGCAGCAAGTCTAGGATAAATATGGAGAAAGATCTCAAAGATATGACCTTGCCATCCTCACCAGGTCAGCCCTTCCCAGCCCTAGCCCTTCCTTTTGCTACTGGGAAGATCTTCTTGGATAGAGAATGGGGGTTTGCTCTGCCTCTAGCACTGAACACTGGATTGTAGCAAATGCAGCTTAATTACTTAGCTCTCTGCAGAGCAGTGTGACTTTTTTCAGGAGCTGGGGATTGTGTTTAGAATCAGGTGCTACGCGATGGACTTGCAATGTGATTTCATGATGAAGAGCAGCTGGTTGCTCCAGATGAGTCAGATGTCGTTTGTAATGAGGCACCTGGATTAGCTGAAACTGGTAAGATGGAAAAGGAAATACTTGTCACGGGCAGATTTATGCTACCTGAAGTGCAGGTGCACATATGTGAACAGGCAAAAGAAGTACTGCTGAGAAAAAACTGTATCTCGAGTATGTTTTTTATTACCGGGTGTTTCAGGGAGCCTCCTTGGCTGAGGAATGCCCTGCTGCCTGTGGCACGGGGCTCTTGCTGGCTGTTGCTGTCCAAGCAGTGACAGTCAGCACAGAGGTAGGGCTGCCGGATGGACTTTGCACATTTAACAGTCCAGGCAAGTAGTACTAGCTCTGTTCTACATGTGGTTAACACTTCTGTTAACACTTTGTGTGTGGCCGCTGCCAGACCAGTATTAGTACTCCATTCCCATAAATGCCTCTTGCAGGTGGAAACTACGTCTGCTTTAAGGAGCAATTGAGAATCAGCTGAGACTTCGGTTCCTAGGTCACTTTTAAATGGGACTTAGGCTTGTATGGCAGGGAGGGATTTGGCAAAGTGGGTATTATGACATTCTCAGTGGTAAATCCAGTGAATTCACCCTGAAATTTTTGTTTCCCTTGCCCCGAGATGGAATAATTATGCCCATGTATGTGAGCGCTACCCAACAGGCATGCTGTGTCAGCAGAGAATCTGATGTTTCTCTTCTGATTTCACACCACAGTAAGTGGCTCAGACTCCACAGTCCCTTGAAAAGAGTGGCCACTGTGAAAATCCCATGTTCAGCAGCCTGCACTGTCCTCTAACAAAAGTCAGAGACCTCCTGTTTGCTTCCATGCAGTAATTAGTTGCAGTGCCCCAGTTTTGGGAGAGATTAATCCTGTGGCTAAGTCTAGAGTCAGAGATCATGCGTTCTAATTTTGTTATCAAGAATCACTTTAAAAAAAAAGTACGTCTTGCAAAGAGTATGTGCTGCGTATGGCTTAATACAGAATAAATTGCTTAGAAATACAGGAGCAGTATTCCTCTGTTAGCAGCTCTGTAAAAGAAAACACATTAGAGTTCGTGTTTGACAGGGTGTTTGATATGTTGTTCACTTGTGTATCTAAATTCCAAATGCAATAATAAAACACCATTAATTCACCTTCCTGCGATGTGCAGAACATCGGAAAATCACTGCCCGCTTGCACCGTGCGCCCGGCGCGATGGTGTCAGCTGGAGCCCAGCATGCAGGTGCCCAGGGAGTCTTTCCGAGGTGCGGGAGCACCTGGTACCTCTCCTGGAGCCAGTTCCCAGCCCCTGGCCATCCTGCCTGCCTGTGGAGCACGTAGCCCTTGCCTGCTCCTGCCAACCAGGCTGTTGCTCCGCTGCCCATCCCAGGCTTCTCTTCCTTCCACGTGCTCCCTCCGCGCTGTGACTACTTTATTCCCAAGCGCAGGCTCACGGAGCCAGGTTAGAGACTCTCCAAGGGAAGTTTTAAGTGCTCGATAAAAGGAGGAATGCAGCAGGCAAAGAAAGCCCTGACTCCAATAGCATTATTCTGCACTTCATCCCTTTGAGGTTCTCCCGGCTCCTCTGCCTGTATGTGACCTCCCTTCTCTCCCAACCAGCCTTTCTTTTTCCATCTTCCTGCTGCCCCTCACCCTCCTTGTTCATTGATCTCTCTTTAGGCTTTATTAGGGATCTCCCCCTCCCACTCTTTCCCTCTCCCAGTTTTTCTGATTCTCTAACATGAGACAATTGAATGAGGCCAGACTCCTAAGCCTTAGCTGGGGGTGTGTGGGGAGAGGAAAGAGGCGTTAAGATTTAATGATATTGCCTCTTTAAGGGATCCCTAATTCCTAACACCCATCTCCTCCCCCACCTGAGAACCAATTAAAACTCAATGAATTCAAGTGGAGGCTTTTGTGCATCACATGTGCTCGACTAACAAAGCCTTCTCCTTGCTGGAATAAAAGCTGCTATTCAGCAGCCAGTTTGTTCTAATTCAAATCACTTCCACTCCAGCATCCTCTGCCTCCTCGGCCTCCCTGTTCCCAGGCCTGCCCAGGGCCACCTCGCTGGGCCTGCCGTGCTCCGCCTAGCTGGAGGCCAGAGCGGAGGTGAGGGCCATGGGGTGAATGTGGAGCCCAAGAGACCTCCCCTCCCACCCCTGGGCGGTCGTCTGGGCTGTGGGGTGACCATGTGGAGGTCCAGGAGCTCCAGCTTTGGCGCCTGTCTCGCTTGGTGGCCTTTATAAAACACCTTGCCTGAGTGGAGTCCTCCATGTGGAAGCAGCAGCCAATGGTGTGAGTGGGCAGAGCCCGACCTGTCTCGAAACCTGTGGAGAAACCTCCCCTTTCCTATCTGCCATTGGGGTCACACAGGTGCAGGGATGCCTCGAGGAGGAGGGGAATCGCAGAGCGCACAAACCTGGCAGGTTTCACTAGTTTCCGACGGTGCTTTCAGCAGCCTCGGTGTATAAGTTACGCTACCTGGAAACTTGAAGATTACTTCTATCTGCTGCCAAGCTTTGAAAACAAAAAAAGGGGCTTAAATGAGGTAGGCTATTTGGGAGAAAAATATACTTCATGTTATTAAGTGATGTCACAGTCTTGAAAACCTCCCTGCACTGTTCTGCAGCTACAGATCTGTCTGTTGAGTGGCTTGTGTAGGGAGACAATTCCCCATCCAGATGCTGGTTAGGATGTAAAATGCTTCCTGACTTAAAGCGTTGTGCTCGGAGCTTCTGTCTGTCCCTGCCTGACCGCAGCATCACCAGAGCTGTACAAATCTCGCTAAGCAGGCTCCCTTTTCTCTGTTTCCCCGGTCTCCAGGTGGCAGAGATGTTTTGTGGTTATTTCTGCTCTTGGGAGAAATCCCTGGGAGAAGCAGGTTGCCTGATGCATTCCCTCTGATGGCAATGAGGTTGGTGCTCCCTCCGCTCTATCCGGAGAGCGGGCTCTGGTGCTGTGGGCCAGGAAGACGGTCTGCTCTGGAGCCGCGCTCTGCTACACGGCATCTCCTTCAGCCCTGGAAAATTGGGAATTTCTTGGGAATCCGGGAAAAAAGTCTCTGGGGCAGCTAGGGCCTGTCCTTCAAGTAGCTCTGCATTTTAAGATGTGCTCTTGGAAGTGGCTGGATATTCGGAGAGGAAGCAACGGCGAGCAGGGAGTTGGGGTGTCCGTGTCGTCAGGGACCCATGTTGCTTGGTGAGCAGGGTATCGTGTTGTGAGCTTGTCTGCGAGGCCGTAGGGCTCGTTGTTCTCCTTCTGCTGGTGCCTTGGAGCTGTCAAGCATGGCAGACAATAAGTATTAATGCAAATGAGACAGGGCATGTGGTGGGCTCCTCTTCAGCTTTTATGAGAGAAAGACTTGAACTAACATCACTGTTTGAACATCTCTTCCTGGGGCTGTTTCTCACCAGAGCTGTGGTCTTTCCACATCTCACCGAGACCAGCTGCTGAGGGCAACTAGAGCTGAAAATGTTTTGGTGCCCCCAGAGTTTGTTCTGTCCTAGGCCCGTCTTGGTCATGTCTTTGCAGATTTGGTCGTTGAACAAAACTGTCAAAAGACTTCTACTTTTTAGTAAATCGTTACAAAACTTTTATCCGATCTTTTTCTTACAAGTGCAAGTTGTCCCACTGCCACAGTGATGCGCATGGGGAAAATGGTGCATGCAGCACCACTTTCTTTGGCAAATTCAACCCTGTCTACATTAACCCAAAAGAGTGGGAGCTCAAAAACATGCAAAACACACGGGGTTCTCGGAGCCTAACCCACAAATTGTGAAAAATTGCTCTTTTGGTGACAAGTTAATTTGGGGCAGTTATGTGATATCATGAGGACATCGATTTCACAGTATAGTCTGTGCCCATGTGTTTGATGAGGGGGAAGAAGGTAAGAGTCTGAACTTGATGGACTGAAAAAATACTTAATTCCCTGTGCATTGGAGAATGGTGATTACTCAGAGGAAGTTAAAAAGTATTTTCTTCTACAGCTTTCAGATTATTTTCTGTATCATATTGTTTTTCCTAAAGGTCTCAAAGCTATCTTTCAGGTAGGGAAAAAGTTTCCATTTTTCAAGTAGAAAACCAGTTTCTTGTCCCAAACCGCTCACTGATTGGCAAGAAGAGTTTAGAGCTGACCTTCCCTGAGCTTTGCTTGCCCGCTTGCTCCTGTCGCAACTCCTCCTGCAGAGCATCTCCTCCGTGCTGCAAACTGGCCAAGGCAGCACTGGGGGCCTGGCTGCTGCCTGGACGTTTTTGTGATAAACATCCTTAATCGATGGCAACAGGAGATCTGAACCTCGCGCTGGCGCGGCGTGGTGGGCAGAGCAGCCCCTTCTTCAGCAACACGGTTTTATTGAACGCTTTGACCCCCATCTCTGGGGCTCTGCACTTCATTTCTGTTTCTCATTAGTGGAATGAGTTTGATGGTCTCAGAGCCTTCCTTGCTAGTAATGGTTTCTACTTCAAAACAAAGTGCGGTAGTTTGGTGGGAGAGCTCCAGCTCTGACCTAAAACTAAATTGCAGCTGACCCTGAGCCAGTGAGGCCCCTCCAGGTCAGGGACAAGGGCTTTGCCAGGACACCAGGAGCCTGCACTGTAATTAGCAGCAAAGGTATCAAATACCTCCGTTTCCAGCATTCCTATCCTTAAAGCAACACAAGCATAAAATCCCCAAATTTCTCCTTTTGTAGTCCCACCGTAACAGTGGAAAACAAGGCAAAGCAAAGTTGCATTGATTTGCCTTCTCTCTGTTGTGCAGTAAATCCCTCCCCATCTTAAACTGACTCCCACAATCCCTATTTCCCCCAGCATTTGGGAATGGGTTTAGCAGCCGTCACGTTGCTTGCAGGGCTCCACAGTGACCAGAGAACCTGAGTGCATTTTCTGTCTAGTGAGAGCACGGAAGAAGAGCTCTCCCACTTCAAAAATCTGCTTGGCTTCTGTGCTGCCTCCCCAGCAAACATCCCTTCTCTCCCCAGGTTTCTTCAAACGCCAGAGAGGATTTTTTTTGGATTCGCCCCACAAAACGTGATTTGCTTTAAATATAGTTTATGGGCTATCGCAGGAACCCAATAGCTTCCTAGGTTGAAAAATATTTGAACTAGCTTTTGTGGCTTCTAGCAGAGGCTGCTGCGCAGAGGACAAGGCCTCCACAGGCATATCTGGAATTAGGAATGTTTATTGCATCCCCAGATTTTCAATACAAATGCTGAAAATGAACAGGAAGTTTTGAAAAGCAGGGCCTTCGCTGCCTCACTCTTTCCGTCTGTCGCAAGTGGGCAGTTTCCAAACCCCAAGGGCGTTGGAGAAGCCGAGAGCTTGGTGATCCCTGGAGGGGAAATGCTGGAGCAGGGCAGGACGCACTACGCAAGGCTTCCAAAAACACCCGTGTAATCAGATTACCAATCCAGTGAGTCAGGATGCCACAAGCCTAAGTATGAGCCCACTATCCCCAGTGCAGCTCGAGCTGAGCAGAGCCGCCCCTTCCAGTGCTCTATCCCAACTGCCGCTCCTGCATCCAGGAGAGCCCAGCTGTACCCTTCACTCCGGAACGTGGCAGGTAGCTGGGACAAAAAGTTTAAACTACAAATATTTATCTTTTTCGAGGAGCCTAAATATTTGATATTAATATTCCACACTCTGATACCTGTACCTTGACAGAAGTTTTGAATTGTGGATGTTGCCAGTTCCTTCCTATTTTTAGGAAAGATACGGTTCCAACCTACATCGGGTTCTGCTGCAGGGAGAGAGTTCCCATGCGCCCCTTCGCAGCCCCTCGTTTTTGGCAGAGTGTCTCCTTTGTGCTGAGGAATGTCCTGGACAGCTACTTCGGAGGGAGCCGGTCACTCACCATCGTGGCACCTTGGCCACCAGCCAGGGAGGAGCTTTGGGCAATTCTGCTGGGGCCTCCTCTCTTCTCCTGGTGGGAAGAGAGTCAGTGACTCCATCTGCTTCAGCTGCTGGACGGTGCAGGCACATAGCAGGTGGGGAAGTTCTGTCCAGGACAAAAAGGTAGAATAAGGACCCTAATGGTGCACAAGCAGCCTTGAGGGAAATCCAGGGCAGGCAAAGGCGTGAAAAGATAAATGCTTGGAGGCTATGAAAAGTGAGCAGAAGATACAAGGGCAAGAACAGACAAGTAGCAGCAGGAGCTAAATATTTCCCACTAGATTATGAGTGGGGCAGAATGAGAGCATGTCTACAATGAGAGGTCGGCTCCCTGGGTCTGTGGGCAGAGGGAATCACTGTGGCTGGGGACCAAAGAATAGCTTTGGAGGCTTTTCAAGTTCTAAACTCGACATACTTGAAGGCTGCTTAGGCTGTCACAGGCAGAGTCCTTAGCAACAGTCCACTTGTTTCACATGCCCTAGCCTGAAAGGATGAGGGGCTGCGAGGTTGGTGTGTGATAAGTAGTGTGCAAAGCCCATGGAAAGGGAAAACAAGAAAACACGGCGTCCTTCTCCAGCAGCGTCGTTCCTGGCCCCAGGGGAGCTGTTGCAGGTGCTCTGCTGGGGAAAGACGGGAGTTGTTCTATGTACCTCACCCATGAGGTGAGTTTGTGCTGTGCTCGGTGTGATGATCATTGGATATTCCTCAGCAGCAAACAGAAGAAGCACCAGAGATGACTGCAAATGCACGGACGGGGCTCCACACAGTCTCCCGGGCTGCCCTTCCCCCTGCAGCAGGAGGAGGCTCCGCTGGGGAGCTACAGGCACAAAGCAGCTAAGCTGCTCCCGCTGCCCAGGGAGGGGAGCTTTGCCTGGGAAGACACTGGTGTCCGTCTTGATTAGGATGTGATGCCTGATGTAAGTCATGTGACGAGTACAAACAAAATACCTTGGCAAAACCTTGAGGAACCAGGGCAGCCTGAGCTGCTTAAGGAGATTTGCTGTGTGTATTTCTGTCCTGTGCACTTGCCTTGCTCCGAACCTTTCCTGTCCCTGGAGCTCCAGCACGCACCATGGATTTTAAAGGTGCTCTTTTCTGTTCATTCCTCAAATAATCTGTGGACCTTCTCAGACTTGTTATAACAGTTAAGCCCCAGTAGCTTTACACTATCACAGTATCAAAATGCTATAAAGTTGTCTTCTGGGAGGTGCTGTTGGGGTTTGTGGAGCACAGGTCCCATCAGTTAGATTAGAAAATAATCCTGAAGAAATGGGAGAGCTAAAGACCTCCTAGGAGTGCAAGTATGCCAGCAGAGTTAGGAAGTGGCCTGTGTCTTGAAAGAGGGGTACAAAGAAACAGCTTCTGCTCCTCAGCTCCTGTTTGCTGCTCTGCCAGAAGCTCCCTGTTTGCTGCTGTCAACGCCTGTTCCCGCTGGAGCTGCTCAGAGGCAGAGCTGGCACCCAGATGTGGAGCCTCCACCAAGCATCTCAGCTTGGAGTTGGTCCTCTTCCTCCTGAGCCCTCATCTCCTTCTTCTCCCGTTCCCTTAGACTCAGCTACCTTCACGGTGGATTTCAGAGGTCTTTGACATGGTGCTGACTTCAGCCCCAAATGAATAATTCAGACATGCGTCAGAGCTGCAGAGGACACGCGGATCAACCGTGTCACTGCCCAGTGCCTGCAGTGTCACTGGGCTCTGCCTGAAGCAGCGGTTCCTGGAGGCAGCTTCTGAATCCCCCAGCGTCGCCTCCTCGCTGTCGTTCACCTTGGGATTTTACTTTACAACCCACAAACTGCTTTTGTCTAAGGTGTCTTGCAGCCATAGGGCTGGCAGGTGCTCTCAAACCTGACCCAGACCTTCTTAGATATCCCTGCTTGTCCAGCCTGCTCCCACATCTCTTCCCCAGTCCTGGTGCTTTGATGCAGCCCAGCCCACACTGCACCGTTCCTTGCCCAGACAGCACCCTGTGGACTGCAGCCTATTTCATTTCCAGCTCCTTCTCTAGCCTTTGTCCATGTTTTCCACACTCTGCAGCGCCGCTTCCCATTAGAAAGTCTCTCAGTTTTGCCTCCTTTATGTCAAACTCTCACTGCCCTTTCACCTAACGAGATGAAGAATTTGCAGAAACTGAAGATCAAAAGCAAGAACAAGAGGTTACCTTTGCAATAAGCAAAAATGAAATATAACCTCATCACCAAAGAGATGGTTACCTAAATTCTTCTTAAAAATCTGCATGGAAGGGAATTCCTCAGCCTTCCCGGCCAACCTCATCCATCTTAAACTGTCCTCATAGCTCCCAAATATTTTCTAATATCCACTTTTAATCTTCTTTTCAAGCTGAGCCAATTGTCCTATCCCCTTTAAGCACAAAGAACAGTTTAATCAATGCCCTCTTTAAAAGAGTCTAGTGTGTGTGGTGGATTTCTGTTGCATCCTTCCTCATCTTCTTGCTCAGATGGTGGGGAAATGGGTCCCTCTGTATCGCCCCACTCCGAGCTCCGCTCTTGGTGGTGGAGAAGGGAAGAGCAAGAGGCCACACTATGCCAATCTGGGGAAGAGGCTGGGAAAGGGCCCTTTCTCATAGGTTGCTGGAATGAGGACCTGGGAGCAAAGACAGAGCATGATGCAGACTGAGGAAAAGTCTTCAAAAAAAGGTGATTAGGAGGGCTTGGGGACGTGGAGTTCAGCCCACCTTTGAGAAGTCTCATTTTTCATGGCTGTTGTTTTCTGTCCTCTATTGCAATGTGTAGAGCGATGCTTCACGGAGAAAGACGATGGAAGGGGAGTGAAGGTGCTTTCAGATCACATGCAGAGCTTTCTCCCTTTTTTGCAGAGGCTCTAGTCTCTTTTATTGTTTTATGGTAATCGGGGTGTTTTTCTTCCTCCCTCCTTTCTTACAGTTATATCAGGTCACTATATTTACTCCCCAGACTCCAGTTTCTTTGGCCTGTCATTCATCCGCCCTTTCCTGTAGCCTGTTTCTCCTCTCTTCTCCTGCCTTCCATGCAGCCCTAGTCCTGCCCTGTCCTCTTTCAGACCCTGTGCTTAGGTGCTCTTCACTTTGTAGCCTATTTTCCAATCATAAATCTTGCTTAACAGGTTTCTTAGGTTAGCAAAGAAATCCCTGATGTGCTTTTGCAGCCATTCCTCTTTCATTATCACCGACTGTGCCTCTTCCCCCCAACTGGAGTCAACTCTAAATAATTCATTTTCTCTAGATATTATTACTACCCCCTGCAGACACACGCACACATCCTTGGAGGTTCGCAGCCCTTGGCTGTGTTCAGCTGGGGTAGATGCTCTCCCTGTCTGTGCCTAACTCCTTGCTCAAGCTGGTCCCCACCGCACAGGGCGATGGATGAGCGCTCTCCGATGCCGCAGATGCTGGTTGCTGCCTGACGCAGGGGCCAGCGGGGAGTTTTTACCCTCAGCCTCTCCAGAGGGAAGCAGGCGGGAGCATAACTGGAAGTCACTGCCGCCACGCTGGCATTGCCCCCAGGCTGCCTTGGGAGCCGTCGCTAATATCTTCCAGGTTTGCAGGCTCAGTATCGCAACACAAATATTGTGGACATTATTGAGATTCCAGCTCTGATTTGTTTATGCACAGGCCAAACTAAACTAAAAGCAAAACTCCTCGTCATGCCCAATTACCCAAAGCTCCTGGGTAAAGGAAGATCTCCAAGACACAACCTCTCCCTGAGCCTTACGTGAGGAGCGAGGGCAGGAGGAGGCCGCAGCCGCCCTGCTCCTCGCCGCACCTCTGCTCCTTGGAGCCTCCCTCCTGGCATGAATAACCCCAGTGTGTGCCTGGCCGGGGCAGAGCTTTGCCAGCGCCGCTCCTCTGCAGGAAGTGGACATGATTTTGATAGTGTCACTCCACCACGCACAAGACGCTGAATAGCTGCAAGAAAACTGAGCAGTTTTGTTAATCTCGCTGCTGGTTGGCAACCTCTCAGCAGCGGCCACAGAGGCACTACAGCTGTCTGTCTGCCCGCCCAGCAATACAATGCTGCATTATTTTATATTCAGCAGATCATCTTTCCAATCATAAGGCCTGGAATGTTTTATATGTTTACTTCTCCATGAGGAAAGCTTCCCACTGTCTGTAATCAACAGATTTTTTTTTAAGTCCCGCTGTCCTGTGTGTTGCAAAGATAAACGCCTTGGTATTTACAAAGCGCTTTGGGGTGCTAAAGTGGAAACACAAAATCTTGCATGTATGTTTTGGAAAGGGCCTCGGAATAAATAGTGTCATTCCCAATGATGCAAGTCCAACCACATCCTCCATCCAGAGCCTCCTGAAGACTCACTTTTTTCCTCAGAGGTTCACAAATGTTAACATTTAACATCAGTCCTGTTCGCCCCTCTCCAATATAGTTTGGGTGTAGAAAAAGAAAACGAAACAACTAGCAAAATGGAAAAAAAAAAAAAAAACCAACAAAAGTGAAGTTTTTAACACTGACGCCTCTTTCAGAGTTGTCTACTTTGTCTCATTAATAATATGCATTTAACGTGATAAAAATGCACTGGTAGCAAACCAATGGGTGTTATCATTTATTGTGTCCAACCCATCAACCAAACCAAGCGTGCCCTTCCCAGTGATCACCCGCGTGGGAAGCGCTGCTGCGCTGCCTCCGTGGGCCAAGGTGGAGCAAGGCGGCCCTGGTGAGCCGGGGCACGGGGAGGCATCGGCTGCGGCTCTCTGGTAGCCCCACCGCTGTCCAGACCTACCAGAATGCATGAGGAAGGGGACGGAGACAGGACCTCAGCCCTGCTGCTGTGGGTCACTGTTTATGTTCCTCTTCTCCCCCAGGCCAGCTCCGTCCCAGGACACCTCCACCCAAAACAGTGATTTCAGCCCTCAAGAATGACCCTGGAGGAGCAGCCTGGTGAAGCGGGTGGAAGCCACGGCTGGGAGCCGCCTCGCCAGGTTGCGGGTTGGCTCCAACAGCTGCCGTTCTGCCCTGTCTGTTCAGCAGAGCCATGAGGCACAAGGTGACTTCAACCTGCAGCCACAGGAGCAGTCAGGATGAGCGCAGCAGGACAGACCCTGCCTGGCTGCTCCAAGGGCACCGCGCACAGGGGTGTTTTGGGGAACATGTGGAGAACATGCCACAAGGAAGGGGGGAAGAGCCCCAAGGTGGGTGGTAGTGCCTGGAGAGCCACGTGCCACCTCAGCACGGGCAGCATTGGGTGCAGAGGGAGGCTGTGGCCAGGCGTGAGTCCCCTCTGACTCATGCTCCGCTCCCGAGCATGGCACGGCTGGGGTGAGGGGGCTAAAACGCTCCTGTGATCCACTTCGCGGCGGGTCACCAGCATTGTTTGTGGCCACGCAAGCTCCTCCAGCCGCAGCGCCCACGAGGCAGCACGTGCGGCCCTGCTCCGAAGGCCTCGGCACGTGGAGCACCTTGTGCCGGAGCCAGGGCGGCTGCAGCGCGGCCCGCGGCGCTCCGACAGCTCGCGGGAGGCTGCGGGCCGCCTGCGCCGGGCCCTGGAGCGCTCAGGCGCAGAGGAAGCCGCTCCATCGCACCCGGCCTGGGTGGCGAGCAGCATCGGGGGCTACCAGCAGGACCAGCTCCCCTGGGGCCCGAGCGCGCAGGGGCCCGAGCGCGCAGCCCTTTGTCCGCCAGCCCCAGGGCAGGTGCGGCCGCACAAAGCCGCGGCCGCCCCGCATCGCGCCGCGCCGGGCGCCCCTCGCAGCGCGGCCCCGTGGCGGCCCCGCGGCGGGCGGCGGGTTTTATGCGCGCGGCGGCCGGCGGGGTGGGAGGAGCCGGGCAGGTTGTGCCCGCCGGGCCCTCCTCCCTCGCGCGCTCCCCGCCCGGCGGAGAGGGGTCGGGGGAGGGGGCAGCATGGCCTGTCCGTCCGGCCCCTTTTGCAGCGCTCATCTGCCCCGGGAGTGCGGCGCGGCTCCTCGCACGGAGAAGAGCTCCGAATGGAGACGGACGCCAGCCAGCCCGGCCTCGCCTCCCCGGACTCCCCGCACGACCCCTGGTACCGGCGCGGCGGGCGGTGCCAGCGGGG
>NW_020455204.1:1002234-1048517 GCF_003342845.1 Nothoprocta perdicaria | reverse complement strand
GGCGCGCGCCGCCGCTCACCGCTCTCCCCCTTCCTCCCGCAGCAAGATGTTCATCGGGGGCCTGAGCTGGCAGACCACGCAAGGTGAGCGCGGAGCCCCGCGGCCGGGCCGGGTTGGGGCCGGGGCGGGCGGGCACCCACGGCGCGCTCGCTCTCTTGCAGAGGGCCTGCGCGAGTACTTCGGGCAGTTCGGCGAGGTCAAGGAGTGCCTGGTGATGCGGGACCCGCTCACAAAGAGATCCAGGTGAGGAGGCCGCGCCGCCGACCCCTTGCCCCCGCCGTGGCCCTGCCGCCACTTTAACCAACTTTCTCTCTTCTCTCCCCATCCTGGCCCCCCTCCCCGCTCTTCTGCCCGGCCCGCGGTGCTCAGGGGCTTCGGCTTCGTCACCTTCATGGACCAGGCCGGCGTCGACAAGGTCCTGGCGCAATCCAGGCACGAGCTGGACTCCAAGACGGTGAGGCGACTCGTCGCGGCTCTGCTCCGAGCTGCTATCGGGTGACGCGTTCGATTCCACTTAGAGGTTGTAAATGTCGGTGGCCCGTGTGGGTCAGTCGGCCCCTTCTCCACCCTGCTTATCAGCGGGAAAAGTAGCTGTTGTCTGAGCGTGGGGTTGGGGTTCCATAGGTGCTCGAATAATCCGGTGGGGATTTGCGGCTCCCTGGGCTGTGGTTTCCATCCAGCCCATCGATCGCGAGGCCCCGTGGAGGAGTGAGCACGGTGCTCGGCGAGGCGGGACGGCTGCACGCGCGTGGGGTGGCCGCAGCAAACAAGGGTGCGCGGCTGAGGGGAGGCACTGCCGGCCCCCGCTGCGCCCAGCAGCTTTGCCCCCCTGCCCGGAGGCGTGCATCCCTCGCGGCACTGCTCTCTCCTCGTGGAATCCAAGGCCCCGTTTTCTCCAGCCATAGCTGCTGCTGCTTTGCTGGGTCCGCGTTTGCCTCTCGCATTTGCTCCTCATCTCCTGCGTTTTCCCCCAAATGAGGTTTTTGTAACGGTCGTGGCGGCTCAGGACTTTATTGTCTCCCGGTGCGGCGGGCGCCCGCCCATGTGCTGCCGGCTGCCTCGCAAGCAGTAGCCTTGCTCCGGCCTGGCCGCACCGGGGCGAGCCCTGGGTGACGCGCGGAGCATCGCGCTGGCGGCCGCACCACGGGTCGGCAGTGCCGGGGAGCTGGGCAGGCGGTTTTGGGGGGTGGGGGGTAAGTGTCTGAGTGGGAGGTCCTTTCTCTGTAGTTCTAGCGATTTGCCTGCTCTGAATTCCTCTTTCTTATTGCTGCCCTGGGGGTGAAGGTGAGGGGAGCGGGACGGGGGGGTGACGAGGGCTTTGAGCGGGTGACACGGTGAGAGAAAAAGTTGCAGCTCGGAGTGGGGCCTGGCGAGGAGCACCAACGTGTAACTTGAATTCCCGTGCGGTAGCTCAGCCGTCCTGCTCTTTATATGAGCAGAATGGAGAGGGCGGGCGAGCGAGACCCCCTTTCCTAAGGTTTACAGCATGAGTTGCAGCGAGATTTATGTCTGTTCCTGTTTAACTGCATGGATCGCTCCCTTTGATGTGTGCAGGTCCTTCCTCCCCATGGGAACTCCTGGTTAAACCTATCCCAGCCTTCCTCGCTGAGGGTGGATTCCCAGGACTCCTAAACCTCATTCTTTCGTGAGGGATGTAAAGGGAGTTTTGCTCAGGGGGAGGCTTGCAATACAGCGTTTTGTGGAGGGCCCGGGGTTTTTGTTTCTTTTCTTTTTCCTTAGTAGCCTGCGTAAGCTCGGTGCCTGATCCGCTAGTCCCGTCATGACTCTGTGGACTGGCACAGACCCCTCTCAAAAAGGCAAGTGGCGGGTGTCTGCAGCAGTAGTGATCCCTGAAGCGTTTTGGGATGAGGAACAAGGTGAAATCCCTGCTCTTCTGTCCCAGTGGCCATTTGCCTGGATCCATCTGCAGCCGCTCCGAGAGGGGGGGAAGCGGCCAGACAACACGAGGGCCTCATGGCCGGCCGTTGTAATTCTGCGAGGGTAGCAGTGGCACTTGCACCCTTCCTGAGTTGGAAACTTCCATCTCTGCCCTCTGCTCCCTCTTGAATTTGATTTTGCTCCCTTTTAACCCAGTGTTTTGGGGTTTACTGTCCAGGGCTCACCAGGTGGAGAGCTGCTGGGAGCCTCCATGTGCCTGCTCAGCTGAGGGCTGCCGCTCTGAGTCACGGGTTAAATGGCACAAATTCATCTCGGTTCTAATTTAGGCTTTCACACAACTTTGCAGGAGAGGCTGTGTCCTGGGCAGCCTGGGCTGGGTGTCTCCTGTGCCGGGTGGCCGCTGTCTGCCCAACTTGTTGCTCTGTTGTTTTCCGGTTCTTCCAACCCTACCAAGCGCCACTTGCCTGATTCTCTCTGGGGAAACCTTGTGCTTTTCAGACTCTTCTTTGTTTGCAAGCTAGATAGTGGCAGACAGTGGTGTTATTTATGGAAATGCTTGATAGGAGAATTGGCTTTGCAGTCTCAAGGTAAAAGATTTGTGTGACTCTGTAAAGCTGAAGCCAGCCGCTGCCTTGAGCTGCTTCGTTTTGTGCCGGGGAAAGGGCAGTCCAGGAGCCGCTTACTTGCTGTACGGCCTCTTTGTTGCCGCGTTTTTGTTGGGTTTGTCTTTGGGGGCAGAGAGAGAAGCACAGCCCCCTGGCGAGGTGCAGTGCACGGCGAACCCCAGTGTCTGCTCTCTGAGGAGCTGTGCCGTGGAGCTGGGCACTGATGCACCTGCAACATCAGCGAGGTTCCTGTCCCAGTGTCTTGCAGGGCAAACAGCGAGTGGCCGCTGCTCCTCCTCGGCAAACCTCCCTTTGCTGCAGTTTTTCTACTTTCTCATATGGTCTGAGCACTTCTGAGTGCTTTTACTCATAGCGGATTTATATCTAGCTCTGTAGAAGGGATCTGTTGTGTCAGTGGGTGACACTGAAAAATTACTCATCCATGGCTATGTATTTTAACACCAGAAACGGGGGAATAAGGTACTGGTGCTTTTGCTTTAGTTTGAAGGACTCCGGCGGCACAGGAGCAGTGCAGCCTCAGTAACCAGAGCACGATGCTGAAGTCACTTCCCTGCGCATGTCCCCTGGGCTGCGCTGCCGGCCAGGCCTCTCTCCACCTGCAACAAAGGCTGCTTGTGCAGAAGAATTTGGGAAATGACCGCGGACTGTGCTCCCCGCAGCCGGGTGCACGCGTTATCTCAGCCCAGTTGATCATGCTCGAGGTAATGAGAAAATGAGGCCGAGTTTAGCACGACGGACTATGAAAGCATCTTCTTGGCAGGAGCTGAATGACACTGGCTGAGGACTAAGAGACAGTAGATTATTGTTTTTGCTTATTATCTGCCATCAGTCTCCTGGTCTCCTGTTGTCCCCTGTCCTCAGTGTCCGCTGTGGGTTTTGGCGCTGGCTGGGAGGCTGCGGGGGGAGACGGCACTGTGCCCTGCGGAGGTGTCCGGAGGCCGTGCTCATCTGCCTGCACTCGCAGCTGGTGCAGGGGGGTTATTTTGGAGTTTATTGTGCTCTACACTTTTGCCTCTGCTGACCTGTGTGCTGGGTTTATTTATGTAGTAGGCTGTGAGTCAGGATGGAGATGAGGAAAGTGCAAGGCTGAGCTCAGGTTTGATGTGACAACTGGAAGGAGGTGGCTGGGGTGGCAGAACAACGGCCAGGGTGACACGGCTCCCATGAGAGCAGCCGGGCCGGTGGCATGAGGCTGGGCTGCTCTGCACCCACAGCCTTCTCAGGGATGAGCCAGCTCTGCCTCTAGCACAGGTCTCCTTAAGCTGATTTGCGGGTCTGGATCATCCCCAATGTGATGTAACTTTACAAGAGTTGCAGTAAAAATAGGCTGGAGAGAAGGAAGCGGTGGTGAGGAGGAGCTGAGGCCTCTACGGGCGCTTAGCTTCCAGCAGCGTTGGCTTTTCCCGGCTGAGCCGGCGGCGGCACAATGGAGGCTGAGGCGCGCGGAGGCCCTGCTCCATTGTGTGCCTGTGGCGCGGCGGGCAGGAGGGGCGAGCGCCGGCCCGTGCCGGGCTCCGCCGCTTGCTTTGCACCTTTCTGCCCGCTCTTTTATTCTTTCATCCTGCATTTTATGGGATGAGGTGTTCGGCTCTTTGCTCACTACCGTTTTTCTGGCCTGTCACCCGCTGGGTGAACCCTGTGTGTGAAGGGGAAGAGCAAAAGGACACAAGGAGGTGCTTTGAATGTGACGCCGGGGATGCAGGGCATCCAGCGCAGACCGAGGGGAGGGTGCAGCCGTGCTGGTTAATCCCAGCATGTGATGGGCTCGCGGTGCTGCCTGGCCGTGGCTCTGCTGCATGCTGGGACTTGTAGTCTCATGGTTGCACCTTGCGGGCAGATTTCTTGGGTGCTGACAGGGGCCCCGTCAGCAGAGAAAGCTGCAATCATGGAGGAGAATTTCTGTGTCCGCAAGCAGCCACCAAAGCACCCTCACCTCTTCTTCCCCTGCTCTCTTTCAGATTGACCCGAAGGTAGCGTTCCCCCGCCGAGCGCAACCCAAGGTAGGTACCGGTGCTGCAGCAGGGTGCAGGTTGGGCTGGTGAGTCTTGCCCCTCTCCTGAGTTTGCTCAAGAGTCACTGAGTGGGACCTGCTCTTGTTCCAGCGTGCTGGGCTGCGGGACAGCCGCTGTCCTGCTTGTGGTGGAGCACAGGAGCCTGTGCGGTGCCGGAGGAGCCGCCAGGCCTCTCTGCTGTGCTGTGAGACAGCCACGGTTAGGAGTGCTGAACTAAACTCTGCCTAGGGTGACGCTGCTGCTGCCCAGCCTGCAGCCAGCATCTGGAACTTCTAGGCCCAAGGAGAGCAGAGCAGGTCCCTGATGTGCTGTGGTGCGGGTGGAAGGAGAGTCGTGCATGTGCCTGCACGCTTGTGCGTGTGAATGAATGTGTGGCAGAGAAGGAATTTCATTTTGTCCAGGATTTCACTGTGCGAAATGCCCTTGAGTGCTTCCGCGCTGGAAAAGGCAGAAGCTGTTTGGAGTTGGACCTTTTCTGCAAGAAGCTGTGGCATCAGATTGAGCAGTTGCAGGAACTTGTTCAAGACGTGCAAGTAGAAATCTGTAACTCAGGAGCCAACAGCAGGCTGGAGACTGCTTGTTAGGGTGAAATGCAGATTTGGGTCTCTGTTCAACTTTTAACAGTCTCAATTCCAAGCGCTTTCATGGGAGAAAGCTTGGAAGAAGGAGCGAAGTGAGAAGGGAAGAGGAAACTTGTGCAGGGAGAGAAGTAGAGGGGATCAGGCCTAGGGAGCAATTGGTAAGCAGGTATCCTGAGTAACTGGAGCCAGGAAGCACATGGTAGGAATTGGGTTAATTCCATTAAGCAGTTTGGTGACAGAAGGTGCTTTAGTGTTAGAACGGGCTGCTCTCCAAGCCAGGGAATTGCTGCGGATTAGCCCTATGCTCCTTGGGGTAATTAGGACCATGTGTTCCTCTGAGAGCAGGGGTGTAGCCAAGCAGCAAAGGGGAGGATGCAGCTGGGAAGCCAGTTCAAAGGATGTCAGAGAGCCTCAGTTCTGGCAGCAGTGGCCCCTCGCAGGGCAGCTAGGTCTGTCTTTGCCCTGGTTGCGGAGCGAGAAGCGGCCTCCCAAGGCAGGAGATTTAACTGGAGGCTTCTGAGCTCCGGTTAAGTGGCTGGAGATAGGTGTGAATGAGGCTTGTCCTGTGGGAGATGAGTGCTGGGTGAGCACAGCGCAGGCAGCCACCGTTCTGTCCTGGAAAGCTCTGCAGGCTTCTCCTGGGCAGCTGCACTTGTGCTGCACCATGGGAGAGGCTCTCTGTGCCCTACAAGCCACGGGACACCACAGGGAGGAGAAGGGCTCCACGCTAGCAAGAGCTGAGGTGTCCACGACCTGGTAACACTTGCAGGCAGGATGGTGCAGGGGGTGAGGGATTGACTGGGAATGTGCCTCGAGGTCCGCACAGAGACACGGCCAGTGTGTTGGGCTGCAGAGCTCCGCAACGGATGGAAACTCGGCCATGGCCAAGGGGCTTCCTGGCAGCAGAAAGGGGGGTTAGTGGCCTCTTGATTCTGTTCTCTGCTCCCTCTTGGTTTATTCGGTGAATTCCTGTCCTTCCCTTTTCCAGATGGTGACCCGAACGAAGAAGATATTTGTGGGTGGTCTGTCAGTGAACACTACTGTGGAGGATGTGAAACAATATTTTGAGCAGTTTGGGAAGGTAAGTCTCTTGAGTGGGGCTGGATCAAAGCTTCTGAGGCAAAAAGGAGTTTCCTGAACTCTTTTTGGAGGCAGGATTAGGAGATTGAGTCTTCTGCGTGGGGTTAAGTAAATTGAAGGTCAGGTACAAATGTTGAGTAGCTGTAACTTCTTTGCAGGGGCTGGAGCTTGTGATTCCTGCCCTGTGTTGATTTGAAATAGAGAGCTCAAGCTTGTTCTCGGAGTGGATGGGACCTGGGCTAAGGGAAGTGCTTTTCCCTGCTCCGTACGCTGAGGCCTCACAGAGCGTTTTGGGCCTGCAGGTTTGCAGTCTGTTCAAATGATGAAGGAAAGCTTGCAGACACTCTTAACAGATCTGCTCCAGCATCAAACTTGGGATTCTGGCCTTGGTTCTCATTCCAAGCCTTGTGATTGATACTTCTGTAATCCTTTATTAAAAATAAGCCCTTTGGTCCTGCAACTTCTCCTGCTGAGTCCTGGGCAAGTGGTAATGTTGATTTTGGATGTTTGAAGGAAATTTGGCAAGTAAACTGTGTTAGTGTGGCTTCCCCTGTGCCAGCTGCTGGTGCCAGGAAGGGAAGGCTTCAGTGATTTAAAGCCATTTGTGCCCTTGGTCCTTGACAGACATTTGTGCAAATCGTGTGTGGGACAGAACCGGGGCATAGAAAGGGGCTCAGTCTTGGCCCTTCAGCCACATCTGGAGGCTGTGAGTGCTCTGAGATGCAGCAGCAGTAATACTGGACCCAAGGATTGCAACATTTTTAATAGGATTGGGAATGGGAGGGGATTGCCGTACCCAAATGCTGCCTGTGGTCACCTCTGGGGCAGAGCACTGTGACTGTTGCATGGTGCCCGGTGGTGGTGTGTGAGGATTAGCCCTTTGGGAAGCATTGGGTTCTGGCTTCCTGTGGAGGTGGTAGAGCAAAGTTTGCTTGGCAGTGATCTTGCCACGATGCTGCTGATGGCATCCTGGATCTGGGAGAAAGTACCGTAGAAATTGTAGTGAGTGTGATGCATGAAGGCTTTGGTTTTTATTTTTTATGAAAGATCATATAAAAGGGCTATATTATTTTCGAAGTGCATTGGCTAGCGTGAAGAAGGGGAGTTTGGTAATCAGTTTTTCTCTGTCATTTAGTACTTTTTATGGAAAAAAATACAGATTTGGTACTTTTGGAACAGCTTTTGCTGTATCAAAATTTTCAGGCAGAAAGTTTGGGATGAGTGTTGTTCAGCATCTGGAGTCAAATCTGTGCATGGCCTGGGTTGCTATAGTAACTGCAGAGTGGGACTTCTTGGTGTTTCCAGTCAGTCCTTAGAGAAAGTGCAATGTGGCAAGTGGTCGGAAATCCCTGTTTGCTGCTCGTTAGTTCTGTGTGATTTTCTGTGTTAAAAGTAAGCAAACTGTGTCGTATCCCTGGCAGCTTTTGCACAGTGTCACTGAGGGACATCACTGTGAGCACTGTTGTCCATGTGATGGCGTAGTCTGGAGACTGTTAGTTTGACTTGTCTGTGCTTGCATGTTGCTGCCGTTGCAGACGCTCAACGGAAGACCCAAATATCTTGGGCATAACCCCCTTTTAACCTTACTCGTCCCTCTTTTAATTGGAACCAGAAGTATATCATGTAGCACTCGCAGTTTACAAGCATTTACAGTCTCTTGCTCCAGTTTGAGAAGTCTTTTCCACTTTTGGGGTGTCATGCTGTTGTATTCCTCTTATTTAATGGTCTCGTGTTGAAAGGAGTTGTGACGTTGGGAGAGTGGCAGGAACTGGTTGTATCAGATTGTTTGCTCGGACGAGGCAGAAGGGAGAGTTCTGCGCAGCTCAGTGCAATTCACGCTCAAAGAAGGAGCATCCTGGACAACATCCGGTGCTCAGAACATGAATGAGGCTAACGCAGCTGCCGCCTTGGCTCTGAGGAGTTTCCCGGGGAGAGGTCAGGGCTGCTCGGATTGACTCCCTGTCTTGGGGCAGCTCTCTGAGTCATCTGGCCAGTTTGGCTGACGAGAAACTCCCCAGACCTCTAGTAAAAGGCTTGTCTCCCAGCTTGCAGGCTGAGCCTCAGTTAGTTCAGTGAAGGCCAGTACTGTTTCCTGAGCAGCTCTCTGGTCCCCAGCTCCACGGGGGTGATGTGTGGGATCAGTGGGTGTGGGATAGGCTTTGCAGAGGAAGCCTATGTCACAGGCAGCTCTGGGGTTCTCAGCTCTGAGCGTCCTACTCTCTGGTTTCTAGGGCTCAGAAATGATGGTTTATAATTTCAGATGTGACTCATTTTTGTCAAGAACATGAGTTTAATACTCAGGCTTTTCTGGAGTTTGTTACGGTGCTCAGGGACCTCTTGTTTTTCAAAGGTTCCCTAGCATCCCTTCTTTAGTGTCTGACTGGTTCTTGGTGTCTGACTCTAGGCTCTCCTATCTCCTGAATTTCTACTACCATTAAATGAGAGGTGATGGAACTTCAGCCATGTCATCCTCATCTTAGAAAACTTTCTTTTTTTTTTCCAGAGAGGTTTTCCGAGTCATTGGTGGAATTGGATGGAGACTGTCTCAAAAGCAATTGTTGTGGATTCCCTTCTAAAGCCTTATCCTTTAAGGGAATGACTTTGTGTGTGTTCCCTCTTTTGAATACCCCCATGGCTGTTTAGGAACTATCAGGGAGAACATTTACACCTTTTACTTGCTGTTGTCGAAGGAGCCCAGCAAATGCTTAAATTCTAGTGTGAGAAGAAAGAGAGGAGTGCACATCAGAGTCCTAGTTCTTTAAAATCAAGCTGGCAGGTTCCTGGAGATGAATATTAGTTGATCTTTGAGAATCCAATGTCAATCTCGGTTTGGATCTCACCTGTCAGTGAGAGATCATCCTTTGCTTCTGAGGACACAGGAGTACAAATAACTGAACGAGTCTCAGGTGAAGATTATCCTCTAGGCACCCTTGGGATTGCGAGCCTGAGCACGTGGTAGGTTTGCCTCAAACTGGGAGTGATGCATTTAGAGGCATTCGTTCTAGTCCCGCCAGAAAGCATGGGCATGCTGTAAGAATTACTAGAGAAAATCCTACAGCTTCTTAATACAGAGGAGGTCGAATTAGATTAACCTTATGTTTTCCCTGGTCCAAATCTGAGAACCGCTAATTTGCGGGTCTATTCGGATAGCCAGTCTGTTGCATCTGTGATCAGCAGCAGTGTTCCTTAGCGGAAACGGTGGAAGTTTGGTTTGTTTGATAGGACTGAAATGGAATGGTTTCCCATTTCAAAAAAACAAAATTCCCAAGTCCGACGTTTCCATTTTGGCACTTTCCCTTATTTTCTTATCTTCGTGGGTTTTTCTGTTTTGTTTTCTTCCCTTGCCGAGTCCAAGACTTTCACTGAGCTTTTTAAAATGGAAGTGTCAAAAGAAACATGAAGATGTGTGTGAAGGAAATCATGAGCACTATTTTGGGGTAAGGAAGAAAGAGGAGAGAGAGGAGCAACCCCTCTCCTTCATGTCAAAATACTTAGCTTTGACAGGAAAAGGTGAAGCTTCAGAGAGGATCCCAAGTACAGCGTGAGAGTTTCTCTGCTTCAAAGGAGCACTGATTTCTCATTCTTTTCTTTTCAAAACTGTCAATGAAAAATATGGGCTGCTGCTTTTATGAGGACAGAAAATAAAGTTATTTTTGAGTACAGTGACAGAGACTGGAGTGCTCTCTATCTGGCTTCAGTTTATCGTGTAGCTACTAGGCTTTGAATATAGTGGAATTGTGTAGGAAGCACTTCTAGATCCCAAACTCAAATCTTTCCTAGATGCAAGCTAAGACCATGGGCATAGTTTTAAAGGCAATAACCTATTCAGCTGCAGGACAGAAATACTAGGGAGAATTGCACTCATAGGATATGTAGCCAAATGTCTCGGCTCAGGGTGGCCTGTTGGAAATCTTTAGGCTTCCCATGAGATTGTTTCAGCAGCTTCCTAGAATGAGGCTGCCAGCCTCATTGAAACTTGAGCCAGAAAGAGAGGAGAAAGGTCCTTTCCCCCTGGACCTCAGGCTTAGCTAGTCCTCTCGGTAGTGCAGCATGCGTGAAGATGACCTAGAAGATCTTGACTCGCAGCTTCTGTTCTTTAACTCGTAGAAACAGGTTGTTCTATGTTATTTTAGGAGGACTGACCATCAGAGTAATTTCTTTGGACAATTAGGTATATTTGCTTCACATTGTATGTAGAAGAAAAAAAAAATCAAAAAAAAAACCCTCGAAAAACTCTGTCTTTTCAGGGATTGGTCTGGTGAAGTTGTGGGCTAGAGAGTGCCAAAGTACAAGCTAGGAGGTTCAGAAGGTCTCTCTTTGCCACAGAGCTTACAGAAGCTGTGAAATTTTTGACCTAGGATTTTGTTACTTGAATTTGCTTAGGTTCCAAAGTGATTGGACAGATGCATGGTTGTTTTTTTAAATACGTAGACACCCCTTAGAGTTCAGGAAATAACTGAATCACAAATGGCTGGAAGGTGAGGGAGTCTGCTGCAGTATATGACAGTAGCCTTGCCCTGTCCTTATGTCTTCCCAAGGTGACTGCTGTTGGTCGGTATCTTGGGGGGACCTTGGGCAAGGTGGATCTCTGTTCTAACTTGATGGAGTCTTTAGTTCTTGGCAAGTGTCTTTACAAAGAGAACTAGAAGCTAGAAGTGAAGAGACATTTGGCTTTATTTGCAGAAGAAATAGGGGTCTGGAGCAAAGTCTGGTGTTTGAACTTATGCTTTTCTTTCCTGTGTGTTTTTTACATTTGATAAGCAAAAATACAAGAAATATATTCATGATGACATCTTTGCATGACTCACTAATCAGTTGTGGCTCCTAGAGTGCTTGACAAGCGCTTGAAAACATCTCTCCCTGAGCCTGCAGGTGATCTGCATATTTGGATGAGTTGGTCACGAAAGTGCAGCCTCTCAGTCAGAGATATCATGCCCAGAAAGAGACCCGCTCCCTCTAAAAATACCCTGGGAGCAAATGGAAGAGAGAAAAAACTGCTGAGGTCCGAGTGCAGCTCTGACCTTTTGGTTGCCATCTAATACTCAATCCAAATTCCAGGCTGTTTGCCTAAGACAGGTTCGGAGATCTCATGGGGCAATGAAACTAGCGCCGCTCAAACCAAGAAAATGCACAGTATCCTGAGCTGGATTTAATGACAGTTTGTGTGTCTGTCTCAAATACATATTCATGTACACCTGTCAGAGAAATGGTGTGGTTGACTTTGGGTATGTGAAACGAGCTTTCCACATTCACTAATTGGAGGACCTTTAGATATTAATGGGAAGTTTCTTTAAAGACATACTTGCTCCTGTGCTCATGTTGGGCCTGATTTCCCTCACTTTTCATTGGGAGAATGCTAATTATTCTTTAATCTGCAGCTCTCTGGAAAATCCTGGGATCAAAACTACTTGTCAACCTGCAGTGGAGGTTCCACAATTCCGAACTGGATTTTGGATTTTCTTCCCCCAGATCAGAGGGCAACTTATGCTAATTCTCACGCGTAACTCGGTTGCAGTGAACAGATGGGGAGGGGAGGCCAGGGGGAATCTGATCACCTCTCTTGTGTCAGTCGGCAGTTTGGCTCATGGTGACAATGCCCCTGGAACAAAGGGTGCTCTGTGCTCTGCATCTGGTAGGCAGATAGCCAAAAATGCTGCAGCATTAATGGTCATCCAGGTCCCTGCTGCTTCATTCGATATTTGCCAGGTGCCTGTGGAGCAGCGCGGGAGCAGGCAGGAACACCTGGACGGGCCAGCCCTCTCACCTGTGGCCGGGAATGGACTCTTTGCCCCCATTCAGTCTCACTTGCGGGGATTGGAGAATGCTCCTGCAGAAGAGAGGGACCAGGGTGCCACGTGGGCCCCGCAGCAGTGGGGTTTTCTCCTCTCCAAAGCGATGTGTCATGTTGGAGCAGTCAGGAGAATCTCTCAGGGTTGCTAATCCCCTCTCTCGGCAGGATGGCTGAGTGGTTTCTGGATCATTTGGTTTTTATTTCTCATGGTGAAGCTGCCTCAGCAGCTACTAGTCCTCTGCCTAGCTCTTTTTCCGCATGTATATGCGGCCACAGATCCTTTTAAAACCAGCTGAGCTGTGATTAGTTGCAGTTCAGGTAGAAAACACCCATCTCTGTGGTCAAAGCCCTTTCTTGATTATTTATAACTTTCTTCAAGATCTGATCACATGGAAGTGCATCCAACGTTTCTCCTCAAACTTGTGCTGGATTTTTTTTTTCTTTTTTCATCTGAATGAGCTGAATTGGCATCCTCTTTTGCTGCGACCTATGACTGTACCAGGAGGACTGAAAGATCTGTTGGCAGAGAGTGAGTAGAGCGAGGCTGAGTCATTGAAGATGTGGGGTCTTTTGACCAAGCCCTAGGCAGTTGGCCCTGTGTTCCCTTTGGGTACAAAAGGTCTCGTTTCTGGGCACCTGAGTATTTCAGCTAGGCTGAGGGCTGCTTTGGCAGCAGAGAAGCTCCGTGAAACCTATGGGTTGTTACTTCTCCCGTGCTGCTCTCTGCCTCCCTGCACCCCTGGACCTTGGCTATGGCAAGTCCTTCAAGGATTAGAGGTGGTTCCGCATCTCTTCTTTCCATGTTAGCTTCCCTAGGCCACAGCCTGTGTTTTGCTGCTTCCACTTGGTCTCTAAAGCTGGAGCAGGCTTGGAAAGATGGGCCGGGCAGAGAGGCGGTGGCGTGCAGGAGGACTCGGAGATGGTGCGTCAGCCCCCTCACTGCCAAGTCCCTGTCAGAGGAGTTATTCCCTGTCGGGGGGTGTTTTGGGAGCATGACCTTCCCCTCCGCTCCCTTGGTGTTCCCAGTCCCTGATCCCTGTGGCCAAGCGCGGAGAGAAATGCTGAAACCTTGAACTTCTCACCACCGGCGCAGGGCGAGCGCGGCCAGCACTAGAAACCCAAATAGTTCCTGGGGAGGGAGCCGTGACCGCTCAGCTAAAACGTTTTCTAGCAAAGCGATCCGCTGCTTTGACTGTGTTTAAAGAATTGAAACAAATATTTATTTAAGGAGGGGGAGCATGGGAGAAGACAATTCCCCCCCGCAAAAGCCTTTGTTAACTAGAGTCCCTCTCGCGGGCCGTTTGAGGAATAAATCCCAGGGGTGGGTGAGAAGCCCTGGGCGCCCTTTTCCTGGTGCTTCCCTCGGCCCTGGGTGGGTCCGGCCCCGGGGGTGGCGTGGCCGCCCCGGAAGGGCTGAAATCGCCTCAGGGCGGTTGGAGGGGCAGTCGCCCTGCGGCGCGGTAGCGCGCGCGCGGCCCCGGGGGGGGGGCGGTTGCGCGCGGCCCCGGGGGGGGGCGGTTGCGCGCGGCCCCGGGGGGCGGTTGCGCGCGCGCAGCGTTCTCCCCCCCCTCTCCCCCGCCCCCCCGCGGCGGGCCGGGCGCAGCGGGGCGGCTTTGTGCGCGCCGGGAGCGCGCGGCTAATCCCGGCCCGCAGCTGCCATTGGCGGCCGCGTTGCCCTGGCGACCGGCCCCGCGCGGAGCCGGCCCCGCCGCCGCCGCCTTTGTTGGGGCCCGGCGCGGCCCCCGGGGGTCGGGGCGCCGCGTACACGAATCGATGGCGTTGGATGCCGCTCTGAGACCGCCAAGCTCGTCTCACCTGTTGCCGTGAGCTGAGGCCAGCATAGGTGCTTTGCCTCTAGGTTTTGTTGGCAGCCAAAGCTGGCGGTGGTGGCGACAGGCAGAGTTTTGGTTGCAGAGGCAAGCAGGGAAGGGTTGCGTTACAAATCCAATCCTGCGTAAAGCTTGGGCCTTCCAGAAAGGTGATGAGATGGGGAGCTTGGAGGAGCTTTGTGGCAGGGGACGGCCAGGGTGCTGGATGTGCCAGAGTGCCAGTGGGGGTATCCGGAGCGGGACCGGCTGCAGACGGAGTGCGGCTCTGCTCTGGGCCAGCTTGGGACGAGGCTTCTCCTGGCACCTGCCATGGCAGCCGGGCTCTGGGCGGGTTCGCCTTCAGATGCACCGTGGACGGCGCCAGTCGGCACCGGGCTGGGCCCCTGCTGGGCTCTGCTTTTCCAGCTCTCACCCATGGATGTCATGGGGCTGCAGCTCATAGCTGGTATCTTTGCGAGCTGGCTGCATGTGTCTCACGGTGTGTGCTAGGAGGGGGACAGCTATGTGCCAGCCTCACCACAGACCAGCCTGGGGATCAGATTTGGCTTAGAAATAAATAAAATCAGTAAAACCCCTTGGAATATTTGTAACTGGTGCTGGGCTCGCCAGGCACGTCGCGCTGGGCAGGCACGAGCAGAGAGGAGGGACTGCAACGTGATGACCGGCCACCGTCTGGACCCATGAGCAGCGGGCCCAGGCGCTGCTCCACCTCTACCAGGGTGCCCGGGATGCTGTGGCTTGTGTTGGGTGTCCCGAGCGTGCAGATCTCTGCTGACTCGGCGCAGGGAGCGGTGTGAGGACCTGGCTGCCGCTGCCTTGCTCTTGCGGCGCCGCGCAAAGCCCAAGGGCACCGAGGGAGACGTCTCCTTGCTCGTGGCGGCCCTGGAAACGTTAGCGACGGCTCTGCCACCCTCGCGGCATTGAGCCGGAGCCGGGAGCCTCTTTTTGCCAATGGGCAAAGGCTGCGGGCACCTGAGAGAGGGCAGGAAGGCGGCTTCATCCCCGGCGGAGGAGGCGGACAGGACAGCTTCTGGCCGAGGCTGTGGCTCCTCTCCCCTGAGCATTTGCACGTCCAGTTTCATAATCGGATTAAGGCACTGGTATTAGAGAGGAGGGATGGGTCAGTGGGACAGGTTTACACTGGGGCTTACACGGAAGGGATTGCAGGGTATTTTTTAACCCTGCTCAGGCCGAGGCAGCGCCTGGTGCAGATGTGTCTGTGCGAGGAGACACCCGCCGGGGGAGATGGGGAGGGGGAAAGTGGCACCAGGCGGTGATGTGTGCGCCGGGGAGGAGAGCGGCACCAGCCCGGCGGGGGGATGGGGCGCCCGCGCCCTTCCCCCACCGCGCAGGCAGCCCTCGCTCAGGCCTTGCAGTAAATTTGCTCTAATTACAGCCTCCAGCAGTGGGAAACCTCACTTAGAGGAAAGGCTCCTCTGGGGTGGGGGTGGGGGCCGCTTCCCAGCTTTCCCAGGCGGGCTCTGTTGTCTGAGGCCTCTGCTTCCCCCGGCACCGGGAGGCCCCTTAGTCCTCTCCAGCTTTGCGTCTCTTCTCCCCCCCCCCCTTTTTAATTCTGCTCTCCTTTGAGGCCAGGATTTGGGAACAATGCGCTCGCTGCTCTTTGCCCCCGCGCGGAGCTGCAGGCAAACAAGCGGGGTCACTTGCTGCAGCGAGGGGAGGGGAGGCGAGGGCGGCGGGCAGCACCTGCCTGGAGCTGACTGTGGCAGCTCCCCTTCCCCTCGGGCTGCTGCTTTCACTGCTGCCTCCTTGGCACCGCTCTCACGGGCGCCCTTCTCTTTGCAGGTGGACGATGCGATGCTGATGTTCGACAAGACCACCAATCGGCACCGAGGTGAGAACGGCCCAGAGCCCGCTCCGCGGCGCCCGCCTGGGGAGGGTGGCTCCTCCTGCCGCAGCAGGGCGAGCAGGTCGCAGCTGCTCTTTATCTTGCCTCCAGTCGCCCCATCCTTTTGCATCTGCATCTCTCGCCGGCGTCCCTCGCAGCACAGAGGGCTTTTGTCCGGTGCATTTCCTGTGCTGCAAAGTTGCCGAATTGCAGATATGTGAGAGGCGGCGGCCCTGTCTCCTTCCCGCTTACCTCCAAGGCTCCAGCCCGCAGTGTCTGCCTTACCTTGTCCCGAGTAATCTGAGCTCCTGGAAAGCTGACACAAGAGCTGCTGGGTGCCTGCTTCTTGCCCCTTTCTCGGCCTGGAGCCCGCTTGTGCTCCCAGGTCACCTTTTCCTTGGAGCTGGCTGAGAGTCTGGTTACAGGATGGGAGCAAGGCCGTGGTAGCCGTGCTCTCCACACGCCACTCACCTGTGAGGGCGCCGGCCTCCTGCTCCCTGGTGTGTCTAGATCCTCTGCACACATCTTCCTGTTGGTGCGTGGCAGAGCTTGATGCCACATTTGCACCAGCTCAGAGTCTTTTTGGCAGCAACTCAAGCTGTAAACTTGGTGCCAGCCTCCTCCAAGTGAGACAGAGCTGGGCTGCTCTCATGTTGCGGTATTGGGAAAGGCTCACAGGCACCTTGGCCACCAGAGCAGCCCGGGAAACACTTCCTTGCTGCTCTAGGTAACCACCACATGCCCTTCCGAGCAGCCTCCTCTTATTTACTTATGTATTTTGAGCTTTCAATCTATTCTGGTCACCTGGCTTGTCTTAGAAGGGAAGAAAAGGTTTAACTCTTGTTCTTCCATTGATGCCCCCTGGTTGCTTGCTGCTAAAAGCAACGTCTGGTGGAGCTTGGAGTTGGATTTGGTGTCAGGTTTTTGTTCCTGATTTCCCAAGCCCCAGCTCGTGGTGTGGAGGTGAATGGTGGGTGTCCAGTTGGCGTGTGGGAGAGATGGGGGGAGTTTCCTTGCAGTACAGAGACAAAGTGGAGCTCTGGATTGGGGATCTTTGTCTGGCTTTAGGAGTTATTTCAATGTGCTGTGAAATTAGGCATTCTCAATTCTGCGAAGTTGAAAGCTGTTAATCCCAACCTGGCTGTAAGGCAATCTTAAAAACAGCCCCTGACCTACCCCAGCTCTCCAGAAGTGGCGAGAGGTTTCCAGGCAGGTAGCAGGAGGGATTTGCCCTGTCCTTGAGCCATCTCTGCCAAAACTGTCAGGGAGGGAGTTGGGAAGGGAGGTGACCTGGGAGCAAGGGGCAGGGGCCGGCGACACATGGTGTCCCCTTTTATCCTCAACTGACTTCACTTTGCTGAAACCTTGCAAATCCCATTGCTTGCTTGTGTCTGCCTTGCTCAGTACAACTGCAGGGCTGGAATTTATCTGCTTATCAAGGCCTTAGGGCGGGGGCTTTGAGGAGATGTGAGGGTGCTGCTGCTGGAGTGGTGCTTCTGGGGAGGATGGTGGTGGCCTGGCAAGCGGCTGCTCGCGTCTCCACCAGCTCTCTTTGTAGGAGCAGCTGCAGGGAACCTCCCAGTGTTACCAGCTGGCTGGTTTGCCTTGCAAATAGCAAAGTAAAGAAAAAAAATCCCTTGGTTTGGGAGTAGTTGGGTTCATAGAGGGCGGGAGGCAGAGAGAGGAGAAGGAAAAAGGAATCTGAAAAGGGATGGCCCTGTCCTTGTTTCCTATGCTTAAATGCAGGATCTGCTGGAGAGTGAAGCTGAGTGACGGCCATTGTCAAGGGCTGATTGTGCCACTTGAGGGGCCTGTGGCTCCTTCCCTTCTGCCAGTAAAGGGGTGCGGGTGGCAAGTGTGAACTGTGCACAGCGCTGACCTGATCAGGGAGTTTTGCCTTTTCCTCAGGGTTCGGGTTTGTCACATTTGAAAGTGAAGATATTGTGGAAAAAGTGTGCGAAATCCACTTCCATGAGATCAACAACAAAATGGTGAGTGCCCAAGGCAGGGCTGGAGCGGGACCCTGGGGAGAGCAGGGCAGCAGGGCTAGTAGAGCAGCTCCCCATTGCCCGCTGTGGCTCCGGAGGACACGTGGAAGGGCTGGGGGTGGCCAGGACCCGGTTTGGGCATCCCCGGGTGCTGTGCGTGCTCCAGAAAACCACTGCGTGCCCGCTGCCTCCGCGCCTGATCTTCTCCTTCTTGTGGCAGGTGGAATGTAAAAAAGCACAGCCCAAGGAGGTGATGTCCCCAACAGGCTCGGCGAGAGGGCGGTCCCGAGTGATGCCATACGGGATGGATGCCTTCATGCTCGGCATCGGCATGCTAGGTAAGCCAAGCACAGGCCTCTCCCGCTCCGAGCTGTTATCCAGGGAGCGCTTTGTGGTGCCGTGAGCTGGGCAGGGTGGCCAAGGGCAGCCGCTTTCCCTGCAAGGCCAAGGATGTTGTGCAAGCGCCGGGAGCTGTTTGCAGTCGCCACTTGCCCTCTGGTGGCACCGGGGAAAACTGCAAACTTGTGACTGTTGGGCTTCAGCTGGGGCTGCAAAGAGGTGACCGCGTGCAGGGGAGTTGTGTCCCTCCATAACCTTGTGAACGGCAACTCTCCAGCAGCTTAGGAGGACAAACCCGTGTGACTGAGCCTCGTCTGGAGTAACCTGCACCCGAGCATGTCCTCCCACATTTCTGTGGGCATTCTGATTAAATAGATGCTGGAAGAGCCCCAAAGCCTTCTCCTTAAAGTACAATATAAATATTCTCCTTAGCATTCAAAGGCTATGAAGACACCCTTAAAAATATAGTTAAGTTTTATCTCAACTTTATTGCTTTCCCATCACAAATTAAATGTACTAGAACTATCCAGTTAATATGGGACTGTCCTATATGAACCAAGTTCAGTACAGCCCCACTTATTTGTGCTTGGATCTGGGGGTCGAGCATGATCCCTCCAGCATGGGTGTTAGCCCTGGCTCTTCTCCCTCCCTCCTGCTCCACGCAGGCTCAGTCTGATCCGAGAGCCCTGTTCAGGCTCAGCAACAAAAGCAAGTAGTGCTAGGTGATGAGAGGCAAGTGCTGAACAATAACCCAAGAGGGGCAATTCTGTCTCCCCCGCTATGTTTCACTTGACTTATGGAAGAGAGATAGATCTGCAGCCCGTGATTTGGGGTTTGCCTTTCATAAGCCATCTGAATTTTAAACCAGCAAGCTCAAGCTGAGTCACTTGGGAAATCCACGTACACCTGTCTTGGCAATCTCAAGTCCAATACTCATCTCTAATTCATTGCCCCGCGTTCTGCAGGGCTTGCTGAGATAGGTGGCCAGTTCCCCAGGCAGTGGCAGGGCCGGCCTGCATGGCGCTAGGACGAGCGTCCTGCATGCAGCAGCACTGCTAGTGCAGGAGTGACTCGGAGCTAGTCAGCCTTCCAGATGCCTCCACCTCCCCAAGCTCCTGTTCATAAAAGCAGCTGATGCATCGGCAAGCTGTAGTTTGTAGAGCTGCAAGCTTCTGTCAAGAAGAGCTCAATGTCCTTACATGTTTTGGAGAAAGGGAAAAAATGAGTGAGTCTGCTAAGTCTCTTCTCCAGACTCGTGTGTGGTGCTTCCGCGTTTTCCTGGCTTTTCCTTTTAGCCTTGTTAGTTCTTTATCCTGGGTGGGTCTCACAGCTGTGCACAGATAGGGGCTGAGGATCCCGACCCTACAAGCTTGCAGTAACAGAGCTCTTTTCTCTCCTACCAGGCTACCCGGGCTTCCAAGCAGCCACCTATGCAAGTCGAAGTTACACTGGCATTGCACCCGGCTACACTTACCAGTTTCCTGGTGAGTGGGGCTCCCCACTCGTGTGTTCGGGCTGCCTTCAGGTGATGGGAAGCCCTAGCACTGCCCAGGACCAGGCTCTGCCCCTTTCACCCTTTTTCCCAGCTTGGTTTTTCTCTAAATTGGAGTCGGATGTGGAAGGGGGAGGGGCAGAGCCCTGGAATAGGTGGGAGCAGCCTATCCTTCATTAGGATTATCCTCACACTCCAGTGACAGGAAAAGCCCAAGGCGGCTGTGCTGTCCTTTATGTGAGCCTGCTCCTGGGGCTGCTGCCGTTGCGTGGGGGGGCCCTGCAGCTCTGCCTGTCTCGCTGCCTTTGTGTGTGTCTGTCTCTTCACCAGAGTTGCCACTGTTCTGAAAGCAGCACCAGATTTTAAAACTCATCTTCCCACAGGCCAGGGAATTCCTGTCTGAGACACAGGAGCCTGTAACGCTCCAACCCCTGTGAAATTGCTATAGGGCCAGGAGTTGTTCAAAACGAAAACATCTGCTGGGCTGGTGGCTGCAGATCCCCAGCGCACTGGGTGGTTTCGGTCTCCCAAGGCCACCATGTGCTCAAAACTTGGACGCTGCAGTCAGCGGTGAGAACCCGCTGTGCTGCAGCTGCTCGGGCCTTTCTGCGGCTTCTCCTTCCCGTTGTGCACGAGCCAAGCGCGCGACGCGGCGCACACGGAGATTACACCCTGCTGCTTTCCAGAGGAGTGGCAACTCTCAGCATCCCTTCCTTGCTCCATCCCTCAGTCTAACGGTTAAAATATCAAGGCCTGATATTAAGGGCTGGGAATGGGAAGTGTCATCTTAGCCTGAAGCAAAGCCAGGTTGCCTGTGGCTGAAAGTTGCTCTTGCATCCTAGCTCTCTGGAAACTCTTTGAATCCAGTTTATAGTGGATTCCCAAAACTGTGGCCGGTTCGATGCGGCACATCCTGAGCCCCTGTAGCTGAGAGGCTACGCTGGATGCTCGCAGAGCAGAGCTCCTGGACAGGCTTGAAGCTCAAGGGCTGAGCTGCAGAGCAAGGCTCCACAGCAAGGCTGCATTCGCTCGAGCAGCAAATGGATCCCAGCAGTCTCCAGGGCTAGTGTCCAGCATCTTTCAGCCCCAGTTCCAAGTTGGCATGAGAAATTGTTGGCATGGTCACAGCCCGGCCACAACCTGTCCCCCAGTGGCCCCCGCTGCTCTCTCTACGTGGGGTCTCCCTCAGGGTGGGTAACAACTTCCTAAGGTGTCTTGCATTTTGTTTTTAGAGTTCCGTGTAGAGCGGACCCCTCTCCCGAGTGCCCCCGTCCTCCCTGAGCTCACAGGTCAGTCCCGCTCGTTTCTTAAACTCGAGGCTGGAAGGGGAGAAGGGGGCTTTGGGTTGTTCCTGTGGTGTTGCTGCTTCACAACCCTGTGCAGCAAGACTGGAAATATTCCTTATTTCTTCCTCCATCTGTACTAGCTTCATCAGAAGGAGGGGCTGAGAGGATGGAGGGGGACTCAGAGCCAGGATGTGAGAAGGGCAGTGCGGGTCATGCCAAACGAAGGCAGGATGGCAGGAATCCCTAGGTGGCATTTGGGTTCTGAGCTCCTCACTGCAGGCCGCATGTAAAACAGATGCAGAAAAGCCGAAGCAAGCAGGGTAACTTGTCAAAGGTCTGCAAGGGTCCTTGGCCGGAGCTGCTGCCGGGATGAGTCCTGGAGAGCTAGGAGGAGGGAGGGGGTGTGGGGGGCACTCGTGGTTCCCCCGGCTCCCTGTGCCGGAGATGCCACAGGGAATGCTCTCCCGCTCTGGCTGCTGCAGCTCCCGGCTTCTGCCCCGCAGGCCCCCCGGGCAGCAGCGAGCGCTGTAGGACCCGTGGGACCTGCAGGTTCGCGCAGCGCTTCTGGGCTGACAGGGGGGCACAAGGCCGTTCTGCAGGGACTCCTCAGGCTCAGTGGATGTGAATGTGAATACCCCTCGCTGCTGAGCCCCTGGCCCACGTGCGTGAGCTGCTGCTAGGTGCTTCCTTCTGTAGCTTCTGTCTGCCATAGCCGTGTTTCCAGCTCTGTTCTGTCCGTGGTACTTGTTGTAGAAAAGCAGCTTTCTGTAGCGAATGGCTGCCTCCCTATCCTCTCTGTGCTGTCCCGTGTCCATAGTGGCCCCCCTCTCCAATACTTTCCTGCCCTGCTTGTCTCAGAGTGTGAGCTTCCCCGTAAGGACGGTGTGGAAAATTTTTGAGAGAAGCTCTCCAGGAAGGACCCATGCATAAAGGGTTGAGAGGGAGTTTTCATGGCACAGGACAATGTTGATCCTCAGGGAGTCTCTGTTCCTGGGGATGCTGAGGTTGGCAACCACCAACTAACAAATTGCCCAGAGAAGGGAGAATTCCCAGCTCCCTCTTAATAAAACCCATCCCTGAAACCATGCGTGCAGCTGCACGACTGCCTGAGCCCCACTCGGAGCTTTTTGGTTACCAGACAGAGGAGATTTTGAGTCCAGCCTGTATTTACACATGTGATTTTTCCGCAAAAAAGCAGGGAATTTGTAGAGCAACGTTGCTGTGTGAGTGAGCGGTGCTTTTTCCCTCGCTGATGCCTCTCCTGGTGGGGGGAATCGCCCGGGGCCTGGCTGTCCCCAGTGGCCAGGGCACGCCAGGGCTCCGCACAACAAGAAGTTACTAATGCTGCGGTCCTGGCGAGGAGCCACGCTGGCTTCCAGTCCCGAGCGCCTCGCTGAAGGAGCAGCTGGGCGCCGTGGCAGCCTTCCTTGCCCACTCTGCTTGGGTCCTGTTAAACATTCACTCTCTTGGCTAGCGTGAGAGTGGCAGCTCCTGAGTGTGGTCTGGGGCCGGTGCCGCCGAGCGGGCAGCCCCCTCACTCCTGCCAAGGTGCTGTGAGCTGCGTGAGTGCTCAGGGGCCCTTGTGCCTTGAAGAGGATGCAGGGGTGTAACTGGCTGCGCTCAGCAGGCTTGGCAGAGTGGCCAGAGAGGAGGGGTGGCACAGGCGGTGTTGGTGGCACCGGTGCACTGGGGAGCGAGCAGCTGCCTCATCCTCACCAAGCCCCCTCCTCGGTCTTTGGCCCGTCCAAGCTGTTCCTGGAAGGAGGCTGGGGTCTCTCTGAGGAGACACAGCCTCCTGTCCCCATAGGAGCAGGTTCATTCGGCTGCATGTTAGTGATTTGAGGTAGGGAAAGGGCATGGGATGGACAAGAGCTGCCTTTCCACCCCAGAACAGCAGCTTTGGAGTGATGTAAAGCAGCAACATGTCCAGGTTGGCTCAGAGCCTGTAGAGAGCAGCTAACCTAGCTCTAAGCCCCATATGATGTGTGCCTGAAACAGGCCGGTGCCTGCTGCTAAATATTCCTGTATAAGCTAGTCTGCGTTGCAGCCTTCTAGCGCGATTGATTTGTTCTGACCTCTTTTTATGGTGTTCTAAACAGAATCACAGCGAATTTCACATTCAAGCATGAAATGCTGACCCAGTCGTTTTAAGGGCAAAGAGAAACATACTGGCTAGATGCCTCCTGCCCTGAGGGCTAGACGCCTGCAGCACAAGAAGAGGGAATTAAAACTGTTACATATAAATTAAGACTTATGGTCCTAATTAAGCCATTTCTAGCTCCTGCTCCCTAGGTGTGTTTCCCACTCTTCCACAACAAACAGCAAAGGTTGAGTGGGGGAGTTGAGCAGTTCAGGAGCAAAGCTCAGTGCAGGGAGGCTATTGCTGCTCAGGAGCGCCCAGCGTAGCCACAACGCCTCTGAGATGCCTCCTCCTTCCTTTGCAGCAATCCCCCTCACTGCATATGGACCAATGGCGGCGGCAGCGGCCGCGGCGGCCGTGGTGCGAGGGACAGGTAACTGCCACTTTCCTGCCCAGCGCTGCGTCCCGCTGCGGAGGTTGGCTCTGGGCACGGGCAGGGGGGAGGGATGGGGTTGCATTTTTGGGATCTTCACTTGGTAGTTTTGCTGCCTACCTTAGGTTCTACCCCCAGCCGCACCGGTGGATTTCTGGGCACCACCAGCCCCGGGCCAATGGCCGAGCTGTACGGAGCCGCCAACCAGGATTCAGGAGTGAGCAGTTACATCAGCGCCGCCAGTCCAGCCCCGAGCACCGGCTTTGGTCACAGCCTAGGGGTGAGTGTCCCCAGCCCAGGCTGCTGCTGCCTCTCCCTGACCAGTGCAGCCTTGTCCCTCTTCCAGCCTAAGCTCCCCAAGGAGGACTGTGTCCTCCGAGGTGGCTCCTCAGAACTGGCACCTCCAACCAGGAGTGGCTGCCCCAGGAGCTGGCTCGGGGCTACCTTCACTGCTGGGGTAGCTCCGCTTCACTTTGCTCGTGTTGCTTTACAGCATGGTTTTAACTCTTCATTGCAGGGTCCCTTGATTGCAACAGCTTTTACCAATGGGTATCACTGAAGCTGGGGACCAAGGAGGCAGGAGGTAAGCGAGCTACAGGCAGGAATGGGAGGTGGGAGCTCAGTGGGAGTGCTGAGGTTGTGAGCTCGTGTTTGGGCTCCTGGGCACGAGCTGTGGTTGCTGCTGGCCAAGCCCACGTGCGGCAGGGCAGCCCTCAGCTCAGTGACACAGCCATGTCCCCAGTGACACAGCTCCCACGTGCTGGGAGCGCTGTGGCGAGATCACAGTGTCTAGGTGTGCAGGGGAAGGCAATGGGAGCGCTGACAGAGGAAAGGATTCAGGCTGCGTGGAGGCGCGATGCTGGGAGATGAGCCTGTCTCTAAGGGTTGGGGAGCCTCCTCCGTCCTGCTGAGAGGCATCTGGGGAGCAAAGTTTCCTTCCCTGTCTGGGAAGAGATGGGCAGAGAGGCAGATCTGAGCCTGACGCAGCCTCTTTCTGCCCCGAAGATGGGCCTGAGAGGGGACTTGTGGGTCATCTCTGCTGTGCAAACACAGCAGGTTTCCTGGTTTAGAAACAAACAAAAACTTCTCCAAAAGGAAGGCAGAAACTTCCAGGGTAGGGTGTCTGTGGCAGCATGGCCTGGCAGGGCTGCGCAGAGCCGAGCATGGGCTGGACCGCGGCACGGCCGCAAGCCCGGAGCACCGCAGCTCCTGGCCTGCCAGGCCTTGTGCTTTCCTTAGCTCGGGAAGCGTCGCTGCCATGCTGTGCTGCTGCTCTGAGACACGGAGCAAACTGCCTGCAAAAGTCCGTGTTGGGGCAGGTGGTTTGGCTATCAAGTACTTCTGTCAAATGGAGCTGGGGGGAAAACCACCACGGGAGCAGTCGCTGGCTGGTCTCGATCCTGTCCCTTGCCTCCCCCGTGTCTCCCACAGACTCCCCAGTGCCCACGCCGAGGATGGCGGCTGGAGGAGCTGGTGAGCCTCGGGGATGAGCCAAGGTTACCATTTTCTGGAATCAAACTGCACACTGCCGGTGGCTGCCAGGCTCCTGCCGCCCTGCCCTGATCTCTCCCTTTGACCAGACCACACTGGACTGAACCCGAGGAGATCATCTCGCTTTCTTATTAACCACCGACGGTTTACGCTTCCCCTCCCTGCCCCCCAGCCCACCAATTCTTCTTTTATTTATTTTAGTAGCTGTTAGTTTTATTTTTTTATTTTATTTTTTTATCTTTTTTTTGGGGCTCCCCCTTTTTGTTGTTTGCTCTTTCCCGAGCTAGTAGACATATTTTATGAATTGGCTTTGTGATTGTGTTAGGTAGTTTTTATTGAGGAGTATTTTTATTTGGCTTTGAAACTGTTTTGAATATTTTCAACTCTGTTGTTGTTGTCGTCAGTGTTTTTAAAGCACGGTATGTAACAAGAATGCAGTTCTGAAGGGAAGAAAGAGACGCAGAAAGAGCAAAGGCTAAGAGGAACTGATGTATTTCTATTTTTTTTAAAGAAATTGTTTTTAATTGTTTCTGTTTTGTAAATGTGAGGCTTTGAAAAGTGTGATCTGAAGATCACTCCAAGATCTGAAAATGTTGGACAGCGCTATGGAACAAAACAAATGTATATTTTGCTAAGTGAAAAACACTATCCTTACAGCTGAGAGAATTTCTGTTTTCCTAGGTTTAGTTTTACGTGGGGTTTTCTTTCTCCTTCTGTATAATATGTAAATATCGCGAGGTGACCCTGGCTGCCTCCGGCAGCCTGGCTCCGAGGAGCAGCTCCAGGTCCTGCACTTGGTGCCGCAGTGTGAGCAATACTCTCCAGCAGAATCCTGACAGGACTCCGTTCTTTTTTTGTACACCTTTTACTGTAAGATTTTAAGACCTCTGACGAGATGGAAGGTGGGGGTGGGGTGAGACGCACCGGCCATGGGCTGTGTGGCCGAGTGCGTTAAAGCTGCTTCTGATCGCTCCATGTACAGACTCATCAGTAGGCTCCGTAGTGCCAGCGTCTGGGTTGGCTTTAGGTAAAAGGGCTTGACCGCCACTGCTTGTCTTGGTTACTTTGCAAGGAATTCACTCTCCAAACGCTATTGCCCATGTCACGGCTGGCGGGGAAGAGGATGCTCTTGGGCGAGGGCAGCAGGAGGGATGGATGTCGCATCGCCCCGCGCCAGGGCACATTCCGGTGCTGGCTCTGCAGAGGGCATGGCGCCAGCTTGGGGAGTCATTAACTGGGAGAAAAGCAGGAGGGTAGTGATTTGGGGGCGGGTTAAGGGCTTCTCAGGGATTACACAAATTACAGAATCGCAGCTTCCCGTTTGCTTTACTCTGTGTTCCAAGAGGCGGGGGAATCCGCCCGCTGAGCCAGTCCCTTCTCCGGAGCCTACGGGAGCCACTCTGCCCAGGGCAGCCTCCAGCAGGAGTGTCAGGGGCAGGTTTGGGTCTGGATTAAGTGAACCAAAGACCTTGTTAAGGGGGGTGATTAAGCCTTTTATTAAGATGCAGCCAAATTCTTTTCCCAGGGAAATAATAGCTTCATCTTAAGTTTTAAAAATCATTCCCTCTCTTCCCCCAAACTGAGCCCCTGCGAGGGAGAGGGCCACTTAGGACAGGCCTGGAAGGGCTGCGTGCCCTAAGGGCCCTTCCCTCCCCTGTGCTGCCCCTGCTGCCCCCGGAGCTTGTCCTGACCCGGCCAATACGTTTGGAGAGTTCTGTTTAGGTAAGAGGGTACTTTACGGATTAGTACTGAAAACACAAAGCAATAATTTTTGTTACTGAGACAAGAGTCTGTATGTCTGTTTTTTTAAATATTTCCTAATTAAAGAATAGCTGCATTTTATTGGGTTTATTTTTATTCTATATACTTCAAATTTGGGTCTGCGGACAGCGCTTTCCTGCCTCTCAGTGAACGTGCTGAGCTGCTTCCGTGCCCCCTCCAGATACCCACGGGCCGGCTGTGCTGCCGCGGGCCTGGGGTTCACTCTGGCCAGCGCTGCCACTGCCTGGAGGCTGCGGCTCCGGTTTCAGGGCGGGCATTTTTTTAAAAAAAGAAATAAAGCTGTGTTTTTAAGCCAGTAAGTTATTACACTCCAATGTTTGTTCTCTCCACACCTGTAACCCTTTTTCCAGATTTCAGTTTTAAATTCCTAATAAATTATTTGAAAACTGTCCTCTCTGTTGTCATTTGGGTATGGGTGATTTCCTGGCAGGGGAGACTTTAGGCGAACTCAGACCTGCCTGGAGCCTTGTCCTGTTGGTAGGATAAGAGCACCGGGGCTCTAGTTCTGAGTTCTGCTCCGAGGTTTGGCTCCAGCCTCGTTTATAATGTGAAGCAGATCTGCTTTCAGCATGGACTGTGTCTCCTCTTTACATTACAGAGACTTCTTGAAGTTATATATAGGATGAAGAAAGCAGAAGTCAGCATGTTGTTTAGATTCTTGGCTCAGATACTCTTTGGATTCCTAGACTATATTCTTTGGATTTGGATACAGAAGACCAAGACCAAGGAAGGCAGATGTAAGAAGGGAAACTGCAGAAGCGGGAGGAAATTGCCTTAACAGATAAAGAAAACTGGAAGAAAAAGGCAAGTTATACTGTAACAGTGTAAAAGGGGGTGGGGAACCTGTACAGCAGTCTTAATGGTATACAATTTTTAACAATGAGGTGTATCTAGTGCAGGCCAATGTATTTAGGAACCAGCCATAAGCTGGGCTCTCCTCATGTGTGTCTTTGAAGGCCAGCAACAGGTTGTTATGATTTCTGAAGACCAAAAATAGCATTGGTGGAAAAATCTTATCCTGCTGGGCTTTTTCTCATCAGTCACTCTTGGAGCACTCACATGCTCGCGTTCTCACACTCTGTGCCTGTCTTGCTACCTGCTGGATGAAAGCCGAGATAGGAAAGTGTTCGCTGTTTGTGACTTTAAAAGGCCAATTTACTAATGGAAGGTTTTTTAGCAACATTAGCGGTAAATCAGAAACTGAAAAACGAGGACAAAAGGAACCGCAGCATCTTAGGATTCAGAGGGAAAAGAATTGAGCAATAGCAGAGACTCAAAAGTGGCAAAAGTAGCAAAGGAGGAGGAGAGCTTTCTGCTGAGGGGAAAGCACATTGATCTGTGAGTGAAGGATTCAGTTACTGTTTCTAAACTAACTGGAGCATGGACTGTCCTTAACATCAGCCTTTAATCTCTGCGCAGGGTTCTTGCTCTTAGACTTGAATCTGGATCTCAGCATGTTTGCCTGTTGAACCCAGGATGAGCGTTCTGAAAATTTAGGCTGCAGCAGAAAAGCAAGCTTCACCTCTTCCCCAGCTCCTAAAGCCATCAACTTGTGTGGCTGCATCTGAAATAAATGGAGGCTCCTGATCATGAGGGAGTTGTCCAGGTTCTAGTGTGTAAAAATGCCAAACTTGCAGCCTTGAAAGTGTCAGAGTTGATGGGCTCTGAAAACAAGCAGAGCATTTTGGACTAAGCCCAGGCACCTGCAGGAGGCTTTTCCTCACCTCGTGTTTTGGCGAAGGGAACCAAGGGGATTAACTGGCTTCTGGGTGTCAAAGAAAAAGAAACTGCTCCCTCTGACCTGAGGAAATCCACTGTATGAGCTAGAACTTGTAATCCCCGCTGACTTGCAGTGTGACACCACTGAGGTGATTTAAGGATAGGTGCAAATGTTTTTATAAGGTGGGTAGTATCAGCTTTCCAGGGAAGTGAGTACTTTGCCACTTGCACAGGGATCCAGCGGCTCCTGGACTGGCTGAACTTGCAACCACAAGGAAAAATCAATGACTGTGTTTCCAGATGTGTGGTTAAAGTTACCGACTAGCATAGGAATTAACCTCCTCTAATTTGGAGAGCTGGGATCCTGTGTGAGATGGAGAACAGGCAGATGTCTGTGGGCTTACCTTGTATTTTAAGGAAAGCTGCACTTACCAGGCACATTTTGATAAGTGGAGGAGAGAGTGGATTTTTAAAGGAAAAAACCCTCCAACCACCTTTTCCAGAGGGCTGCTAATGTAGTTGCTGTGAAGATGTCGTGTGTAAAGACATAAAACATCACTGTGCCGATGCCTGAACTGCAGCAATCTGCCTGGATTCCGGTCGCTTCAGCTCATGCCAAGTGGCCATCCAAGATGAGTGAACTACTTGTGTCATATTCCCTAAATCAGGCCAGGAGAATCCATTGGGAGGTATGTGACTAATGATAACCTGGACACAATGAGAACAGCATGCTGCATATGAACACATTGGTATTCCAATTACTACCAAAGCTGCTATATTTGTAGCAGAAAGCCCTTAAAGATACTCAGATCTTTCCAGCTGTTTTTTAATGCTAATATTAAAGTAGTTTAATAACAGAAATCTAAAGGGCAAATATTTGTCTTTTGGAGTTCTGGCTTTCAACTCCACTGGCCTTCAGAAGGCCATGACATAATCTCTGGGCCATGACCTCTGATGGAAATTTGTGTTTAATAATGTAAATACTAGTGCATTTATCTCACCTGTGTCAAGGTGAGCTTGCAGTATAAAGAGCCACATTTTCTTCAGCAGTTCTCTGTTCTTCTTGGTTAAGTCCTTCAACAATGAAGTCTTTTGTGCTGCTTTTCCTGCTGTCAGGTGGGTATGCGGCACTTGCGCCTGCTCGTCGTTGCCTGGACGGCCTCGCGGGTACCACTAACCTCTGTGTTTCTCCTCAGTGGGTGCCGCCACTGCAGATGTCTCACCACGGGCAGTGTGGCAGCTGCGTAAGATGATCAAATGCACCATCCCGCACAGCGACCCACTCATGGATTTTGCTGACTATGGCTGCTATTGCGGCTTGGGAGGCAGTGGGACACCAGTAGATGAGCTGGACAGGTGAGTAAGACCTTTTGCACCCTCTTTGCTCTCCTCGCTCGCTTTTCGTCTGCAGCTCCAGTTCTCTGTCACCGCTCACAAAATCCTCTGTCTGCTGCAAATGAAGATTTTGCCCCAAGACTGATCTAAGGGACGAGGGCTGTGCGTTATCACACCCTGAGGTGTTGTTACCGGGATGAAATGCAACCCAGGTAGCTCGCTGCCACACTCGGTGCTGAGCTGCTGCACACCGAGCACCAGCCTGGTGCATTAGAGATCACCCAAGGCCAATAACCAGGGACCAGTGAGCTAAGCCCAGTCATGCACTGGGCACTGGCTGGGACCTAGGGAAACTACTGTTTTTGTGCAGTGTGTCCCTTGCAACGATGCTGAATGAGCACATGTGAACTGGGCACTTCTGGGTCATTGGTTTCCCCTTGAGGTGCCTCACGCCTGCTCTCCGGGTGCCTCTTCCTTTACCAGCCCAGTTAGGGGTCCAGCAAGGCAGCCGCGTTAGCACTGTGGGCATTTCTGACCTCCTCCTCATCTCCTAGGTGCTGTCAGGCACACGATCACTGCTACAGCGAGGCAGAGAAACACCCGACGTGCCAAACCCTGCTGGACAACCCCTACACAAAAACGTACAGCTACAGCTGCTCTGGCGAGGAGATCACGTGTAGCAGTATGTGCACCTCGGTGCTACTCCCCTTGCACGTCCTCTCTGCAGAAAGGCAGCTGCGCAGCCCTGAGCGCAGCTGCTGGATGCTGCACAGAAGCGCTTCCCACAGCGATCCCAGTGCCCCCTTCACCCCAGCGGGAGGGCTGGTTGTTAGACAGGGGTACCCTGGCGCTGGAGAAAATGCTACGTAGTGATTCCTGGCCATACTAGAAGTGAGAGGGTATTTACGGCATGTAGGGAGGGCTGGCCTTTTCAGGGAACAGATGGCATTTTTCTGGCAGTCCTTTTAATTGAAGTATTTTGGAGTGCTGTGAACCACTGGGTGGTTTCGCAGCTTCTGCCAGACATTTTTAATGCAATAGATTTCAGCTCTGACCAGGTTCTGGGGCTGAAACAGCAGCAAGTCCAGGAGAGCTGCAGCAGGATGAAAGTTGCTGCACTGGGATCCAAGAAAGCAGCTCCAGGGAAGAGGCTTTGCGGTGGGGGGGATGTCACTGCAAAGCATCGGCCCGCAGCAGGGTGCAGGAGCCGCTGTGTCCTGTGAAAGCGCAGGCGGGCTGCGACGCGTGCCCCCTCTCTCTGACAGGCACCAACACGGACTGCGAGATGTTCATTTGCAACTGCGACCGCACCGCCGCCATGTGCTTTGCCAAGGCGCCCTACATCGAAGCCCACAGGAAAATGGACACCAAAAAGTACTGCAACGAGCCTGCTTCCTCCGAGGCCTGAGGGCAGCAACAGGCCGGCGGCTGCTGCCGCCTAATAAAACACCTTGCAATGATCAAACACCACGGGCCTCGTCCCTGAGTGGCAGCGCGGGCGGCCGGCGTAACGGCCGCCAACGGCCGCGCGTAACCGCCGCGTTACGGCCGCAAGGCAGCGGGCAGAGCGGGGGCGGCGGCCAGGCCCCGCCCCCTTTGCAACGGCCTACTGTGGCGCTTGCAGGTTCCGCGCCAGCGCGTTCTCTGATTGGCCGTTAGGAGCGGCGGGGGGCGGGGACTGCGAGCCCGCCGGGCCAGGGCGGGCGCGAGGCGGGAGCAGGTGCGCGCGCGCGGCAGCCCCGCCCCTTTCCCTACAAGGCGCCGGCGCCTTGCTGGGCCTGAGGTGGCCTTGGCTGCTGCTTTCCCTCTATCCCCGCCTGTCCTTGGGCAGGCGTCATTGTCCTGCTGCCTGTTCCTTGTCCTAGTCCTGCTGCTGTTTGTCTAAGGGCTGGGGCTTTTCTCTGCTCGCCTTACCACTGAGGAGGTCATTGCTGGCCTGCCCCCCAGCCTGCTCTCTGATAGCTGCTTCATCGTGGTGACATTGTGGAAGGGCTGAGGAAGCCCTTGCTTTAGGGCAGCATCTGACTGGATCTGTCCATTCATCCAAAAGTGCCCGGTCCTACTGACTGGACCGGCTGCTGACAGGCCCTGGCTTGTGTTATGGAGCACGTGAACTCCTGGACAGGGTGTCCAGTGCCCTGGCCCTGTTGGGTGACAGGGCAGAGGGGCAGCATGGCAGGAGCCCCCTGTGCATCTCGGGCAGCAGCTCCATTGGTGCCAATCTGTGCACTCTGCACTGCTGTCTCTGCGCAGGTGCAGGATGGAGACCTTGGATGAGTTTGACAACGAGTGCCCCCTCAGCATGTCCTTCTGCAAGCTCATCTCTGTGGAGGACTTTGAGGAGCAGTCCTTGTCCTACACCCAGCAGTGCCTGCACGAGCTCTTCTCCCACATGGAACGGGACCCCAGCATCTGTGAGAAGGCTGTGCGAAAGCAGAAGCAGATGGAGAAGGAAAAAGCTGGTTTGATATCATTTTTAAAGGTATCTGCTGTGTCTCCCTAGTCAAGGTTCTGAGAATTTGGAAGCCAGTAAGGAGATAATAACAGAGGCAAATTACATTAAAAGAAATGCCGCACAAGCAAATTCCTCTATCTTAGAAGCATATTGATTCTTAGATTTGTACTGTTACTGCATTCCTATTTTTGCTCAGATGTCTGTGCACGTGTATTTTCTGGATGTTTTGAGCTCCCTTGGGATTTTCCTCCACAGAAATCTGGAGGATCCCATATGTGGTCCCGTCCTATTGAAAAGATGAGCCCTTGCTATGGAGGGAAGGGCGAAGGCGAGTCCCTGGGCCCCCACACACTGCCCTTGTTTCCGAGATAATTGATTGCAGATCAGTAAAGGTCCTAAGTAAAAGTTACTGCAGTCTCCTTATAGTGATAAATGATAAAGTCCATTGCAGACATGAAAGCCAAATGCCATTGTTATATGGAAAAACACCAGTTTTGAGATAGCCCATCACCAGCAGGGAAGGGAGCTGGATTGCAGTTCCAAGCGTTATGTTTGCTTTTGTCAAGTACCTTTCCCTATAGTAGGAGCTCTCTATGTTTGAGATGAGTAGCACAGACACGGCTGGTCTCTGGGATGTGCTTGCATTCCCCAGGGATATTCAATGGATAGGTGAATGCACCAGCTTATTCTGTACGTGTATCCCTGTGCTCAGAGGGTGCTTTGAAGCCATGAGTGGCACCACGGCTGTTTGAGCAGGCACCAGAAATGCTGTGGGGAGGGTTACTCTGTGCCTGTGTGTCTGTCAGTGTCTTATCTTCCTTTTCCCTGTCGTTTTCTAGGCCAAGATGTTTTGGACGTTGCAGGGAGAACTGAATTGCTGTAACTATGTGGGCATTGCAGAGATGCAAGAAAAAGCATCCCAGCTGAGACGAAACATGCAGCGAGCGAACAACTATGCTCGAGGTAATGAGTGTGTTTCAGTTTCCTTTTAGGCCTGGAGACCAATGTTGGACACTCTTCCTTTCATTTTTTCTCTCAGACTCAGCTCTTCTCACCTGCTCCTGTCTGGCTAGTGACACAGAAAAAAAATGGCAGAAATCTGTAACTGGGCATCTCTCTCTAGTGGGAAGGGAGAAGACAGACAGTTGCACACAGACTTCCAGATATCATCTGTATCTGGAGCTGGGCTTTTAAGTCCCAGTTGGCTTGATTCTGACTTTCACCTTTCTAAAGCTCCCCATGCCCCCATTTTTTTTTTTGTTCCTGATCACTCAGGGAGGATCTTGGAGATGATAGTGTTGTTATTTATCTGCCATCTTTACATTCTTTTTCTTCTGAATGGTTCAGAATGTGTTATAAAAAGGCATAGACCATATATTGTATCTGTTACACTAAGAGAGACAGACACAGAGAAATAAAGTGGCTTTTTGAATCTCAGAGTTCTGAATTGATCAGAGAAATGGGAGTTCATTTCAGTTCTCATCCCTCCAAGTCTTGTATCCTGTGCTCTGGGCAACACTACCAGCAGGTTTTCCCTTTACTTAGGATCCACAATGTGCTTATTTGCTGTCATCTTGCTCTTGGTAGCTGGCTGCATTTTAGTGTTGTTTTACATGTACCATTTGTGGAACACTGGCAGTTAAGGTTGCTTCATAAACTCTGGATATTAATTACTCATGAATTTTCCTATCTAGATCCTTCATGTCTTACTTTCTGACTTTCTTGGTTACCGCTTTTGTGGACAACAGGGGAGAGAGGATGTACACAAACCCATGAGAAAGGGAGAGATATGAGGGAAGAGGAGTATTTTACCTGTTTTGGATCAAGGAAAAGGCAAAAGCTTTTAGTCCAGCCAGAAGTCTTCAGAATTCTGAACCCCATAGTTATAATAATAAAAAAGATAAAGCAAGCCTTGATAGGGAGGGCCATACCCTTAACATTGCCACTCTTTTTTTGTGGCTGTTGCACATGTGCTGGAGGGGGATCTCTAGAGGAGGCTCTGCGGTGATGGGTTAGTATGCAAAGGAGGCACTATTGAGGGAGGCAGTTGTATTGGGTTGCACTGGATTTGGGGACATCTTAATTCAGTAAATATTTCCCCATGTCCTTCGGAATGACCAAGCCCAACACAAATAAAACTGCAGCAGACTTTGCTACTCTGGTGGCAGATTTTAATTGTGGAATTAAAACTGCTTGGAAATCTAGACGATGTTTTCCAGGATGTAGGACTTGTCCATCAGTGATTCGATCAGGCCTGGCATCCACTCTTTGAACAGCAGCAGAGGTTTTAAGCTCCAGTAGGGATACACGACCTCTCGCTGTCGCAGCACACCTCCTTTTACTATTTCCTGAGCACACTCTTCCTTTGGATTGGCAGCCCATGCAATTTTGTCACCAACTATCCTCACAGCATTGTCTAGAGTAAAAGGAACAATAATCAGACCAAGGGTCTTCACTGCCTGTCCTTTAATAGGAGAACCCCAAGTAAAAAGTCTACACTATTACTGAGCTATACCCTCAATTATCATCTGCCAGGTCCCAGATCTTTAAATTTTATTTATTATTTTGTAATTCATAGATACGTGGATTCTGCAGCTCTTCTCTCCCCATCTCCCTTCCTTTCCCCACCTCCTCCTGGTGTTTTCTCTTGCTCATAGGATTTCATTTTCATGTTGCAGCTTAAAGATCACGTCTTTACCTAGTAAAAAGCTATGGTATTTAGGGTGTGTGTGCAAGGGCGTGTTGGTTAGTTTTTACCTGTATTGATATATCCCAGCACAGCAACTGTGACAGAGAGGTTGGTCTGCTGGAGGTGAAGCTCCCTGCGCAGAGAGCTGTAGAATCCTTCCAAAGCAAACTTGGCTGCACTGTATGATAGGGTGAAAGGGCTTCCAATACGACCTGAGGGAAAGCAGACCAACAGGAATTGCTGTGACTGTCACCCTGGGTCACTGAGAAAGTGCTTGTGGACAAGAAGATGCATTGAAGGTTAGAGGATGCACCGTGATCCAGTTCTAAATGCTGCTTGTGCCTTTTGTTTGTAGAGAGCTCAGAAATGGTAATTATCTCTAGTGAGATACGATAGCTTTGCATGCACACGAGGTTTTATGTGGCCCTTCACTCCCAGTCCGTTGTGATACCGGGTCATGGAGAAGTGTTGTGTGCAAGGGAGAGACTAGTCTCAATTAGCACGGAGCAGATCAATTTTAAAGGAATGCTTTGTAAGGCTGACTTAGAGGAGAGGCAGAAGTGTTCATGAAAGAGTTCTGTAACAGGTAGGAGGGGAAAAAAAAAAAAAGGATTGGATTTTTTCCTGCAAAGCAACGAAGGTAATTCCAGCATTTTTGATTGGCTGCACTCAGAAGTCAGTAGAGTGAACAGGAGAAGCCTTCCTTACCGCTCACGGAGGATACAACAATGATGCTGCCCTGAGACTCCTGCAACATGCTCAGTGCCGATATGGTCAGCTGCACATAACTCAAGAAGTTGATGGTCATGGACCTACTCACTGCTGCCATGTCCCCTTTGAAAGGGCCAAAGTATTCACTTCCTCCCACGTGGTTCAAAACCAAGTAGTCAAGACCCCCTGAAAGAGAAGAGAGAACATGGCTTCATAGGAAGTTTAGGGCTTGGTTCCTGGACTGGTGCAGGTGAAGAATGGGCTTCATCTTCATCTACTCTTCACAGAGAGCAGCTACTTGCTGTTCATGAAACAGCTTATTAAAGGGAGAGCTCCACTAACTGTCATGTCTTGGCCCTGTGAGGCTGGATCTGCTGCTGGCATGTTAAGCTGCTTCTTGTTAACATAGGGATGGGAACCTGCACATGTCCCTTGGGTCACCCTCTCCTGCTATCTTATTTGGGAGAGTGGCCCTTGTTAAGACAGAAACAGAGTAAAGGTCAGAACTAGGCCACCCAGAATATTTTTTTCTATGGTAATTCTGGGAGAGAAGTTACAGATTTTGCAGTCCTTATGAGGTCAAAGCTTTACCCAGGCTGTTTCCAACATCTTCAATGACCTTCTGGGCTGCAGTGAGGTCACTCATGTCTGCTACGATGTGTCTGGCAGAACTTGCTCCGAGGGCCAGACACTTCTTTGCCACCTGGAGAGAAAAGAGCAGGCTCAAAGCTGCAGCGTACAGGTACGGTGTTCCTGCTGCCGTTGTTTGTGCAGCAGTTATGTGCAGCACGGAGGAGAGCACGCGGCTTTAGTGAACGGGGAGATGTTTTCAACCTAACATGGACAGAACTGACCATAGCTGGAGAATGCTGCAAGGTGGGGACAGAGGTGATGACTTGCAGCAGGGTGTGAGGACAGTGCAAGGGCAAATGCTCGGATTGTTCACTGTCTGCGTCCCGCAGAGCTGAACTGCACATGTGTGCTTAGAGAGAGCCTAAGTGTTCTGTTATTTAATTGCTGTCTTGCATGCTTACCTGCTTGAGCTGTTCTTCTCTCCTGGCAGTGAGGAACACATGGGCTCCCAGGCGAGAAAACTCATAGGCGATTTGTTCTCCAATGCCCGTGCTGGAGCCTGTGACCAGCACGCGCTTCCCTCGCACCATATCTGCATGGGGATGTGGGTGAAGACTGTTAGTAGGGAATTTTTTCCCTGTTCCTTTCAGAACAGTGAAGTAGTTTTGGTAATGGCCTGTTTAGTAGAGTACAGCAGTTGAGGGTGAAATGTAATTGGGCAAGTTGCAGAGGGCTGTGTTGTTTTACCCCATTCTGGTCACTGAAGGGTGCTGGTGGGAGGAGTGGTCAGCCCATGCCTTTCTAAAACAGTCCTGATATCTTGTGTGCTGCTCAGAAATGCATCTCCATCCAGGAATTCCCAATCTGAAAGTCAGGGCAAGCACCAGAAAGGTGGCTCTCTGTGGGTTTCTTTTAGAAGATATTACCCCAGACCAACTGTTCTGCTGCTGGATGGAGAATGAATGTCTTACAAAATATTTGCTTCAACTGCAGCTTTCCGAAGGAGAAGCATGTTCTGTTTCTTTTCAAGACACCTGTTTCTCTTGCACTTTGAACGGTGTCACTGAAACTTATTTCCCAACTGCTTCTCATGAGCAACAAGGTCCGCATTTCAACACCCCCTTTAAAATAGACTTTCCCCTTTAACTTTCACTCTGATTGAACGAGACAATCACATAAATCAAGTAGAGCTTTAGAAAGTGTCTTCAACTCATTTGGCTGTGGACAACCCAGTAAATGGAGGTTATTATTTCTCTTCATACTACGCTCTGAAAATGCATCAAAAAGCATTAATTTCTATCTTGCCTTTTAACATTTTTTTTTCCCCAAGCAACAAAGGCTTCTTGAGACAGTGAGAAGGCAGCCCACTCGTATGATGCCTTTCATTTCCCAAGGAGCGTCCAGCTTTCCTTACCTGCAGAAATGGTTTCTTCATTATAGAAGTAGTAGGCGCAGAGGCAGATGAGGAGGGAGATGATGAGCCTGGCAGCAGCCATGGTCGGGTCTGTGCTTGCAGACCGGAGTCAATCGTTAAACCAAAGAAACTCGTGCCAGGCGATAAACAGGGAAGGGACCTTATTTGCTTTTGTCATGTGCTACCTGCCAGAGTTAGGAATCAAGCATTCGCTCCCACTCCTCCACAGTTTTTATCAACCTGTGAACTCTGGGTCAGGGATTGAATCACTGTGGAAGTTCGGCTTGGAGAGTTCCAGAGTCCAGCTGTATTTTCTTCTCCTTGGCTCTTACTGGCATGAGCTCATGGGATCACACTGGAAATTTGGATGCAGAGAGTGCCTAAATCTTCCTATATGTTTCTTTTTTTGCAGTCTTTTTCTGATAATGGAATAACAGAGAGTCCCAGAAATACTGTTATTTGCAAAACCCGCCTTTTCTAATTTGCTTTTGCTGAAGCTGCACAGATTGCCTGGGTTCTGCAACCCTCTATATTATGAGCTCCTTTAACACATGCCCTTTTTCCCTCTCTTTTATGTTTAGCCTTAGCAATTGTTACCAGCTTAGTTGATGATACTCTCAGGGTGAGCAGGTAACAATTTCTGATTGTCCACTGCATGATTTCCTGTTCTGTGCAGATTTGGGTGCACTGCTCAGCTGCATTGCTCCCACTGGGGACTTGCAGATAGAAAAGGTCACGGAAGCGCTAAGTCAAGAGGAAAAGAATTAATGGGCTTCTTTGTGTCTTAATTCTGAAAGATCAAGATCACTTGTTAAACAGTAACCAGAAAAATCAAAGGTGTTTTTAAAGGCCTGTATTCCAGAATTTAATGCTCCTTCAGAAAGAAAGCATCAACCAGGAGAAATCTGGCATTTGAAAGATAGTATTTCACAGACCTGTGATGGAAACAGCCAGGCCAGCAGGACTGGAGAGGCAAAATCCTCTGTCATAAATTTCTCCTCTTGACATCTCTTTGATAGTCTGCAAAGACAAAGTTAATTCAGATCTCAAAACTCCTGCATCAAGGATACTTGGGAAGGTGGGTGCGGGTAGTGGTAAGAAACACTGACTGGGGGACTGTGGGGCTGAGATCCTTGTCATTTCTTTCCCAGTGTCTGCAGACAGCTCCCTGGAACTGGAGCTGTCATTTGCTGTTAACTGCCCTGGGAGAGGTTTTGTGAGAGGAAGACTCCATTTCTTATGCCCAAGCCCTAGGTTTTCAACAAACCAAGGGAACCAAACAGGTACTTGGCACTGGTTTGAAATGCCTCTTTTTGTCTTGCAGCTGCAAAGACAGGGAAGGGGCGATGTGCAAGGCAGTTACGTGGAAAGAAGAAGCCTTTAGAAGGTGGATTTAGCCCCTCTCACTCCAGGCTTCCTGAAACTTCCAAGCTCACCATGCCCAAGGTCTTTGGACCTTTTCCAGAAGTCGTGAATAAGCAGGTTTGTCCATAAGAGCAATCTGACTCTAAATGTGGGAGGCTGCTCTTGCACCCTATCCGCTAGGTACATGTCCTGCTGTCCATCTGCACTCTGTGCTGCCTTCTCTGGAACACAGTCCATGAAGCATCTCCAGCTGCAGGACTCTGCTTGAGAACCTGCACATATTTGGAGACAAGACTTGCCAAATATGAAGTACCTTTTACATGCTCTGGGAATTCTAGGCTGTTAGAAAGGAGAAGTATCCAATATAAATCACTTCCAGTTTCTCTATCCAGACCTCAGGAGCTTGTCCTAGTAGGAACAGCTGTGAGGAAAAAGGTTCGAACACTCGCTGATGGCTTAGCTGTCTTCGTGGTTTAAAAAAAAAGTAAAGGCTTTTTTACTGTTGTCTAGAATGAGCTTTTATAAACCATAGGTGGACAGAAACGCCGCTTCAAACCCTGACCTGAAGCAGCAGTGGGCTGGCGTATCAGCGATGAGCCAGAAAAGGTAAGAATGACTGAGGCATCAGTCTTCAGGCTCTGTAACACTCTTTTTCCCTCCTGTGAGTGTCAGACAGTAGCGTGAGGATTACTTCCTTTTTGTTTGGTTTCTTAGGACAATTATTTCTTCCCCACTCTCAGCATTTGCTTTTGTAAATTCTGATTAGATCCAGAGAATAAAGCTGAACACCAAGTTCTGTCCCTGAGTTTGTTGTCTTCCCACAGCATGGTCGATTTGCATCCTATAGTGCTCAACCCTGGAGGTTTTTACAACTCCCTGCAGGCTGGTAACGGCGTCAATAAGCTGAGACACACCAACATCTCAAGGTAGGTCTTTGCTCGTTACCTGCAATGGCACAGCCAGCCTTGATGGCCCTGCACTGCAGTCGCCTCACAAACAGCCCCAAAGGGGCAGCAGGGAAGGTGTCACTCCATGTTAACAGTAACGCAGATGAGGCTTTTGGCATAGGAACTTTATTTAGGCTTTCTGTGGCATTTCCTAGTTTGGTGAACTTGCTTCCTAGTGGTGTCTGGGGAATGTGGCAAGGGGTGAAGTGCTCTGATGTTCTCAGACAAGTCAAATCCCATTTTAATGGTGCTGGATCAGCTCAATAGGAAAACAAGAAAGGAGCTTTGTCATCTGAGCTTCATATGCTGATTATATATTTGCTTATTAATGTATAGTCATAAACCGTGAACAGGGAATTTACTCTAAATGATGCTGTTCCTGGTAACTTACAAGTATAATCAGTGGAGGGCCAGGGTAGCGTAGCTCATTTATCATTTATCCGTGATACTGAAGAAGCGCCTTGACTCCTCTCGTGGATGCTCTGTTGCTGAGCTGGGGAAGAGGCAGGAATAAGTGTGGCAGGTTTAGTTACCTGTCACATTGTCTGTATCAAGTGATTTGAAATGTTTTCTTGTTCCAGATTGCTTGGTGGTGCTTCCACACCGTCTCCCCTGCATGTTGACTCTGCAGGCACTAAGCCTGCAGCCCCTGTGCTCACCACACCCATGCCCTGCAAGTTTCAAGGTGGTGGAGAAGAAGAAATGGACAGTGAGAAACCTGGGCCCAGTTCATCTTCAAACGGGGCGTAACTCTCTCATGCTACATCGAAGGCCTACGTGAATAAACTCCATGGAAGCTCCGTGGTTGGGTGTGGAGCCTCTGCTGTGCCTTAGCAATGATTGCTCCACAGCTTTGCTTAGCAGGGCAGTTGCACGAGGCTAGAGATGGAGTGACCCCACTGAGCTTTTACTTCACCAAGCAGAAGGTATCTCACTGGAAAGTGGGATCTTTACCAAAGGTGAGCAGGATGTGGGATCCCAGTAAGGGATATGAACTTCACTTCTGAACTTAGCTTCTAAAGGGAAAGTCCATCATTTCCAAATCTTGAAACACACACGAGTATTTAAGTGCCTCTAGCTTCTGTGGAAATTGGGTACCTAATTATCCTTTAACATTTATTATTTACTTGCTCCTGCATTGATTTGAAGCAATAACAGAGCAGAAAGAGCATTGTGTCACGTGGCCAGTTCTCACTGCTCGCCTAGTTGCTCTTTTGGCACTGACTTTGGCATCCTGGCTTCCAACCAGTCATTAGTTCTTATCAAAATATTAATACAGAACATGTTATGGGGAGAGTAGGACTAGGGCTTTCCTAAATGGAAATTCTAACAATTCAATTTTTTCACACCAGGAAAGAGCGACAGATTCATGCTGAAGGTCAGTTCAAAAAATTCAATGTTCCAATCTGGGCAAAACTGTTAACCCACACATGGCTTAATATATCTCGAGGTACTACTCTAAGAATCAACAGAATGTGGTTACCCACTCGTGATGTGTCTGCTGTCAGGAGTGTGCAAAATTCCACCTGTGAATAGCTTGAGCCTTCCCTCCTGAGGGAGGCCTATTGTATAGATTGAATTGTATTATTCTCTTAATTCATCAAGTGTTAGTAATTACATCTTGCATTTTTGCAATGGAACAAGTGAATCTAAACTGGCTATTGAAGCTGAACTTGAATACATCATATGAGGGAGAGGAAATTACAGTGTAAATAACAGTTTTATAAACAATTTTATTTTGCCACAGAACTACTAATCATCAACATAACATCTTCAAACATGTGCTCTAGAAAATGGAGCAGCTATACCAGAAGCAGCTCTGGTCAGATTAGCTAAGAGAAACTTCCCAGACATCTCAAAAATACATTATTTTTAAAGGGTTCAGATAATAACTAGCTTAAGTGGCCAGCTGACAGCAGGGACAAATGCTTTTTCCCCTCCTTGGTGGAAGATGTCAGCCTTGTGTTCTGCGCTTTCCAATTGTCTCCTGCAAGAGCTGTGTTCTTCTACAGCTTCTCTTTTGAACCGTATTTTCCGTTACAGTCTCCTCCCAAGCAGAAGGCAGCCAAGGTCCTCCTGCCTCCTTTTGCTCTCTGCAGGCCCTGTGGCTGCAGTGTCAGTGGCTCTCGCAGCTGACAGGGTGGTGACATTGCCCTCCTGCCCTACTCTAACGCATCAACTTACTCAAACTCCATCCCTCATTCTTTCTTGGGATAACTATAAAAAAAAAAGTATTGTGCCAGATATAGAATTCTGATTGTCCTGTCCCAGTGACTGCAAAGAAAATGCACTGTTTGCAACAACAGGGTAAGGGAGGAGAGAAAAAGAAGTTTTGCATCATCCCTCTGTTCCCAGCTAAATTGGGATGATTTCAGTGCGGAGACTTGGCCCAGCTGGCATGTGTGAGGGTTGCTGCCCTCTCCTGGGCTTCTCCAGGGTGGTGCACTGGTCTCGCAGCTGCCTCTTCAGTTAAGGTATTTGCACTTTGGAGATGATAGGTCCTACAAGAATGGAGGGAAGAAGCTGCTTTATAGATGGAACTGGTTATTTTACACAGCAGTGCCTTGATTAGCTGGATTAATTCAACTAGGCACTGTTTTCCAGTCATCAATAAAAATCACAGTGACTTAACAGATCTTAATGAATCTCTGCATTACAAGGAAAGATTGTAGCATGTAACATTAATCGCGCTGATCAGGTATGCAGCTTTGCAGCTTATTCCATGTAGCTTTCTGACTTCCTTTGCCCATTTTTTGAGTGTTTGTACTCAGGTGAATCAACCATGCTTTTCACTTGCAGCAAGTAGCCCCATGGCCCATGAAAGTGCACCAGTTACAGGAAAAAAACGACAGGTTTTGGTGTGTATTATTGGAATGTATTTTTAGTTGGCTCATCTTGGTGTCTTTCTGTCAAGGTGTCTCAGTGTTTGATGGGCACGTGAACAGGCACAATCTCTGCCCCTCCAGGTGACCGAGCGCACAAGGTACCTCGTGAAAACCTTTTTCCTCAACAGGCACCAATCCTCAGCTCGCTGGGTCAGTGGGCATTGATCAAAGGCAGCAGCTCCCCGCAGCGTGAGTTCAGTTTCAGCGACGCAAAGTGATCCAGCCTGGTCGGCCCGATGTTAAGCACCGCGATGGGCAGCCGCTTCTCCCGGGCGGCCAGAGCGAAACGGTAGCCAGAGTACACCTGCACAGAGGAGTAAGAGACACTCGTCAGCCTGCAGAGCACACCTGCACAGAGGAGTAAGAGACACCCGTCAGCCTGTAGCCAGAGCACACCTGCACGTGGGACAAGAGACACCTGACAGCACAAGAGGCACGAGGGAAGTGGAGAAGACGGTGGTGGTTGTTGGTTAGTAGGAAAAGGGGCAGGAGGTACTTGCTGTGTTATGCAACTGCACTTCATTCAAGCAGGAAATTTCTATACTCAGGTGTGCACTGAAAAGAGCAGCTTTTAACCTGTGTCACTGAAGAGTTTTACAACAGAAAATATTTACTTTGAAGAGAAATGTCCTTCCAGTAAGTCTCTGCACTAGCTTTTCTCAGTTACTATAGGTACTTAAGTGCTTCCGCTTTGATGGTTCTCACGTGGTCCAGCTTAGGAAGTACAAGAATGAACCTGAGGTGTTTCACTCATTCCTGTACTAAGAACAAGAAGCTCCAGAAGTACAGGCTCAAGGAATTTGGCCTTCATATCCTGAACCCAAGAGAATCACAAAAGGACAGCCTTGTTCTGGGAGGCATTAGAATAGTTTTTCTTAATGTACATTAGCATTTTGTAATAGAAGGTTGCTGCTGTAAACATCAATTATGCAAACTCAGCTCCAGAAACTCCCCCAGGTTAAACAACAGGGGAGTTCAGACCACATTACCTTATTGATAAAACATGGCTAATGGAGAAGGACCTTAAAAAAAAGAAAAAAAAAAAAAAAAAAAAAAAAGACAGTCCTAAGTGGCATGCGAAGATTTACTGTTGTCTTCAGCAGTTGCGGAACTAGAGATCCTGAAATCTGGTATTTCACACGGTATACATGATGCCTAAGAAGCCACCAAGGTTAAAAGCTCAAGCAAAGAAATGCGGGGTGGTGATCTCTGCAGGGCTGGGTTGTGTCAGGGATCCTGGCTCTACAAGGGAACTTAAGCAGTCAGAGCATTGCAGGAGAGGGCAGAACGTGTGAACGCCTTTATTTACAGCAGTTCCAAGGCAACTGATGTTGGAGTGACAGGGAAGCCCAAGCAGGACAGATTCCATGGACAGTAAAAATAAAATACTGGGAAGCTCTGGAAAGGCCATAGATCAACATGACAGCAAACAGCAGTCCCATATTGTGGCCCCAAGGCCCCCCAAGAAAGAATGCAGGAAGGCAGGAACATCTGGATACCTGCATGGAGGATCCTGCCACCAGCATGGAGTCTGACTCTGCCAGCCGCTGGTGCACGAAGTTCACTTTCTCCCGGCTCACCGTGTCTCCAAAGAAGGTCACATCAGGCTTCAGGATCCCGCCGCACTTGCTGCAGGCCGGCACTTGGAAGGTGCGCACCTGGTCATCTGTCAGGAAGACATCCCCATCGGGAGCCACGCCAAACGCTTCGGCTTTCCAAGTGGGATTCAGAGCTGCAAAGCGCTCCTGAAGCTCCGAGCGTGCACTTTGGTCTCCACAGCCCAGGCAGGAAACCCTGGAACAAGGAGTGAAGCCTTAGAGAGCTCCTTTTAGGCCAAGCCTGATGCCCTGTCACTATCCAGGGTATCCATCAAATAGCACCACTTAGTGGACTATCTTGATGTCAAATTAAGTAGTCGCTTAATTTGTGGCTACTAGTCACAAATAATAGTGATTTGATAGTCAAATTAAGAGCTCCTTGAACAGTAATAATTAGTTACACCACTGAAAGAATCCTCATGCCAGCCAGCCAGCGGTCCCCATTCCAGAACTCCTTGCTTTTCAAGGATGCTCCAGAGGAAACTCAGAGGCCAGTTGTGCCCTACTCCCGAGTCAGGCTGTGCCTTCCCACGCGGAAACCGAAGCAGTCGCAGGCAGCGGCGGCTCCTCTCCAGCTCCCTCGCTGAGTTTCCCTGGCACTACCACCCTGCTCCCTTCACCTGAGCAACGGACATTTGCTACAGCAAGGAAAGGGGATGTTCTGACCCAGACACCATGGGGAATGACCCACAAAATGTTCCCAGAGCCTCTGTGCGTCCCTCCCGGGGGAGCACCTGTGCGTGCAGCCGTGCAGCTCCGTCAGACGCTGGCTCCCTGCTTTGCCATGCAGGGCGTCCACGTTCTGGGTCACCAACCAGTGCAGCTTCCCGTGCTGCTCCCAGTCCCTCAGCACCAGGTGAGCCACGTTGGGCCGCCGGGAGGAGAACTGGGGCCAGCCCACAAAGTTCCTGGCCCAGTAGCGCTGCCGGGCACGGGCGCTGCGCAGGAACTCGCCGTGCTGCACTGGCCGCCGGTCTGTGCGGGCGTAGAGCCCGACACCCTCCGAGCGGTAATCCGGGATCCCCGATTCCGTCGAGACGCCGGCTCCGGTCATGACAAACAGCTTCTTGGACTGAGAGATGAAGTGCTGCAGCTCCTTGATTTCGCCAGGATCAGCGGGGAGACACGCAGGCACGAAGGTCAGGTCTGGAGAGCTCCGGGACACAACGTGGGAGCGGAGAGGCTGGAGTCTGACGGCTCTGCAGCCTCCTGGCAGCTTCCTGGCTGAGAACATGTTGTGCTGGAAGCAGAGGATGGGGCACAGGACGGGAAGAAGAGTGATTAGTGCATTTAATGGGGGATTTTTGCTTTCATGTCTAGCATTAGCTGTGCTTGGCCCTCCTTGCTCAGCAGTTTAGTTTTCCACGTGAATTACCTAAAAAGGACAATTTAGGGGGAAGCAAGAACATGCTTGGAGAATAAGTAATGCGTTGCACTCCTCCCTCAAGGCTGCCGCACCACTTGGGCAGCGTATAAACTGCTTCTGCTGCTGGAAAAGCACCATTTCTGTCACTTACCATCAGAAAAGGGGACAGGGCAACAGCACAGCAGGACAGGCGAAAGGAAGAACGTGCTGGGGACGGAGGGAGCCCCGGGGCAGCCCGGGGGGGAACACGAGACGGGCCGGGAGCGGGAGCGCGGGGCCGGCCGCAGGAAGACTACGGCTCCCAGGCGCCAAAGGGAACGAGGGGGATGGGAAAAAAAAACTTCCGGGGATGTGAAGGAGGGAAATTTAAACGTGCCGGGACGCTTCGGAGCTGCCCGCCCCGACACGGGAAGAGAAGCACTTGCTGCGGACTGCAGCAGAGGCGGCTCCGCGGTCCCGGCGGGGCGCTGCGCTCACCCTCACAGGCCGGGACGCGTGAGGACGGAGTGCAAGGGCCACAGCGCGGTGCCGCGCGGCCGGACAAGGCCCCGGGAAGGAGCTTCCCGGGGGATACCGGAGGGCTGATCCCGAGCGGGACCCGGCGCGCGCGTGGGAAACCCCCTCCCACCGCCCGCTGCCTCATCTGCATACGCTCAATTTGCATAGACATT
>NW_020455204.1:956278-1000541 GCF_003342845.1 Nothoprocta perdicaria | reverse complement strand
CGCCGCCGCTCCGGCCTGGGCGCGTCCCGCGGCGGCGGCCGAGGGCTGCGGGCGCCGGGGCCGCCGCTGCGGCTCCCGCGCGCCCCTTCCCGCCGTGGCGCCAGCAGCGCGCAAAGTTTTAACGGGATTTTGCCCGTCCCGGCCGCTCGGGTTGCGCCGGGGCCGTCCCGACTTGGGTGCGCGCGAGATCGCGTTCCCCAGGGGCAGAGCAGACTCCTCTGCCCCGCGTCCCTGCGGTGGCTTCCCCGCTGCACGGCGAGGCTGCCCCCGAACCGTTTGTGTCTGCCCCGAACCGTTTGTGTCTGCCCCGAACCGTTTGTGTCTCCCCCGAACCGTTTGTGTCTCCCCCGAACCGTTTGTGTCTCCCCCGAACCGTTTGTGTCTCCCAAACCCTCGGGATGAGCGGAGCCATGGCCGCCTCGGTGCTTGGGCAACTCCACCGAGCCGAGTGGAGCCGCTCCGGGTGTGGGGGCTCCATGTTTCCTTCCCCCGTTGCCTGCGGTGGATTATCCTCGGACGCCCACGGCTCCGTGCGGAGCGGGCCGGGCTGGGCGCGATGCCAGGTGGACACGGCCCGGCTGCCTCCAGCCTGGCTACTTTCCGGAGCAGCTTCACGTGGACGGAGGAAGAGAGGGGCTCTGGGCGGCTGCTCCGGCTTCCCTGCTTCCAGTCCCACCAAGGAAGCCCCTGGATGTGCTTGGAGCAGGAAGCTGAGCGAGTGTCCGCCCGCAGCGGCGTGGAGGGTGAAGCCAGGCCCTGGCGAGGGGCGTTGGGGCACGTCCGCCCACCCGCCGCGCGGCTGCCGTTCATCCGGCGAGGGTCTCGCTTTCCTTGGGCTCTTGCTGCGTCCCAGAGGTGCCTGCGGCCGGCGCCGCGCTCTGCGCCCGTGGAGGAGGAAGCTCCGTGCCCGCGTTCGTGGCGCGACATGAGCGGGCGAGAGGAAAACTTGGAAGTTTGGTGCCCTTCCGCTGGTGCCGCGTGCGGCTTTCCTGTAGCTTTTGATGCCCATATGGCTTCAAAGAACCGAATTCCCAGTTTTGCCCTCGAATAAAACCAAGGAGTGACCTACAGTTTTAAACTGACTTCCACACTTGCTTTTAGGTTCGCCTAACTGCGTATGGTCATTGTTTTGTTCTGGGTAGGTAAAAAACATTGATTTCAGTTCTGTAAATTTAGCCAGCAGAGCTAGCAGAATGCTACAGTAGGTTTCAAAAGATTAGAAAAGTTTTCACAGCCTCAGAATCTTTCTTTTCACTGCAATGGGCTGTTTGCAAATGATTCTATGAAGTCTTTGCTAGGCTTTCCATTTTCTTTTTTTGCTTTCTTTTTTTTTTTTCTTTTCGAGACTCAAAATTCAACTGAGTTTTGCAATCAAGCACAAAGCAGCATTCGCTGCAGCTTGTAAAAGCTGTTTTACAAGAAAATATTTTTGCTGCTTAGTAAGAATATATTTGTGGCAGTGCTTGGCTATGCATGTAAGCTAGACCGAAAGCTTCTTATTTCAGTTGTGCTTGCTTACTCCAGGAAGGACTTTGCTGTTGGAGAAGACTTGTCAGCAGCCTGGCTTAAAACTGTGGGCACAAAGATGCGGTGACACAAGAGGCTCTATTTTAAAAGTAGTTTTCCTCTGCTTTAGCAGACCGCTTCCACCCTCTCTTCAGGGTCTAATCCGCTGCGAATTGACTCAAAAGAGGGCATTTTTGCTCTGTTTTTTCACAGGAGCAAGACGAGGGGCCCGTGTGTCCCCATCTGTCGCCTCCGCCAGTGTCCAGTGGGTGGCTGGGCCTGCCCAGGATGTCACTTTTGGGGTGATTCCCGCCTGTCTGACTTGAGTTCTCCAGCTTGGTAGTAGTGCGTGGTCTTAAGTGACTAGCTGGTCTTAAGTGACCAGTTAGTTTGAGATTCCTCGTGGGCGACAATGGGAAGCGCTGCTGGAGGAACCGTGTCCTGGCTTTGGTGCCGGGTTCCTGAGTTCCCTGGGCGCGAAGGCTGTAAACAGACCTAATGCTCTGCACAAAAGGGATGTGACTTGTTTCGGCTCCTCCGCTCTTCCGACCGCACGGAAAACAGGGACTTCATTGTCTGGAGCCGCTCAGACAGGGAGTCCTCTGCCGCAAGCAGCGTGCAGGGCAGAGAGGCTTCTGTTCCCGCTGCTCCGTTTCCGTGGAAAGTCTGGGCTCCGCGCTGTCTTTAGCGCCTTTGTCCCTGGCTGGGAGAGGTCGACTTGTCCCAAGTGCTTGGCTGCCCTCCTGGGTAGAATGGGTCCTCTGGCACCGTCCCGCTGCTGGAGGGAGAAACGGGTGACCTCTGGATCCTGTCTGATTCGGCCGCTTGGCTATGTCGTGCTTCCCTGGGGAACGGGAGCACTTCCGACTGCAGCCGGGTTCTTCCTCCTCGCTCTTCCCCTTGGATTGTGTTTGTCGTGTGAAACAGGCTGTGAAACTCCAGCAGTGACGGGTGCAGTTTTCTTCTCTGGCAAGGCACAGCCATTGCGCTTCCAGCTAGGTCGAGCCTGTTTTTCTTACCTGCTCTTAAGACTTGTATCCTCTCCTAAATTAGACCTGTGCCGCTGAGCTGATACAGTTAAGATTTTAAGCGGTGATGTGCACTGTGTGGAGGAAAACCAGGCTTTGCTTCACCCTGCAATGCACACGTCTGATCTCTTGTATTGCATACATCCGTTCCCTATAGGCAGGTTTAGATACCTGGATGCGGAGAGGGGGCAATAACAAGAACACGGCCTCGAAACGGGTCTGTTAGGATCAGGCCAACAGATCCCCAAATCTCCTTGGCTTCGGAGAAAGGCAAATTCTGAGGTCGGCTGATGGAAAATCAGTGCGAGCAAAGAGCATGTGGGGTCCCGGGCCCTGCTCTGCCCCTCGGCTGCTCCTCCTCTCGGGTGAGCCGAGCTCAGTCTCCCTCCTTGTCCCACGTGGAAGCTGGGAGCGAAGATGCTCTTCTGCTGCAGGAAACCTCCCCAGGGTGTGGGGAGACGATGAGGTTTAGGGGATGAGTTTCTTGCTCTCTATTGCTTGTCCTAACTGGTTTAGCGTTTAATAATGTCCTTAAGTACACGATTTCAGAACTACAATGCTATCATATCTTACAGTGCTAAGCAGGGAGTTGTGAAGACCTCGGGATCCTGTTATTGTTTCGTGATTTGTGAAAACTCACCTAATTCGGATTAACCGGAGGTTGCAGCCAAAAATGGTGTTTTCTGCTGCCCTTCTCTTGCTTCCTTTCTTGGTATCTGGCTCCAGAGTGGGCTGGTTCAAATTGCTGCAGGGGTTGGCAAATCGTTCCCATCCCCTGGATTAAACAGATTACTCGCCATGGGATCTGTAAGATGAACTGTCCCACCCTGTGGTAAGACAACTAGATCCAGTGCAATGTAGACTTTGAAGGGTGCTTTTTCCCTTCTCCCTTCCTTGTATCTTCAATAACAATTGTGTGGTTAGAGGGATCAGCAAGCAGATTCCTCTGAAAACTTCTTGTTTTTCATTTGGCTTATTCTCAGCCACACCAGCTCCTTGATCCAGTTCACCATGAGTTCACACAAATCCTAGTCCTGGCTCAAAGCCATGGACAGTGGCACGGGATGTGATTGAGACCACTTCATTTTTGCTCATGGTTTATGTTTAATCTAGCATAAAGTAGCTGTTTATGTACAGGTCCAAAAGGTTTCTCTGTCTCTAGAAGGGGGCTGACAATAACAGCTCTTACCTGCGGAACGTGGTTCATGCTTGCTGAGATCTCTGTGTTTCTGGAACAACTTCCAGCTGAAGCTCTTGGCATGGTGACTTTTTCAGGCTTCTCCTGTCACTCTTGCTGGCACAAGGCAGTAGTACCAAGTTGGAATTAGATTTATAAACTTTTTTTTCCCTCCTTCTCTCATATATTCTTTCTCTGCCTTTCTGATTGCTCTTCCCGTCTTCATCCCCTGCTACGTCAGGCTGTGGGTAGGGAGAAAAAATTCCCTTTCCTTTCCAAGTTCCCCTTGTTGTTTCTACTCCAGACTTTACCACAGAGCATCACAGAACCATTCAATGAATGTCATGCGACAAAGACCTCCTGTAAAAGCACGAGCTGGCCACTGACTTTCTCATGCCACTCCTAGTTATTTTTCCTCGTTTTTGCCTATTCTCATTGCAAATGGCCCCAGAGCAGCAGGGGCCAACTGCCTGGAGACAGATTGATGGCTGTTAAAATCCCTGTTTTCTTTTTTTTTCTGGAGCACTGAGGCACTTCTTTTGATGTATGTTTTTAAGTCCTGATGAACTAAACTGAACAGAACTAGCAGCTGGAGCCGGAATGTGATGGTGTTTATGGTGCTGCAGTTTTAGGAGCTGGAGGCCTGGAGCTGCTGGATCTGTGCTTGTCTCTCTGCTTGTACAAATGCAGCTTTTTCTTGTAGCATACAGTAATTATTCTGCATTTTCACGGGAAATTTATCTTGCCGGTTGGAGACAACTACTTGTAAGGAGCAAAAGCGAGGGAGCCAAGAGCACTTGGGGCGGGCCAGGAGGGGAGCAGCCTCCGTGCTGTTTTTTGGCTGCTTTTGCTCCGGGCTCCTCTGTGTTGAGTTCAGTTTGTCATTGAAATGCCCTCGTGGTTGTGGCTCGCAGAGTAGTTTGTCCTGTTGCCTCTTGCAGTGTCTGTGTGGTCGGACGCAGGCTGTGCACAGGGACTTGACTGTAGCCCCGTTTATGGTGCTCTACGGTTTGTTGTCCTTGTTTAAACTTCTAACCTTTTGCAAATTGATGTGGAATTAAGATCAGCAAAAAGGAAAAGGTAACTCTAGGGAATAAGCTTTCCGAATGCTGCTTTGCACGGAGAGCCTCGCTCCAGCTCAGCAGTGAATCGGGCAGCCAGGAATGAACCAGACCCGTAATTGTGTCAGCCCTGAACTGGCAGACGGAATTAATCCCGTGTCTGCCTGCATCCCTGACGGGCTCTTACATTATTCCCAGCCACAACGAGCAAGGAATTCGACGTCCCTGTAGAAGGTTCGTGGATGGTGCTTGGGACACATGTCCGGGAACGGGCAAGGAAATGTGGAAGTGGGAAAGCTCAGGGAAGCTGCCCCGTCCCGGAGCTCGTCACCGCTATCAAGCTGCAGGTGTGCGGGGCGCCGGGGTCCGGGCGCCACGTCCTCCCGCGGCGCAGGGCGGAGGCGAGGGAGCTCTGTGCAGTTCTTGGCCGGCCTCGCCGGCCTTGTTTTCCTGCGCTGGAATGCGGCGCGCGCCGCGCTCGCCTCGCAGGAAGGGCCCTGCTCTACCGCTCCGCGTTTCGGGGGCGGCGGGAGGGCGGGCACGTGGAGGGGCTGCCTGTTTGCCAGCGCTTCGAGTGGTTTTAAGCTCGGAGTTGCTGCGGAGATAGGAGCAGGGCCTCGCCCTGGGCGAGGGCGACAGCTTTGCACATTCCCCGTGCGAGCGATCGAGCTTGGATGAGCCTCAGGCTGACCAGGAACTTGGAGCCCTGGCAGGTTTTGTCAGCGGATCGGGTTCGTTTTGAAGCGTCCAACGCCGATGGAGACGTGAGGATGCCCGTGTCTGTGCGAAGCGTGTGGGCGTCTAGATGCTGCATAGGAAAAATAATGGATTTTCTGCTCTGCCTGAGTAGAGGAACTTGCTGGTGGCGCCTCTGACCTCTGGCATTAGGGCAAAGCACTCCCGTTCGCTCTGGTGATTCCTGGCTTATTTCCTGGGATGGTGAGGAGCAGTTGGAGATCTTGCAGAACCCCGTTTTTTAGAAAGTAATTTGAGGAGAGTTTTATTTCATGCATCTATGCAGGGAGGTTTTTTCTCATGCTGCTTCTATTTAGGTATTGCTGGCATTTCCATTTTTGGTCAGCAGTAGAGATTGGTCTCTTCTACTCATCTTTTACCTCAAAACCTCCTTTCTCCTTGCTCTTTTTGTATTTGTTTTTTGCAATTCATTTTGACCATGAGACCTGTTGTGAGTAAAATGGCCTTCAGCTGGTAGACTGGAGTCTTTCTCCTATTTGTTCTACTCATAGATAAGTAATTTGTCTGCTTCTCAAAACACAGCTGAAGATAAGTTAGCCTTCCTGCTTCTAGTGGTTAATTCTCAACAACTTTCCAGGGACGCCCTTTATATCTAGGGAGGTATAAAACTTGTCACTGCAAGGAAGGAACCCTGTAAGATCTATTTGATGGATCTACATATATATAAAATATTTTTAAGGACAGGGCTGGGAGTTGCTCTGTGCCTTCTAATAGTTTTTGTGAAGCGAGAGTCCTGCCTTTGGCAATGGATAATAACAGAATAGCAGCCACTGTGCAGGACAGCGAGAGGAAGAAGCTGTTGTGCCTTTGAGCTCGTTATTAGTATTGTTCTCAGTGAGGAAAAATCTTAGTAATTTCTCTTGCAGGTGACCCAGCTGATAGGTAGGATTATGGGTCGTCTTCCTTCTTGAAGTCTGAAGGGCTGAGAAAACCTCATCTGGATTCTCCAGCTCTTCTCCTTTCACTGGCTACCATGTATTCCAGTTAGATATAAATAAATATATATGTATATATATATTTTTTTCTGTCTGGCTTTAACAGTTTCATTTTTCTGTCCTTAGTCACGACATTGTGAAGTGCTGAAGTCATCTGCAGCGCTGAACTTCCACAAATCTCTGGGGCCGCGGAGCCCGCAGCAAGTGCTGTCAATTTGCCGTTTCCATCTTCTCCCAAAGCTGCCGAAGGGGAGCAGTTCCCACATGCATTTCTGCAGCTCTCTCCTCCTTTCATTCCCAGAGGCGGCTGTTAAAGCACTAAGAAGCTATTTTAATTAACTTCAAAGCCATGTGCCTCTTGCCCCTTGTATTCCAATGTCTTTTAGGGGGGAGCTTTAAAAGATGTTGCTCTCTCACCAGCTGCAATTACCGGGGTTATCTTCAAGTTCTAATCATCAAATGCCCATCAGACCGAAAGCTTCATTTTAAACCTTTCTGCTTGTTATAGTTAAGTAGTACTAAGATCCCCATGATGGAAAAATGTTAAATATTCCGTTGTCGTTTCCCGTGCCCCGCTCTGCGGGTTTACATCGCGCTCTTGGCAGTGCTTTGTGTGAAGCTGGTGTCCGATGGGCACCGACGCTCCTCGGCTCCCAGGGAGTTGGGTGCAGCATCCAAGTCTGCTCCTGCTCCCTGTTGCAGAGACCCTGTATAGAAATAAAAACCTTTTAAACAGGAGAATCCACCATTTTGAGGGTGTTTTCTTAGTAATTACATTTTTTAAAAGCTGCGTAATCACATGCCACGTTTGAGAAACATTCCTCTATTTAGAAAAAGGAAATGAAACCTTGCAGGAATAGTTTGCAGGTCCAGCTAGCAAATCTTACTGATTTCTCTTAATTTATATGTTAATAGACTAGCCGTTTATTTAGCATCTTCTGTACCAAGATGAGATTTGCTGGGACTTTTTCTCCTTTCAGGCACAAGCTTTTCAAAATTCATATACTTTGTTTTCAAGGATAGATTTGCATCTTTTGGACTTTCTCTGCATTTTCAGCTCTTGGGAGATACGCTGGTTACTTGCTAAGTGAAAGTTGGAGGAGTTTCTGAAAATTATTCTCTTCAGGGACTAAAATCTGTCCCTAAATCTAAAATCAGGGACTACAACCCTACCATGCCACGTGGGAGCCTTCACAGTAGGGCTGTCCTGGTGAGACTGTACCAAGCAAGGATCCAATTGCAGTGGCTCTTCAGTGTTCCCCCTTTGCCTTGCTGGCCCCCTCCCTTTGCTGGGGAGGGGTTGTGGTTCTATGTCTCGGGGGCAGATTTTGTGCTTTTAATGTTTTTAATGAATTTATGATTTATCCTGGCACTTCTGTCCTTCATTTCATCATCTTTATGCGTGTCTCATATTTTGCAATTGGCAGCCTGCCTGGAAGGGTCTATATTCAGATTTGTTTATGCTGCCTGGATAGGGTTTCCACTGTTTAAATGATGCTATTTTTCCCCCCGTTGGTTTCATGTCTATTCCTGCATAACCATGCAAATCTCGCCCTTCCCTTTCTTGGTTATAGGCTTCACAGGCTCTCCTGCTTCTCTTAGCTTTCAAAAGGCAAATGATTGACTTAGTAAGCAGCCTCTGAAGGTCTCTGGCTGCGGCCAAGCCCATTTTACACATACAGGTGGATAGGATCACGGTGACCTTTGGCAGTCTTGCTGTTGACTGTGGTTATCCGCGTGCAGAAGCGAGATGCTGGTGTACTTGAGGCTGGGCTTTACTGGTCTCTTACCCCCTTTCCGCTTCTGTTGTGGCTCTTTGCAGGTACCCGCTCCCTCTTGTTGCCCTCTCTTTTCTGTGGAGCGTCACTTGTGCAGAAGGAAATGCCTTTCCCCCCGGGGTGTATATTCTGTTAAACTGGATCATGGAGGGCGTCTTCCAAGAGCTAGAGCCAGCACGTATGTGGAAGTGGGAGTCAAACCTCTCCATTTTTGGCAGTGGTGAACTGTTAATTTGGTTTTCTGCATCACGTGAGGCTCTGTCCCTAGCTCTGGAGTGCCGAGTGTCCAGGGGAGCCTTGTGGTCTGCTGCCACGTCAGGCTTTGTATAACGTGGTGTTTTCCCCTGGGAAAGCGGGATCCGCTGTTCCCGAAGCGCAGGCTGCGAGCGGGAAGTGCTCTGCATCCAACCCGAGGTGTCCTGTGAAGTGTCCCGAGGGCTCTGCATGTGAGCAGCTGTAGGGCTTTAGCAGCCACTGCTTTGTGCTCAAACAAAAAAAAATCATCACCACACATGCATATGTTGCAGCTTTAATGTTGCTTGTTCCAGTTTTCAGTTCCAGTCAGATCTGACTGGCCACAGTTATGTGAATCTCTGCTAAACAGAGTCCACCCAGGGTTTACAAAGTGCCCTGGGCCCCGTTTGAGTGGGCCCGTGGCGTGATGCTCGTCAGCGCCAGGACGCCCAGCACCCCTGCACGGGCAGGTCTCTCCAAGCCCTTCAGTGAAGAGCAGAGCCACGCTGGGGACACAGACATGAGGAGTGCACCCCATTCTCTCCAATCCATGTAGTTTGCACAGTTTTGTGTCTATTTTCAGGGAATATTTGAGGACAGATCACCTGGTCCCTGTTGATGAAGAGTTTACTGACTTACCTAAGGAAGAAAATCAGTCTGCAGGAGGAGGGAGATGGGATTTTGTTTTCCTCCTCGCAGCTGTACGTGCTGCTAAGGAAGAAGTGATATAAGGTAAAGGGAACTTTACCCTGCAGTTGGGAGGGCAACCTTTGATGAGATACCAGTTATACAGCATCAACCTGAGACACCTGGCTTGGTGGTGGAGGTGAGTGGAGGATGCAGAGATAGTCGAATAGCATAAATTTCCCAGTTTGGCCACTGACGTACCTTCCTGTGAGCATTTGCTCCACCAATCACCCAAAGAACTAGAATTATCTTGAACCTTGAGCTCTGTTAAATCAGAACTTTTAACTCTGTTAAATCAGAACGTTTGACACCTAGTGTACCACATCCTGTTGTTTCCATGCATGTCCTTGGACTCCTTGCACTAGTGCTAGTCTGTGCTTAATGACAGTCTCCTTTGCACTGCATTTGTTGGATGTTTGTAAAGCGGGAGCATGTGCTGCGTGTGTGACCTAGTGTTTGTGGAGCAGCCACATGAGGGAGCAGGAAGGGTCTGGTTCCTCCGATAGCCGGCTTGGCTGAGCCCCTCTTCCTGTAGGAATACAAGGGAGTTGGTCTTTTCATCAGAGGCCTTGGCTCTGGGAAGTTGTCCCCGAGGGGTCAGTTTAGTGGCAGCGTGTTTGGTTTTCATGACTCTTTTTTCTTTTGTTCTGGCAGAGGATTTTTTTTTTTTTAATGTTGATTCCAGTTTCTAGAAACTTAGAGAGAAGCCAGCAGCAAATAACAGTTCTTCCACCTGCATGCCGGGAGGCTACTTGATCTTTTGCCTGTGTAACAGTAGGTGGAGGGCTAAGCAGAATAGTGCATGTGCGACGACATAAGATTTTTCTCTTTCTAATGTATATATTTTTTTATCTTTGACGAAGGATGTTGGCAGAAATCCAGCCCAGGTCCGGAACAAGCAGGTACTGTCTACTTAGTGACTTGTGTAAAACAACTACGCGCGTTCCCGTCTGCCGCCCGTGCCGGGGCTCATCCGGGGCGCCGTTTCACCCGCCTGCAGCGTGAGCGCTGCCACCTCGGAGCTGAGCCTCTGGCCTGCAGCTTTTTGGAGGCCATTAGGTCAGCTCTGCCCACTTGCTAATGCCTTTGTCTGGGGCTTCCTGGCAATGCCTGGAGATCTGTTTGTTCCCCGGCAGCGATCACAAATAGATCTTGCACAAGAAGGGCCACTCTTGGATGGGCTCTCGGCAGCTGCGCTTGCCCTCCTTGGAGACCAGAGCTGTTTCCAATTTGGTAGTTGACATAAAGGGAGATGGAGACTCTAATTTGTGCGGTGTTGCTCCTCCTGGTCCTTCATAGGACTAACTATAGCGGCCCATGGGAACGCCGGCTTATTTGCTCCCCAAGGGAGAGGACTGGGACTGAGGGCTCAGTGGCAGGTGGAGCCCGCAGCAGTTTGCAGCTTCAGATTGAGAAACTTCAACTTCACTATTTTTAGTGAAGGTCTGGGGCTTGCTTTCTAATTTAGTCTGGATTTGCCCTGTTGAGCAAATCCAGGGCTGTTCAAACAACCCAAATCCTTGGGCTGTTCTCTTCATTGATGTGCATCGCTTCTCCATTTCTGAAATGCAGGGGTGCTTTTCTTGTTCTAAAGGGATGTGAAGATTAGGGCAAGGAGTTGTGATCCTTACTGGAATTCAGGTGCAGGGTCTGAAGCATCGCTGTCCAGAGGTGCTGCCGTTCTCAGGCAGATACACTGATGCAAAATGGCCTACACAGAGATTCAGGCTTAAAGCGTAGAGATGTTAACTGCTGCGAGTGAAGAACGTGGCTGAAATGGCTTCCATGTCCGCTGTGAGGGTTGCAGCTTCTGGGTGGGACGACTGGCCGAGGACACGAGCGCTTGAGTCACCTCGTCTGAATCACCAGAGGTCCCAAGTCTGCCGGCAGAAAGGTCTGTGTGAACGAGGCGCTTTGCGTATCAGAGACTTCGCTTGTGCAATCCCCGACTTCCCTGTTCCATAAACCAGAACCTGCCGTTGTGCTCGCAAACACGGTGCAAGCGGTGAGATTAGAGCTGAGGCTGCTTGTGCGTTCGCTCTGTCACAGGATGTGCCTGAGCTGCGACTTGCAAACTCTGTCCAAGCTTTCCCTGACTCCATCCCGAAGATTGTTCCCAGAGCAGTGTAAGAGGGTTTTTTTTGGACCAAACTTGCCCATCTTTGGTAATCATTTCCTGTTGTTCAGGACTCGCGTCGAGAGCCATGAATCTGCATGGGAAGGAACCATGCAAGGAATTATTTTCTCCTTTAGCTCCACATAACTGTGGGCTGTTTGAGCCGCTGTGCGGAGGCATTTGACTCTTGCATAGCTGGGGATCATACGTTCCCAGAGTCTTTGGTAGCTGCGAAACTAAAAATGTTTATTTGTCTAGTAAGTTAGAACACGAATTCAGTCTGTTAAGGCACCAGGTCTCAGCATAGGATATTTTTTTTTCCTGGCGTGAGCTGAGTTTGCTGCCTAGGACTATAAATTCAAATAGAAATAAATGCAAGATGTCTCTTTTTCCCTTGAAATGTGGAGACGGCCGTGCTAAAGACGAGGATGTGCTGCAAGGCAGGAAATGCCCCCTTCCTCCCCCTTTCTGCAAATAAGCAATAAATAGGAGGACATACAGTGCTGGGTGGGAACAGGCTCAGAGACCAGGCTTCCTCTCTGGAAGCAGTCCATGAAAAATGTGGTGGCCGACGCGAGCTGGGCTGCGTGGCCTCGCTGTGCGTCGTCCTTTGGAAATACGTGGAGCCGGCGGGAGGCCGTCTGGGCCGGTGGAGCGGGCGCTAAGGCTAATCTGAAGGTCTTGAAAAGGCTGCACTTGGTTTGGTGTCCTTACAGTTGAAACAAGTTCTGTTCCAATGACATATCGGAAAAACAAAGTCATGTTTCTCCTTATATACCAGTCTGGTGGCCTTATGTTCTCTTTTTTTCTGGAGCATCAAGTACATCCCTCCTGAAAGGAGATGATGCTCAGGTCTCAAATGAGCTCCAGTGTGAAGATGCTCACCAAACACGTCGCACACCAAGGGGAGTATTTCTCCCCGGCCCTGCAGGCAGTGGTTACGTGCCTCGTGAGACTGGACTGCTTTAATCTCACCATGCTCATTTGCATTCGCTCTGGGCCCCTTTAAGTGTCAGCTTAGTATTTTCAAGGGTTTAAGAAGTCTTGAGAATAAATTGCATCCGTGTCTCGGTGTATGGGGCAAAAATGACTTCAAAGAGTCTGCAGATGACAAATACAGTGTGAAGCAGCCTCACGAGCTGTTCTGTGATGGTAGCGTTGAGGTGAGGGCTCTGCCGAGGAGCTGGAGCAAGGCAGGAAGTCTCTGCATTTCTCTTTTGTAGGTGGTGGGTGGTTTCTCTCAGCCTACTTGCACTTGGGTCTAACTTACTGTTCAAAACCTATGTGGAAAACATCTGACCCGATAGGAAAATCGTTCTGTGGTTCCCTTGCAGCCTTGGCCTGCAGGTTGGAGACTGCCGGGGGTTCAAGCAGCTCCATCAAGGGTGCAGACTCAATCCTCTGGGTCAGTTGTGCCTGTGCCGCGTGCGTGCACCTGTGCCCTGTGGGCATGGTGGCATCAGAATACCTTCCTGCCAACCGGGCCACCTGAGCAGAGCCAACACTGCAGGATTTCCCAGCCTGTCACGTCAAAGATAACGAGGGAACGAAGGTGCGAGTGTTTGAGGAAGAGTGCTGTAGTTCACGGGCACTTCTGCCCGTCTCCATGCCCTTGCAAGTCCCCATTTGGGTCACACAGAGGGACCTCGCTGGCTCCAGCCTGTGACCAGTGCGGTGGCGCTGGGGTCCCCCAGCCTGGGGCTCCGTTGTCTGGAAAGGAGGTGGCGGGGGCAGTTCGGGACGGCCTCGCAGTGGCTCTCGCCTTTCCCGAGCTGCTCTGCAAACAGCCCCCTGTCCTCGGAAGGGCTGTGATAGTCGCTGTGCCTCTCGGTACTGACCTGCTTGGTTTCCCTTCCAGGCTGTCTAGTAAAGAGTTGTCTGTGTCAAAAGCCGACAGCGGCACCCACCAGCTGTGTAAGGTGACACCAGGAGCTGTATCATATATATACAGTCCTGGACTAGGTGTCATAATTTTGAGACTTGGAGGCAGAGAGAAGCCTCGGTGTGAAGGCCTGCAGAGGTGCCTGCTGGTGGTGAGGGACGGCTCCAGAGATTAAGAGCGTTTCAGGTTCTGCTGATCTGTTCTCAGGCCAAAGCTGTTTTCCTCTGCACTTGAGGCGCAGATTAATGAGGATTCACATAGGAAGGAGTATACTGTCTTGCAATTAATGGCATGATGGGGCTTGATTTCCCAGTTTGTGTCCCTCTTTACTGGAGGTAGTGGTAAAGTAGTTTCCTTCTAAAGCAGAGATTTTAGCTGATGTTTTTAGCTGAATTAGTGAATTCCTATCTAGAAGGACTAATTATTTGCTAAGATGCATTGCCTCGGGAATGGCGATGGCCAAGTGTCGTGCTGGGACTCTTCTTCTGTGCTGGGAGGCAGGGGACCCTCAGACCACTCCCGTGCAGCAGCAGCGTGTGAACGTCAGCCCTGCAGCAGCCAGAGCCCTCGCAAGGCTGGAGCTTCATCCCCCAAATATGCAGTGAATGGAGATAAAGCAGTCGCTGAGATTCTCAAGCTGGCTGTGTTTACACTCCCCCTTGCAGCCCTGGGCTTGGGGTGGCAGTGGTGCACATTGCTTAGAACCAGTTCATTGGCCTCAAGTCCTGGAACAAAATCCCCAGCGTGGGTCTCAGTGGCTGGGACAGGAAGCCACAGCCATCGTGATGACTGATGGCCCAGACCACGTGTGGGAATCCAGTGTCGTGTCTTTGTTTAGGTGCTTGCTGATAGTCGTTAGGGTCGGGCCCATGGGCTGCGCTACTGAGTGAAGCCAAGTGGCTTGTTGGCTTTGCCCAGCTGAGCTGCGGAGCAGACGTGGCCCGAGGCGGCTTTGCAAGTAGCCAGGGGTGGCTGCAAGTGAGGGCAGCTGGCTACCTGGGCTGGCAGGCTGTCCTGGAGCGGTCACGCAGCTTGGGAAACGCGTGCTCGGGTTTGTCTAAAGGCACTATTAGAGGCAGAGAACAGAGGAACTGTTCCCTGGGGAACATCAGGGAACATCAGGGAACTGTATGCAAAGGTCTTCAGTCGGAGCGGGAGATAACTGCGATGGATCTGGTCTGGACACTCTTCTTAATAAGCAATGTATCCATAGTGCAGAGCAACACTTGCACCAACACCTTGATAATGAGAAAATGTGAAGGCCTTGAATAAACAGTAGTCATTAGAATACATTTAAAGAAATAGGTATATTTAATGTTGTTGTTTTTAAAATGATGTCATCTGAACTTCCTCTAGACAATGTAAAGTAAAAATACCGGTGGCTGCCCCGTACTGGTACTCCCACAGTTGCTGGGCCTGGCAAATGGTTTGTCTTTGTGCCTTGGATTTTTCTGAGCCTTAAGTAGTAATCTGGCCCTGCCTCGCTAGGGAGCTACGAGCCTGTATGTGAGCTGCATGCTCCAGTCGCCTTCTCGATGTATTGGTTAGATTTGGGAAAACTGAACAGTGTCTCCTTCTCAAGATGCTTTTGGATAGTAGGCCAGGCCATTTTGCATGCTTTCTCTATATGCAAACCAGCCATCTTCAGGGTTTTAACTGCATCTCTTCACACTTCGGATCTTCCATGTCTGGATTTTACTGCAGTCCTTGGATTTTATTGCTTTTACAGAGCCTCTTCTCTTTTTCTTTCTTTTCCTCCACTTAAAAGCATTGATTAGAAGACTTAAGAACCTGATTATACATGGACTGCATTCATATATTTGCTCCAGGTTTTTCTGTTTCTGATTGCTATCTTCATTTTTGTTGAGGAAAAAAGCAAACTTGTGGAAATAAAGGGGATTCCTGTGGTCAGCATTTGCCTTTGGGGCTCTCCAGCCTTCCCAGGCTTAGACTTGAAGCCCTATAGCAAGGCTACAACAATTCTTTCAGATCCAGCTCTTTCAGAGTATTGCAAACGTTCTTTTTGAAAGGCTGTTTAATAGGATAAATATACCCGAGCTCCCCATTCCTCTGCAGTTACTCACAATGTAAAACTGTCTTGCCAGGGATTGGGTTACCGCCCTCAGCGGTCTCCCTGTATGAGAGCTGAACTTGCGTTTGCTCCCGGAGGTGGAGGAGAAGAGACTTGTTTGGATCTGATGGCATTTTAAAAGTTTGGATTTGGAGATTGTGAGAAGGGCCTGTGCGGATGAGCCCGAGGCCCCAGGGTTCAGGTCTGGAGATGCAACCCTGCTCCCCACTTTAGGGGTCAGCAAAAATTGAGCATCTGCACCCAGACTTCTCTAGCTGCCAAGAAAATATCGCTGGAGAATGCTGTGTCAGCCTGCACATAAAGAGGTCTGCAATTTCTGAGATACAGAAATGTCCATGCCCTTCAGACCCGTCCTCACGGTTATTTTGCTTCCTATTTGCTGAGCCTCCGTGCCTGGATCGGAGAGCCTGGAGCAGTTCTAATTATTTGAGTGTGTATGGGAGGAACTGGGGGTGCAGACTTCAGTTCTCTGCGGCCGCATTAGAGGAAACACTGTAGTTTGTGCTCAGATACCTCCTCCTTATCACGTTGTGCACGTTCCGGCATGGCAGGGCTGTGTGACAAGAGGGATGCTGTGAGGAGACGGGCTGCCGGGCTGGAGCAGGAATCCTGCCTCCAGTGTCGCTATGTTCCACGTGTCCCACCTGAGCAGCGGGCAGCACGCGGCTTGATGGTGTGGCCTTGTGATCTTAAAAATGAAAGGCTGACATCTGAGGCGTCTGAGGTGTCTTGTGCCAGCTACGTTTCCGTTTCCCCCCCAGCGGCGTGCTAGGTGGATGGGAAGAAAAAATAAAATCCCCAGACCCTTATGCTGTGTTGCTAATGCTCTGATCTGCTGCGTCAGCACAGCTTCAGCACCCACCCTCCTTGTTGAGAGCTCTGCACTGCAACTGGAAATCAGTTTTTGTTTAGCACTGATGCTGTCATCTTCATCTGAATGAGTAGGTTCTGGGTTGCCACCCTCCTCGCGGGCTGGTGTCACACTGGGCGGTCAGCACTAGGAGGGATTCTCCTTAAGAAAAGAAAGCAGATTCAGACTTCCTCTGAAATTAGCTCTTTCTTTTTTTGCTATGCCAAAATAGTAAGTAGTTGGCAAATACACTTTGGATGAGAATGAAGTACATGCGTTGAGGTGCATGCTTGATTGCAAGCACCTTTGTTGTCAGCTTTTTTTTTTTAATTTATTTGCTTTTTACTGTGTTGCACTTTAATATAACTGGGTAGTGAGAATAAATAGGGTAGGCTGGCTCACTATAAAACCAATAAAAGATAAAGGAGGAGCAGATTAAAGAGGGGATTGATGCGTGTGTGAGTAAAAAGAGACCCTGGTTATCTGTGCCTGCTCTCGCCCTCAGAGCAGTGTCATGCTCCCTAGTCTGGCGCTACCGCTCTTATCAGGCCAACCTGGGATGTGGAAGCTGAAGAATGTGCCCTGCGGCTGCCCGTGTGGCTGCTCCTGCCAGAGGATGCCGTGTCCGTGGGATGGCGAGTGCGGACACGCCGCGGTGGCCAGGGAGCCTGTGCCGGAGCCCCGGCATGCGGCAACGGATCTACCGTGGGCGCACAGGAATGTGTGACGTGGAACTTGGGAGAGGATTTACCAGCTCAGGCTGCACTGGTAGGAGTAATGTGACTTACCCTAAGGTGATATTTTGTTCTTGCAGCTTGGTGATCCTCCTGGTAAGGGATTTTTCTGAGCAGTTCAGTGCAATGCCTTCCCTTTTCTTTCCTCTCTTATTTCCGCATTCTGCAGTTGAGAGCTGTGCCCCAACTTGCAGGGCTTTGGCAGGTGCTGGAAGCCACCTTGAAGCAGTGCAGTTGGTATTAAGTGGCACTCATCCCTCTTCCTAGTGTGTGTCACGGAGCTGCAGGAGGGATTGGAAAGGCAGAAGCTCAAGGATCCTGGATTTGTGCCGTGCTGGTGCGGGCGGTGAGTTGGGGCTGTGTCAACTGCCTGACTGACGTGGTGGCAACAGCAACAAGAGCTCTATGCGTTGGTGGTGTGTGGGCCAACGTCCCTCCTCCTTTCACACCCTGACATTAGCAGAGTGGAGAGTACACATCTGTATGGATATAGCCCATGCTTGTGGGTAGGCTGAGCCCTATTTATGCTTTTTTCAGGTCTGTTTAGGCTGGATAGTGTCAGGCCACCACGTCTAGGTGCGTGTGTGTTGATGTATTGAAGCTGCCTTGAGAGGTGTGTTGGGTTAGTCACTTCCTGAGGGGTGAGAAAAGAAGGAAGGTTGATCCTGTGGAGGAGCAACAATTTGAAGTTATAGTTTAACACTATTTATCTGTTTTACTTTATTGCTACGAGATCACTTAGTCTGTTCCCTAGATAAATGGATCTCTGACCCTCTCTCGATCTTGGGAGTCTCCTAGAGCAGCTCCTGTAGCCTGCAGGGTTTTGGAGGGTGTTTGAGACAGCACTAGAAGTAGGCAGGGGCAGAAGGGGCATCAGCAGCATGTCAGTCCCGGGATTCCATGCGATATCTCTGGGATGCTGCTGAGGAGGCATTGGCTTTGGGGGAAGTGGAGTCGGCACAGAACTGACAGGAGGCTCCTGGGCCCCCAAAAGAGGGGCCATCTTCTCACCCTGGAGAGGTGGACAAACAGCACAGTAAGTTGCGGCCAAATGTGCAACTGCTGTCAAGTTCCACCTTTTGGACTGTGTGGAGATGAAGTGGTGCCCTCTGATGGCTGGTGGTTGAGTGAACCCGCGTGCCTCGGCGAGGCACGAGCGGATGGGCTCGCCGGCGCTGCGGCCACCTCAGCAGTGCCATGGGGAGGGAGTGCTTCATTAGCCAAGGAATTGATCGGCCCCGTGCTCCTGCCCTGCGAGGAGTCTCCTGTGGTGGGAGTACTTGTCTGCTGCAGTCCAGCAAATGAGGACTGCGCTTTGGGAAGGAAAGCACAGAGCAGAAGGCCTCATTTTTTTCCCTAAATAAGACTCCGTTCTTGCTCCTCTTTCCTTAGCCCACTTTATCTTTTGGTAGTGTTGGAAAGGTGCATGGATCCTGAATGGATCTCAGGTGCTTTGGGACCTCTTGGGATGATCATCAGGTGGAAAGCAAGGTGCAGTTCTTGCTGGTTTGAGTTGATGTATCTGGCCCGCTGGCTCCTTGCCCTGGCCTCCTAGCCAGCAATTTGCCCTTGGGGCTTTGTGGATTGGAGGAACTTCCCTCTTGCCATGAGGCCTTCCCCTCATGGGTGGGATGGGGTGGATTAAGCAAATGCTAGGCCCACGGGCTCTCCTCAGCCCTGCCACTGTCGTGGCAGCTCTGGTGCTTTTGCTGGACCCTTTGATGGGCTCCAGCCCATCAAGGAGCCTCCCTGCCCCTGGCCACGAGCGGCCCGGGTGTCGCTGTGCTGTTCCCACGCTGCTGATGTGCGGACACGTCGCGTGGGCTGGCGTCCGGGGGAAAGTCGAAGGGCAGTTTTGAGCGAGCGATTCGTGCTCAGCCTTTTCTCCTCCCTCGGCTTCCTGTTCCTCAGCTCAGCCTTGTTTGCTCAAGTCAGGAAGGGGGAGGGCATGGGGGAAGTTAATCATTAAACTGTAACGTCTTCTCCTTAACTCCTTGCTGCTCGGGTGCAGAGCACGCCTGTGATTTCCAGGCCCCCGCCTCTTCCTCCTCCTCCGCGGTGCTGCGAGAGGGAGCTGGCGAGTTCAGCCAAACTCTGTTTTACGCCATTAGCAGCAAGCAGCGCATTTCTGCCCAGTTGCTCATTCAGCAAGGAGACTGCAAAGGTGACTGCAGTGGTGAGATGGCTCCTCCGTCTGTCCTGATGCATGGGGGTGGGTGCTGGAAAGACCGGGTCGGTTCCCCTTCGCACCGGCGTGGGGATTTCTGCTTCCTAGGGGAGCTCAATTTGCTTTGACCGTTGGCGTGCGGGTGCCAAAACCAAACCTCGGTAGCCCTTCTGGAGGTGGTGTGCGCGGGGACCTGTGCGCTCGGCGGCTCCGTGGAGGTACGTGCCTTGGCCCTGCTGCTCAAGAGGAAGGTTGGACCATGTCTTCCCCAGCTGGAGAAAGCTCGAGTACCTGCCGGGAGTCTGCCTCTGCGGTGCCTTGGCCCCTAGAGGAAGATACCTGTGCATAATCTGCAGCACCTTTCTGGCTAAAAGAAAGGTGTATAGTGTTAATTGAACAGTGTCCAATTTGCTAATGGCCGCACTTGGTTCTCTGAGGACAAGAACCGCTTTTATTTTACTTCAATATGCCTTGGTCTATGGAAGAGAGCAAATATAAAAGTAGCACCTTTCTTGTCTTGTAACGCAATTGTGTTGTCCTCTATCTGACCCTTTACTATAATTTCTTGAAGCCTGCTTGGTGTGTTGGCTGCTGGGGCTGTTGTGCCCGAGAAGCGGCTCTGGGCCGGCGGGTGCCAGCCCTGCCCGTGGCAGCTGCCCGCTCACCCTGGCACTTGCTGTTTTGGTGCCACCTTATAACTCCAGCCCATTGTCCCCCCACTGAGGTGCTGTGTTTGCAGGCTGAGGCTTTGGACCAGAAACTGGATTATCTCCTGTGTGGGGAGGAAGCGGGTGGGTCCTCCTAATTACCCCAAAACAGTCCAGTCCGCAGTGGAGGGCAGGTTGGTAAGGGGCCTCCTGAGCCAGGCGGCTCTCCCTAGTTCTGCCGAGGTTGCATTACTGCTCTCTGGCCAAGTTCCATATCTCTGACGGGTCCTGCCAGGAACTCTTGATGCTCTGGTGATGGAGAGCACCAATGTCCCTAGCGAACCGGCTCTGATAGCCGTAAAGAGGGCTGTGCCGGAGCCTGCTGCTCCGGGGCAAAGCCGGGCACCTGGCCGGTGAGGCCCCCTTTGCAAACAAGCATGGTGCAGACCTGCAGTAGCCCCTTGGAGTCACCATCACTGGGCGCTGCCGTAGGCTCCTTACGGTGGGCTTGCTGCTCAGAAGACCCAGCAATGTGGGATTGGCCTGTGAGTCACAGATGAGGAGTGCAGAGTTTGTGATGGGCAGAGGAAAACTGCCAGGAAGAAATCCAAAAAAGGGGAAATACTTTGTCTTGTGCAGTGTTTGAACAAGAGTGTTTAAGATTTCTGATAGGAGCTAACCCTGTGACGTGTGTCCCTGTGCCTGGCACGAGCATGGGCGTTTCTTGCTGATGGAAGTTCGTTCTTCTCTTTAGGAATTTGTGAGTGGGCTCCACCCAGCAAGCTGAGGATTGTTTCCAGGAAAAGAAATTGCATTTACCTGGCAGGCTCTGAGATCTAGTTAACTATTTGTGTGATGTTCTGAGAAGCACTTTGCTTAGGAAAGCTGAAGCACATAGTCTTTCTTGCCACACCAGTGGACCGATCTGAAAGTTGCATGCTTCTCACGCTTGCTTAAACTCCGGAGAAAAACCCTCCCGGGATCTTGTTTCCTGCAAAAAGCAGTGCCTGCGGCCACGTTAAATGACTCTGTGATGATGTGGGCCCTGTAATTACTCTGTGTCAATATCCTGTTGTGAGTTGATCTACGGGCAGGTTTCTTCTAAATTCTTCTTCTGCAGGGAGACAAAGGTCCTTGGAATTGGGCTGTTTTCCAGTTAAGACAAAAATCTGAGATTGACACAATTTTCCGGGCTGCTTTGTTGCCTCATGACATTTTCTTTGTACGAGTTGTGTTATTAACCCATTCAGAACTGCCCTCCAGTAACATCTACTACACATGTAGTAGATGACACTAGATAATGAAGACTCTTTCCAGAAACCTTCTGACACGGCTCTTCAGAGTAAGAGGAAGGTGAAAAAGCTGTCGGACAGGATCTCACCATTTTGTTTTTCCTTTGCTTTCTTACAGATGCCTTACTAGCGGACCTGGAGTCTACCACTTCACACATATCCAAACGACCGGTATTCCTGACGGAGGAAACGCCTTACTCCTACCCAACTGGAAACCACACATACCAGGAGATCTCTGTGCCGCCTCCGGTGCCGCCACCACCTTCTAGCGAAGCACTCAATGGCACCGTGACCGACCCCTTAGACCAGTGGCAGCCCAACACATCCAGATACGTCCACCAGCAAGTGAGTGAATGTGTGGGCGTCTCATGGAGATTGAGAAGGTCCATGCCGGTGTAGGCACAGGTCTGACAGGGAAGTGAGGGGAGGGAATAGCAAGAAGTGAGGATAAGTTTGGCTACAAATTGAGTAGGGGAATGGGGGAGGTCTGCGGTATTAGTAGTTGGGGGGAGGAAAGTCTGACTGGATTAAGCAAGTAGCAAAATACAGTTTGAAACCCGTCATCTTGTTCCAGCAAAAATGATAGTGCATTGAGATTAGTGTTAGTCATCTGTCGTGTGGAAAGCAAGTTGGGGGTTTCCAGCATACACTCATAAGCAAATCTGAAGCAAGTAGAAGACACTTGTTCCTGGAATAGCTCATTTGATGGAGGTTGGGGTTGGCTAAATAGTGCAATTCGTGCTTCTGGGCTTTGACCATGTCTTATCCATGTGTTTGCAGTGCAGCATATGTATTTGTCGTTCTCTCTTTCTGATACAAATCTTGTTTCTACAGTCCCAGTCTCCTATATACAGCTCTAGTGCCAAAAGCTCCAGTGCCTCAGTTCCCAGAGACGGGCTCAGCTCTCCTTCCTCCCGTGCCGGTGAAGAGGAGCACGTCTACAGGTCCGCACTAAGTGACACATCCGAATTGTATGAGGGCAGTGCTATCTCTCAGACTGTTTTCTGTAAATCAGAACAGAACTACTGTTTATTCTGTAGGATAAGCAGTAATTACAACCAGTGTTTTGCACAGCTGTGCATGGTTACATTTCTTTATAGACTCATGTCTTTAACCCTGCGGAAAATGATTGCAAATTACCTTCTTATAAATTGATTAGAATTGCTCAAATAAAAGGCTTTTGAGAACTTGGAAAGAGACCTTGTGTGCAGCAGGAGGCTGCCACGTAACTTGCTGCCTTTGGCTGTTGTTGATAGCTTGAGGTTTGTGCTTTGTTTCCGTCTTTCTCCCATCTGTGCTGGCTCTTCATCCCCCCGCTTCGAGGAGAGGTTTTCCCTGCTTGGTGTGAGGTCAGCAGAAACGAGCCATTTTCCCGCATGCCAGCTAGCAGTTCTGCTGCTGTGTGTCGTGGATTGGTAGCTTGTTAACTCTTTGCTACAGGGCTGTACAACACAGTCCTCAAACTTGAGGCCCTGCCCGTTGCTGCAATTTCCTTGTCTCTGGTGGCAGAAGATGAGGCCAAGCAAGCTGAAGATGCAGCTGAGCAGCAGCTCTGTTGGTAATGAGTTTCCACAGTAAGCATCTTCTTTCCATAAGACATCAGGAAAGCATCAGTAAAAAGAAAAAAAAAACATAGTACATGTGAAACCTCTGAATCCTTAACTGTTCCTCCATCCTCCTGCTGTGTCTCAGAGTAGAAGGAACTCCTCCGTTTCACACTGCTCTTCTGTCTTTAGTTTCCCCAACAAACAGAAGTCTGCAGAACCGTCTCCCACGATGACGAGCTCCTCGCTGGGCAGCAATCTGTCAGAACTGGACAGGCTTCTCCTGGAACTCAATGCTGTTCAGCACAACCCCTCCAGTGGCTTCCCAGCAGGTAAGGAGTAGCAGGACATTTGAAATTAGATTTTTTTTTTTAAACTTACTTGAAATCCTTCACCCCAACTATAGAATCATTTAATTTGGATGGAGTCTCTTGAATACTCTGGTCTAGCATCCTGCTTGAGGCAGGACCACCTTCAAAGTTGCCTCTAACTTAACTTCAAAGTTAGATTGCTGAGGCCTTTTTTTTTTTTTTTGCCAATTTTTTTTTGTAAAGATGAAGCCAACAGAAGCCCGTCGCTGACCAGTGCAACTGGACCTCACTATGTCATCCCAGAGGGCAGCAGCTCTGTGGGAGGAAAGGCTGCTCCCCCAATGAAAGAAAAGCCAAAGCGAAACGGTGCACGTGGGATCGAAGACGTGCGTCCCAGTGTGGAGAGCCTGCTGGATGAGCTGGAGAGCTCTGTGCCCAGTCCAGTGTGAGTAGCTCTTTGGTGGCTGCCCACGCGGATGGCGTGGGAACAGTGACTAGGGTAGGGACAGATGCTGCAGGAGAAAGATGGACAGAAGAGCCAATTTGCCCAAAGGGTGGGAAATGCAGCAGGAGCGTGAAGATGCTGGTGCTCTTTATCTCCTGCAGCTGTTGCTGGATGAAAGATACATAGCGAGTCCTGTTACTAGAGGCTCCAGCTCAGATTTATCACTATCACAGAAACCCACCTTCTGACAGAATGAATGTTTGGTCACAGTCCTTTCCTTCATGGGTGGTGTCCGTGCATGCTCACGCTGGGCTCGACAGAGAGACAAGACCTGAGTGTGTTGCAGAAGTTGGGCCTGGGGAGGGCTGGCCGTGGTGGTCAGTGCCATTGAAACGTGCTGCACTGCCCTTGTTCTGGGGTTGGGGGGGACTGCCACCCTGGAGACTCCACCTAAAGGCTCTCTCCTCTCTTGGCAGCCCTGCAATCACTGTGAGCCAAGGCGAGGTGAGCAGCCCCCAGCGGGTCACGGCCAGCCAGCAGCAGACACGTATATCTGCCTCGTCAGCCACCCGAGAACTGGATGAACTGATGGCCTCTCTCTCTGACTTTAAGGTGAGCTGTCATGACAAACCTAACACCTCATCTTGGCTCTCACTTGCCTGTTAGCTACATCTGCTGCCCTTATTTGGTCTCTAGAATGCCTTCTGTGCCTCTCTTCCTTGCTCTGAGAAAATTCCTGTGGTGTTATTTGTATTTCGAGTGCTGCTGTAGGTGTCCTTGGCTGCTATAAATCCATCACTGCCCTGGAAGAAAGTTCTGCACACTGGTTTTCCTTCCATTCTGCTGCTTGTCTGTGTTTGACAAAGATAATGAGCTTTAGTTACTGCTCAGTGCAGGGTGAGTTGTTTTGCTATGCTGCAAATATAAGATGAGGCGGATCCTGGGACACCCGCCCGCTCCCTGACAGAGACCAGGCTCTCTGTTCGGTTGGACGACCATCCTTCTCGCCGCTCATTTTTGCCCTGATGTGCCTTCCCCAAGGAATGAGCATTAGAGACTTCCAGGCATGTGTGTGAGCACTCGAGCTTTTGTATCAAAGAGCAGGGAACTTCAAGTTCAACTTCACATTAAGACTTGCAGTCTTAAAACAGCATCTCTTAGATCGAAATGGCATTAGTGTCCAAACTTCTTGTGGGGGAGGAAGATGGCAAATACCATTCAGAATCTTGTTTGGAAATCTAATTACTCTGCTGGAGAAGAACTATTGCTACTGCTGCTTCAGTTAACAGTAGTGCATGAAAATCCCATAATAGGATCAACTGAGGAGAAATTTGCTCATGGTCATTTCTGAACTTGCCGTATATCTTGGGGTAACTTATAAATGTAAATGCTCCTTATTCATGTAAGTGTGTTATTCTTATACTAGATGATTAACTGGACTTTTTTTTGTGAGACTGCCTTTACCCACAGTCATAGCAAATTGAAAAATAGATTTTCTTCCTTATTGGTACTACTTATAGCTTTCTTGAATGATTCTATTAAATTTGTTCTGAGACAAGAGGAGAATTTGAATACATAATGTATTCCCTATGTTGGTCATTATTGGATGTAACTTTTTTATGTACACAGGCAGAACTGCTTTATATTCCTGCCTTTGGCTCACGCTGTGCCTTTCATGGAGGTGATGACAGTCCCCAGTAATGGCTTTGAGCAAGGACGTGAATTCAGAAGCCAGCAGCAAGTGTGCAGGGACCGCCTTGCGCTGCCTGGGGTTGAATTTGTTCTGCCCCCCCGGCCCGTGTATGTAATTTTTGTACCTAGACAATTACTATTTGCTCTAGACTTGCTGTAGTTCAAGTTTAGTCATGCACAAACACTGACACGTGGTGTTGCCGTTTTCTGCCTCCAGTACTAATATATTACATCCTGGGACTGAGTGGGGGGATATCCACAAGCATCTGTTCAGTTGGGTTGGAGAAACTGAGGATTGAATCTGCTCTGCTGTGAAGCTGGGGAGGGCTCCCGCCTGCGCTGTGCGCGTCGGCTGCCGTGTTCCTCCCCCAGCTGTGGCAGTGCTGTGGCCTTGGCCTGGAGCACCCGCCGCTTCTATCAGGGCTCAGGAAACAAACTCCTCGTGTGGCTGCTGCTGCTGGGCTCCTCGGTGAGCTCTTGGCAACTGAGAACCTCCTGGCCAGCCCAGCTTTCCCTGGGGAGATACCAGGAGGGGATACTCCGGAGTGTGCGTGTTCAAACGCTTTGCAGTCTTGGGAAGCTCATGAAACTCAACTCTTTGTGCAACTTTTCAAATACACGTGACAGAGAATAGATGCTCACTGTAATACTGTCCTCCTTCCTGGCTTAACTTCTGACTGAGCTCTGGAAACTTGAAATATCAAGATTTTAAGATTTGGGCTTTATAAAAGAGCATTAGTGCTTTTGCAAGATGCTAAGTTCATCTGTGGCTAAATACTCTTCCCAGAAGCACCAAGAACACAGTTTCTTGTTCATTCCTTTTTGCTAATATTGCCATGAACTGTTTTACATGGTCACTGTCCCTCTTCCTGTCCTTTAAGTTACTTCATTTTCCATTCGGTTGTTCTTATCCTGCTGATTTGCACTGGCTAGAAGTGTTAGCTTGTCTGTAAAGCTGAATTTCTAGTCTGTACCTGTGGCAGGATGTGAGGCAGAGAGAAATTGAGTCTTTTCCAGCAGTGAGAGGTAAAAGACTGTCGCTTTAGTGCCATTCCTGTGTGTGATTGCAAGAGAAATAGGATTAAAAAGGAGACTGTTATGAATAATGGATTGGAGGTGGAAGGCCGTAGCGTAATGAAGTTTGAGCAGATGTGTGCACGCATAGCATCTGTGTTTCCTCCTGCTCTAGGGTAAAAGGTGCTATTACAGACCAATGCCTTGCCACCTTACCGTCTTTTACTTGCTTAATGAGTTGCCCATTCGCTTTGCCTACAGAATCCATTTGATCTAGGTTGTCTATCTCATCAGTCAGCTGCTGCTGAGGTTATTTAATACACCTGGTTTTTCATTCTCTGGCATTTCTGTGTAATGTGATGCTTGATTATGGCACAGCAAAGTGCTTGTGTTTTAACTACTCTGTTACTGCTGTGTGTTTAACCATTGCTCTTAATTTGGAGCTAGTCAGTTTTTAATATACCCATGAGTAAGATGACTGCCTTGCCTTGAAAGTGGCTGACTTAATTTTCAAAAGTTTGAAACTGAATGAATGTAATGTACAAAACAGTTGCGTTCACAGGCAAGTTTAGATCGGATAAAATGCAGGTCAGGAGGACAATGCTGGGAAACGTGCTCTTTGTTTTACCTGCAGCATGTGCTCCTGACTTGCAGTACAGCATGGTCACTCACTGGTCCCTGCTTTGGGACATTCCTGAGCAATGTGGTGGCGTAAGGGTGCATGTAGGGGAGCTCCAGGCTCCTGGGGGATGTCTCTTCCACCCATGAGCAGATTTGGTGCAAGTTCTGGCTAATTTTATTCTTTTGTTCTAGACAAGTACCCAGAAAGGTAAGTAAAGGTGGAGATATCACACATGGGCTTAGGCAAGTCATGTACCCTGCAACATGTCATCTCATGTCTTGAGGCTGCTTGGAAGAACGTGACCAAGAATCAGAGCAGATCTAGGGAGCTGCTGTTGGGTTTGGAAGTCCTCTCTGGGTGGGTCTTTAAAGCTGGGAGAGTTCAGCATTGGCTTTAGCTTGACCTGCTCTGTGAACTTGCCCAAGGCACAGTGCTGCTTTCTTTCTGTAAGAAAAGGGAGTGATGCCATTTGGTCTCCTCGAGTTCAGCCAGGCACCTCTGACAACGGGGAAAGGAGGACAAAGGATCTTTTGCTTTTGAAAGACCTTGTTAGCCAAGATATTGATATCATTCAGTCATTGATCCTGTCTTAAGTGTATTTTGGATCAAAACTAGTACTGGTTTTGTTATAATGTAAGTGTGGAGTCCTCAACCTAAGGTGAAGAGGCTAACGCGGCCATCTGAGCAAAGCTTAAAAGGTGCAGGGTGGCAGAGTGCTTGACACTTGCGTTGGATCTGAGGTGACACTAATGACCTGAGCAGAACGATGGCCCTGCTGCCTGTCGTGCCAGGCCTGCCCTGCAGCTTGGTGGTCACTGCTGCGCACTCGGCCAGCAGCAGCTTCCTTAGTGCACGGAGAACAGAATCTCAAGGTTTGCTATGTTCATTGGCTTCTTTTATTGGTGACACATATAAAATGTACATGTGTCACTCGAGTAAGTTGTTAATGAGACTGTTAGTCTAGACGTGCCTGGGTTTGTAGCTGGCTTCCCCACAGCTCCTGCAGCCCCTCGTCACAGCGGCCTGTGAGCAAAAGAGCTGATGTGGAGAGCACAGGAACATGGGCTGATGGCTACGTAATGACCTTTTCCTGTGTCTTATGTGAAGATCAGGACAATGCTGTGGTGGCTTTGCTCTTTATTTAAAGAAAACAGAATACTACTATGGAAAGTAAGGCTTTGCATCAGTGTGGCTCTTCGATTTGAAGGTGACAATTGTTCTAAGACTTAATTCTGTGTGTGTTTTCTTTATCTCTGTCTTTATCTTTCTCTTTTGCTGTTTCTGTCTCCTTTTTGCAGACTAGTTCTACTATGTCTCTGATCTCTGAGCCCTCCCTAGAACTGCTTCCCACTTCAGCAAATGCAGAGTCCAGCAACCCTGCTCACGGTGTGCCAGTGCCGTGCCAGCCTAAAGCCCCTTCTGCCCCCTCAGCAGCCCTCTGCATCGACGAAGGTGGCAGCAGCGGAGTCCTACCTCCCCCAGGACGTTCTGCCACCCCTCCACATGTGTCCCCTCTGCTGCAAACAGGCCCTGTGCCCCCTCCACGGGTCTCTTCCAGTTCTGCTGCTCGTGAGGAGCAGGCGACCTTTGCAAGCTTGGTTAGGCCAGGCAGAAAGCCCAACTTTTTGGGAAAGGCTATGCCAGCTTCCCATGCTGAGCCTCTGTTTAGACCTACTAATGTGGGAGCCGACTGGCTAGAATATAATTTGGTGATAGAGACTGAGAAGCAGAAGCATAGAATACAGCCCCTAACCTCCAGTGTCCCACTTCCAAATGCTGGTCAAGGGAAGGGACAGATAGCTAAGGAGTTGGATCAACAGAGAGCGTGTGGGGATAATCCAGCCCTTTGCCAGCGTAGGGGTGTGGAAGCAGCTTTAGATGAGCTGTGGGCCTTGCAGATGCCTGAGCATGTGCCAGAGGTCAATGCAAAGAGTGACAGTGCCTTGAATGCTGTGCGGGAGCCTTCTGTTGTGGCTCTGGATCGGTGGGATGTTTTCCCATACACTACAAAACAGTTAGGCTTTGCAGCACAGCAAGGACAAGAGTTAAAAGCTGAAGTACCACATGAAATCAGGGTAGATGCCTGCCCAGATCTGACCAAGGAAAGGCAGGGCAGAGACAGAACTCCAAAGAAGGCAGGTACCAACATCAGGAAAGCCAGAGGCCAGGAAAAGGAGCAATTTGGAGGCTCTACAGTTGTTCCAAAAACTCCTGAAAATGTTTGGAAAGATGAATGGGATCTGCTGTGCGTCTCCAAGCCACCCATTGAGAGGATTTCTGCATCAGGCCAGGCATGCACTGAGTGAACGCAGGAGTAGGACGAGTCCTAGCTAGGGCTCTGGTAGTGCACTAACGTTTTGTGCTCACCCCTCTAACAGCATGTGATTTTGAGCTGTGGTACTGACAGCTGCACGTTGCAAGGGTCTGGAGTCCTTTTATTTATCTTGTGGTCACTTCTGCATATTGGCCACCAGCACAGAGCATGGCAGGTTCTAAGAACTGTCTTGTTAAATGGACTTTTATCCCTTAACTGGAGTAGGACAAATGCTCGATCCATAGAGGTCTCTGAGAGTTTAAGGGCTGCTCCACACGTGGGGTGGCAGCTCCTCTGCTCCGCTTGCCTTTTTAGGTATCAGTGCAGGAGCTGTTACTGTTCCTTCCAGCTCTAGTGGTTCCCTTTGCACATCAGGCATCTCTGACCAAGAGGCTCTTGCCTGTAAAGGGCAAATGCAGAGAAGCTGTTGTGCATCGCTATGAGGCTGAGGTTTTCTTAATGCTCTGTGGTGTGGTCTTACTGCACCTCATGTCTTGGCTTCCTCCTGGTTACTTCCTTTTCTAGATAGTTATTTTTGGCTGCAGTGATTATCCTTACAGAGTTTTTCCTTGCACTGAGTCACTGTTCTGAGCTTTGCCAAGAGGAATTTTGGCACGGTGGAGTGCATGTCATCACTCCTCCAGCTCAGAGTTATCACTAATGGTTTGAGTTTGTGCTGTTGCATCTTGGGGCTTGCTTTTGCCTTCTTGCTGTTCTCTGCTGATATTATTACCTTTGTCATTTAGATTAAGTCTGTAATCAAGAGGACAAAAGAGACGGGGAATGTGCATCCAATGTATCGTGAACTCTCTCCGAGGCGTAAGCTAGGCCCTGCCATCTTCCACAAGACCGAGTCCCAGGATCGCTTGATTGAAGAGCTGCAGGACAAACTGGGCATCGCTAAACAGGAAGAGCAGGAAGAGTGGAAAAGCCAGGATGACTGGCTGACAGAGGGGGTCATTATCACTGCTAGACCCCAAAGGGAAGATCAGAGCGGAGGACAGCAAGTAGAGAAGGTAGAGAGCAAGGGAGATGTGCTGGGAAGCTCCAGCACATCCCTCTGTCCAGATAGTGCTGTGTGAGGGTGCAGGTTAGGTTTCTGAGCGCACCAAGCAACATCAGGAGAAGATGTAGGTTTTTTTGTACTCAGCCTTGTCTGGTTTGAAAAGGAAACAGCTCTTACATCCCGAGTCCTTGAGGCTTAGGGCTTGGAGTGACGTCAGAGGATGGCAGTGATGGTATCTGTTTGGGAAAGCTGCTGCCAATGCACAACAAACAGCCACACGGGGTTAATTTGAAAACCATACTGGGAGGCCTGTCGGTAGAGGTGTGCTTTTTCTCCAGTGCTGTTGCTGTGCATGTCATCTTGAGTATAAGATGATATTCCTCTCTAAGCCACTTTGAGACACGAGTTCTTGTTGTCTTCTCTGTGAGGCTGCTTTTTATCTCTCAGATAAAGATGCTGAATAGCAACCACTGGCCTCCTTTTGCTCACTTCTGGTTGGTTGTGGCAGTGAGGTTGACCTGCTTTCCTGTTTGTGCTCTCATGTGAAGTGAAGGAGATTCAGAGACGGAAGTGGGGAGAGCTCCAGGCAGCAAACAGTGTCATTGCCTGATCTCGGTTGTCAGCCTTCCTGCCGCAGGAAGCGTTTGTTGGTTCCTCTTTGAATCTGTTCACCTTTCTTCCTCCTTGTCTTTCTAGGTGGTCTTTCCGCCAGAATCCCCACTCCCCCCGAGGAGGACGATCTCTGTTTCAGCCTCTCCCCCACTCCAGCCTTCTAGAGAAGCTGCAAAGACAGACCCTGCTAATGCTGCTGCTTCTCGTGTCCTTGGCCCTGCACCTCTCCTTCCACTCCTGCCTCAGCCTTCCCATGTTCCATCTACTTCAGCAACTAGTCCAGGCTCCTCCTCTTTCAGCCTGACTCCTCAGCCTCTGTTCCAGTGGGAAGCTGCTTCTGGTGGTGACCATGAACTTGCTGTTGTGGGTACCCCTCCTTCCGAAGATCCTAGATACTCCTGTTCTCCCCAGACGTGGATCCCTAACACCAAGACAGTCACTTCTGTTGGCTGTCAGACCGAAGATGTCTCGCTCTTCCCACAGGTGCAGACAGGGTTCCTTTTCCTCTTCTCCTTGTTTAACAGAGTGTCTTCCAGTCTAACCACTGCTCCCAGCTTGATAGCTCATTAGCTGTAATTCTGAGGAAAGGCTAGTGCTGAACTACTTGGTGGAGGTAGGAAGCCATTGGCAATACCAAATCAATCCCACATGTCCCTGTTCAGCACTGAAAGCTACCTGTCATTGCAATGATCCGCTGTTGTGTGCGGTTCCTGTCTGTCTTGCTGATCGCTTTGTGCACGAGGGACTATGTAGACTCTGTTTCTCTCTGAGTCAGAGTAGTTCTGAGGCACAGTCCTCAACTCTTCCTACCGTAGTCTCGCAGAATGGAGATGGCAAGCATGGAGACAAAGATGGCAAACATCTCAAAAGGGAAGGCCAAATCGGCAGTTTTTCCTATGTTTGACCATTTAGACAAGTGTCCTCCATGTGAGGGGGTTTTGGAGGAGCTGCACAGCAGTATTAGTAGAGGCAGGTCTCAATGGTGAGCAAGGAAATACTTCTGCCTCTTGAACTGTTGTCCTTTGCAGGTGACATCTCCTCCTCCCCCGTACGCAGTACCGCTCTGCAGGCAGGTCCTGCAGCCCTGGGACCCCTTGCCCCTGAGGAGGCAGGACCTCCCTCTCAGCATGGTGTGATCTTCTACAGCTGTGTGTGACACAGATGCTGCTCCTAGAGCTCCGGAGGCGGGGTGAGGGGGGTCCTACAGTGCATGATATGCTGCTCACCAAGCTTGAGCTGCACTGCAATGGGGCGATCCTGTGGGGAATGTGAAGGACCATTACATGATGAGTGTGTCTGGATGCTGTGCTGCTTTTTCCTGTAAATGCCAGGCATTGTGTGCAGAAGAAGGAAACAGCTTCGTTCAGATGGAGACTTCTCTGTGAGCTCTTGAAAAGGCTGGAGCCCCAGGGTAGAGGTTACAGTGTCCAGAGCTGGATGTGCCTGCACTGAGGTTAGCTGTGGCTTGCAGGAATATGTGGTCCCACAGGCAAGAGAGAGGAAATGCCCCATTGCTCCGTGTTGAGTTCATTACATCTCTGTCTCCAGACAGTAGTTATTGTTTGTCTGACTGGTGGCACAAGCCCCTGGTAAAATGAGGGCAGAAATGATTCTTCTGACACAGTGCAGCCTATTTCCCCCAGCAGTATCATGCCCGAAGCCCAGATTGGTACCGGCTCTGGCCTGGCTTTATGTACAGAAAGCGCTTTGTTGACTCTGCTGTGAGAAGTGCCCTGCAGTGGTTTATTCTGGAGATGTTTGCTGGGTCATGTGCAGAATACTGCTGCGCAGAGGAGGAGTGTTTCAGGTGCAGGGTGCGAGTGTGATGGGCTGTTCTGAACTGCTGGTCTAGGCCAGGCTGGGAGGGGTGAGGAAGGAAGGAATGATGTGTTTGGCTGCACTGGGAGCTGTGCTGTACACAAGCAAGGCTCATGAGCGGCTAAAATTACATGTACCATAAGAATTTTATCACAAACAAGTGGAAAGAAGTGTTTGACATTGAGTAAACTGTTTTACTACAAGCATCGCTGACTGCAGGATGGGAGCAGAGCTCCTGTGGCTGGAAGGGCAGAATGGACCATGGCTCCAAAAAGCTTCAGTGTGTCCCTTGTCCTTTGCCTGTGGTGGCAGCAGGCTGGTGAGATGTCAGGAGATGTTCATTTATGTCCATTTTAATTCCTCCTTTTAATGAGGGAAATCCATGTGCATCTAATCCTCATCTTGAGGGAGAACGTCTTTGGATTTCTGTAAACCTGACAGTAGCTATTGTACTGCAAAACTGGATAAAATAATTTATAATTTACTTTGCAGTTTCCCTGGATAGTGAAGAAGGGTTTGGTGTTCAGAGAGAACATAATACGTTTTTTTCCAGAGTTATGAGCTTTAGTAAAACATTTCCTTCCTTCCTCCTCTGCAAAGTCCTTCCAGGCCGGGTGATAGTGTGATTTCCAGAAATGGTCTCTGAGAGAAGTGTCTTAATCCCCTTCCTCCCACGGCTGTGCCTTTCCAGCAGTCGCATAGAAAGCACGGCAGTGTTTCCACTGGCGTCCTGTCTGCTGGGGCTCTGCCGTGGATGTGCTCCCCTCTCCGTTGATAAATAGGGGACAAGAGGCAATTTTAAATAAATTGTTTCTTGGCACTTCCTGTGCCTCACATGGGACAGAGGAGACTGAGCAAGATGATGTGTAAAAGCAGTGCTAGAGCAGGGAGGGGAAGGGAAAGATATCCCATATGGGATGAGGAAGAAGATAGGGATCTCTAGCAAAGAGGAGACAGTGTCAGCTGAGAGGGAGCAACAACTGTGTAGGAACAGAGAGAGGTCAAGGGGAAGGGACATGCTGGATGGTGTCTCCGCTTTGTCCGCTGGCCAGGAACTGATGAGGTAACGGGAGAATTCTGGCAGCAGTTTAGAGAGCACTGTGCTGACTGCTTGGGATCTGCTGGTAACTTCTGCCACATGAGCAGTGGTGGAAAGTTGACTCCTCAGTCCACAGCTCTGTTGTTGCACATCCCAGGGTGTGTGCATGTCGTCTCGTTGAGCAGAACACGTGTGCGCTTGATCCTGCCTCCCGCTGCCTTCTGCAGAGAGTAAAGCTGCCTCCAACCAGCCTCCTGCCCGTCTGTCGGCAGAGCAGCAGCTTGCAGCAGCAGCGGCGGACGTTTCCTTAGGAAGCACAGCAGCACTTGCCTTACAGTCTCTGGTTTCTCTGCCCCGCAGTTCATGGCACAGGGCAAGGCTGGGAGCAGCTCTCCTCCAACCACAGCCTCCAAGCCGGGCAGCCAGCTAGACACCATGCTGGGAAGTCTCCAGTCCGACCTGAACAAACTGGGAGTAGCTACAGTTGCCAAAGGTGTCTGCGGAGCCTGCAAGAAGCCCATTGCGGGGCAGGTGAGTCGAAGACGCCATCTCGTTGCTGAACCTTGGGCTGCAGCCGGGAGCAATGGGGAGGGCTGTTTCGTGAGGCTAAAGGGACTGGAGATGCTGGAGAAACTGAAGTACTCTATTTATCCACTGGCTAGGTACGCTGTAAGCTCCTCCAGTGACCTCTACCCTGCCCTTGAGGGACTGCCCTCTCCTGAGATGATAGGTAATTCAGTTTTCATGCTACCCCAGTCCAGGGCTCACTTGAGTAGTAGAACTTGCCATTCTTGCTGACCTCCAGCTGGTATCTTGTCATGTGGTCTAGGGGAGAAGGAAATAGAGTTGTCCTTCATGATTTATCTTCCCAACAGGTAGTTACAGCCATGGGGAAGACCTGGCACCCTGAACACTTCGTCTGCACCCACTGCCAGGAGGAAATTGGGTCCCGGAACTTCTTTGAGCGGGATGGTCAGCCCTACTGTGAGAAGGACTATCACAACCTCTTCTCCCCTCGCTGCTACTACTGCAATGGGCCGATCCTTGATGTGAGTTCTTGGGGGGTTAGGGCTGGCTGGGTGCTGCTGCCCTTGCTGTTTTAAAGCTCCACTTAACTCGTGTGTTCCAGATAAAAAGTTTTGTTTGGGAATTTCTGTTTTTCCCTTGTGCTGCCTCCGGAAGGGAAATAACTTGACCCAGCCTGGTTCTATAGGTCGTTTTACCTTCTCTAAAGCTGTAAATCCTGTGGACCAGCACATCGGTGCTTCATTCCAGTAATGATTCGCTAGCTTTCTCTATTGGTAGTTGGCGGTAGCAGGCATCAGCACTAATTTTAAGCGCTGGACGGGGCCCTGTATAAGGGAGGGAGCAGTGTGTGAGATCCTTTTAGGGTAAAAAGAAGTGTGCAGTGGGGAAAGCCTGAACCAGCCAGAGGCAGGAGGCAATTTACTCCACTCTTTAAGGACACTCTATTTTAATGCAAGCTGTTGTCAGCAGCAGTGTAATATGTTTCCCACTCCCTGCCTCTTACCTCTATGCTGAAGCCATAAGTTACATGCTGTGCCCTTTGTCTTCTGCTGAACAGAAAGTGGTGACGGCTTTGGACAGGACATGGCACCCTGAACACTTCTTCTGTGCCCAGTGTGGAGCTTTCTTTGGCCCTGAAGGTATTGCTGCTTTGTCTAAGGGGAAAAATATCTGCTCCCTTGAACTGCAGGAGTGTGCATAAGGCAGAGCTGCTGCCAGGCAAGAATGTGAGGGGTGATAGAGAGACTGTTGAAGATGGACGTGCCAAGGAAATAGCTGTCCTGGGGGAAGGATGGAAGCCATAATGTCCTTTCCTGCCCAGGCAGCAAGAGTATTGCTGTGGCTGGGGCAGCAAGGGAAGCAGAATGAGAGGCAGCTGCTGTGTGTGTGTACAGGGGCAGGGGGAAGGATGTTCCTAGCTGTTCTGGTTATACCACAGAGCTTGTCTGGCCATGGCTACAGATCAGGAGCTGATGCTCTTTGCCTCTCCCCTTTTCCTTTGGCAGGATTTCATGAGAAGGATGGCAAAGCCTATTGCCGCAAGGACTACTTTGACATGTTTGCTCCCAAGTGTGGTGGCTGTGCCCGGGCCATCTTGGAAAACTATATCTCTGCCTTGAACACCCTGTGGCACCCTGAATGCTTTGTCTGTCGGGTAAGAAACCCAAGGTCCTTTCCTGCTTCTGCACAACCCCTGACATTTCTGCCCTGCAGGCATCTGCTCTTTTATCAGCAGAAGGCGCCTGTGGGGTAGTGAAGGGCAGCCATCCTCACAAGATAAAAACATGTCAGGAAACACCTTCTTGTTCCTCTGCCTGTTTATATGAAACTTTGTAGCTGCTTTGCTCTTTTTGTTCTCCGCTGCGATTGTGGGCTTCTGCAGCAACTCACTGTTAAACAGAAACATTTTTCTGTGACCTTTAAATAATTATAAGCTAAAGCTTCTCTCTAAGCACTTACCTTAGCAATCAGATTTTGAGGATCTTCCTCCAATGTTCAGTCTGACTGTGTAAACCAGTATGACTGACCTTGCTCAAACATGCAAGTCAGTGAAATAGCGGCAGGCTCTATACAACAGGCATAACAAACAGGAATACTGTAGATTAAGTGCTTGGTGCCCTTTCAGAAAGCTTTGCTAATATTAACTCTTTCAGGCCCCACGAGAAGAGCAAGTATCGGCCAGTGTTCCCTAGAGTGGGGAAAGTGACAGAGACCAGGGTCAGCAGCAGAACCGAGAGCTCCTGGTTTCTGGTGCAGAGCTTGGAGCTCTCCTCCTCTCCGTGGTGTGGGCAGCACGCTCTCGTGGAGCTGTTGGGACTGAGAGTGTCCCTGGCAGTGGTGTGGGGAGAACACAGACAGAAAATTGCAGTCCTCGCTGTGGGGCTGGAGGGGGCTGTGCCTTCTTGGAGCTGGATTCGGGCATATCTCCTCCACCTCTGCTTTCCTTCCCCCTTGCCATCACACTGCTCATGTTAGTGGGGCCAGCACTGGTATCTTCCAGGACAGAAAGTGGGATTTTCTTCCTGCTTTTGCTAAAGCAGAGCTGATTTCAGCTCTCCTGCTATTTGAAGGAGGAGACTGTTTACTGAACTAATCATCAGTGTTAGTGTTAGGAAAGTCATGGACTTGCTGCAGGCAAACTGCATTAATCCCAGCCCAGCTATTCCTGGCTACAGCCGCTTTCTGCTGGATGTTATCTGTTCCAGCTGCACATGCCTCCTTCCTGGGGAGAAGGATGGTCCTGGGCTGTGCGAAACTAGGATTCTGAAAATCTGGCTTCTCCTCTGGGCCTTGCTGTGGGTGTGCTGAGTGAACCCAGCACGGAGTCTGTGGCTGTCTCCGCTGCCTGTTACCTTAGACCTCCTCTACAAGGAAGAGAGCCTCCTGGTCCTGCTGGGAAGGGGGGTGGGCACTTCCAGGGCACATTTGGAAGTGCGGCAGGCTCAGCTGTTGGACACCAAGGTGGGAAAGGAGCATTGGGCACTAAGAAATGCATGTTATCTTCTCATCCATTCAAAATCATTAGCACTGTAAGGCAAGCAGGGGCTTCTCCCAGAGATGATGCAGCCTCTGTGTGTATCTGCTGGAGATGTTTCAGGGTGGAGGATCCTGTGCAAGGGGTACGTGTGGAATGTCATCTCTTCTGCACCCATCAGTTGTAAAAAGGAATCAGGCTTCTCATTTACAACCAGCTCCCTGTTCATCAAAATCTCGCTGTGTGGCAGTTGGTTGTGTTCCCCATCACAAGGAAGCTGTTAGGAGATGAGCAAAAAAAAGAATAAAAAAGTGCTGCAGTATTTCCTGTCTCAATGGAAGGTATTAAAGGTTCTTCTCCTTCCTGCTGAATGGGTGCAATTCTGGTAGCTCATTTGTTGAATTTTCAACATGAAAACAGCCGGGGAAAGGCTCTTCCCCAGTTCCCCAGCTGGCTGTATAATCGGAGCCCTTGCGCTTTTTCCTCTCACAGGAATGTTTCACACCATTCATCAACGGCAGCTTCTTCGAGCATGATGGGCAGCCCTACTGCGAGGTGCATTACCACGAGCGTCGCGGCTCACTGTGCTCCGGCTGCCAGAAGCCTATCACGGGACGCTGCATCACTGCGATGGGCAAGAAATTTCACCCTGAACACTTTGTCTGTGCCTTCTGCCTCAAGCAGCTCAACAAAGGAACCTTCAAAGAACAAAACGACAAGCCCTACTGTCAGAACTGCTTTCTCAAACTCTTCTGTTAGAGGCATCATAGATGGGAGCTAAGCGTCTTTCTGCCACCCCCTTGGCAGTTCTGTCTCTTTGAACATTACTGTGATTTAGAAACCTTTACCAGGCAGGGGAGGAGGGGAGGGGGGTGGAAGTGCTTGCTGCTGCTCTAGAGAGCAGTAAACCCACAGACGAGATGGACCATTAAACTGGAAATGCCCTTGCTGTATCTGAGCAGAGAGAGGCTGAGTCCCCTCATTACAGCGTGCGCGTCTGTGTGAGGCTGGCAGCCGAGCCGAGCCCCAGGGCTCGGGCAGGGAGCTCTTACCCAGCCCCCTCGGCCTGTGTCAGGTCTCTGAGCACATTGTGACATTTGTAGACAGCACAGCTCTCTGCTCTGACACCTCTCTCTGAGGCAATTGAGCGTGTTCGTGCTGCCTGAGCAGTAGCACAGCGAGGGCACCCTGTAATCTTGGCGCCAGCCTGGCTCTGCTCACAGAGCCAAGTGGCACGCGTGAGTTACTATGGCCAGAGCATCAGCATAGGCAGCCGAGGCCCTGCAAGGGTCTCTCCAGTTCCATTACACTGTAGGGAGTTGATACCACTTATCTTTTCTTAAGAGGAATTGATGCATTACTGTGTGGGTTGGGTTTTTTTTTTTTTTTTCCCTTCTTCTTCCTGGCTGGTAATTCCCTGCCCTTTTTCAACACTGGAGCAAGAGAAACCCCTGATCGCCCCGCAGCACTGACATGTGCTCAGGGCATCTGCTCTGCTGGCCTCTTCCAGGAGAGAGGAGGCTGTTGGTGTCATCCCTTCTCTAAAAGAAGGTGCACAGAGGTTGGGGAACAGCCTTTCTTCTCCATCTCTGCCAGGAGATTGGGCGGGTATGTAGCTGGCCTGGAAGTCTCCCATTTGCCAGGGCCTGAAAACAGTCACAAGGAGGGGGAGAAGTAGAGCGGTTTGAGAAGCCAGGAGGGGGGAAAAAAAAAAAAAAAAAAAAAAAAAAAAARAARAAARAAAAAAAAAAAAAGTCCAGACTAAATCTTCTTCATCCTCTCTTTGCTAATGAGACCTGTCAGCCTTTGGTATTTCCTTTTTTTTTCCTGTGCTCTTGTTAAACATGTTCTACTGAGAGACACTAGAGCAATAACCTTTTATATTGACTGTTACTGGTATAACAAGTCTCTTGGGTCAAGTGTGTGACACTTGCAGTTTTGCTATCGAAGTGAATACTGTATCCTCTCTTTGATAAGAACTGTAGATTTCTACACTGATTTTGAATTCATATCTAATTTACTTTTAATCCTCTTATACAGAAATTGGTTTTGAAGTGATTTTAAGGAAGCAACTTTTATATCTCAAGCTGTGCTGTTCTAGGCAGTGTGCCAGTTGTGCTGGCTTACTGCATCTGTAACCTCAACGCTTTGTTAAACTTAACTAACATTGAGTATTTTCCTTTTATTGCAGGGTGGGAGGGGCTGAAATCTATGGGGAAGGGAATGTGACTTGTATTTTTTTTCTTCTTTCCCTAGCACAGGCAGGTGAACTGTGAAGCTTTTTTTTTTTTCCACTTCTCTTTCCCTTCCTTCCTGCCCTCCTCTTCTTCCTCTGAGTCACCTGAAAGTGTGGGGCTTTTTGTTTTTTTATTGTAACCTGTAAACTGCTGTATTTGAATCACCTGCCTTTCTCCCAAAGCCTAGCTTCCAGGATGTTATAGTGAGTCTTAATACGATGCTGCAGGGGGCAAGAGCTCGGAGCTTCACCCTCAGTTTCTCTTCTTCAGCCATCTGAAATCAGAGCAGGGATAACTGGGGAAGGGATTCCTTTTCTCCTGTGGAAGAATTGTCTTGTGACTAAAGAAAAGGAGAAGTTGGGAGATAAAGACTCTGTTCCTGACTAGCTGTGTAACTTTGGGCCAGTTATTAAACTTTGCTGTGCCTCAATTTCCCCATCTGTAAAATGGGGGCATTTTTGCCTGGATTCATAAAGTTATAGTGAGGCTTAGTTTATGTTTGCTGAAGCACTTTTAGATCTCTGTCAGGAGGATGCCTTTTACAGAAGGTTAAATATTATGTTGAAATAACCTCCAGTGTTCTGTGGTAACAGCCAAAGTGGCCCAGGGAGTGGAGCAGTGTTTGGGATTGTACTCTGGAATACTACAGCAATATCACTAGTGGAATGAGTAACGCTGGAGTTTGCAGTTTTCAGCTTGGTAGATATGCAAGGGATGTGGGAGAGACTGTCAGAAACAAGCCAGACATTTTAGGCTGGAATTTCCCCAGTTCGTGTAATCTTGGCTTGGTGCCTCACCATCCTGCTTAAACCATCACAGCTGCTTTTCACCAGATTGCCATGCAAGTGAGCCTCGGTTTGTAGTTGTTCCAGCAAAGGGGTGCTAGAACTCGAGCTACATCAGCTGGGCTGAGCGTGGCGTTTGGATGGTCCGAGAAGCAAGAAAACTGGTGGATTTGTCATTTTATTTTTTGAAATCAGTTTGACTTCAAATTACTATTTCTAAGCTATGTATGATGAAAGGATCAATTTATTTGGCCCCGCTAAGAGGACAAAAAGCCTTCATGCAGGACAGAGGATAGAAGGTTGGAGTGCTGCTTTTGGCACTAGCTCTCATTGTGTGGCACCTACCAAACTGCATAATCACGTGCCTCAGTTTCCCTGAGTCTGGGGAATCCTTTAACCTACCTCACCGCTTGTTGAGGCTTTCTTCCTTGGAATTGCAGGAGAACATGGCAAACCTTGGATGCCGGGTGCCATAGAGGGGTATGGGAAGGAGGAAGACTCTTCTGCCATTAATGCTAAGTGGAGACGATTAAACAGGTTATCTCCCGAGCAGAATGTTGATTTTTTTTTCCTGGATTAATAGTATTTGGGACATGCTGGGATGCTACACTCAGCCAAATCATTATGTCCGTGGTGGTGACTGCTGCCAACAAGGAATCAAAGACGCTTGTTATTCACCTTTGGTTTCAGACTAGATGGGCCGAGGTGCTGCACAGAGCGGACGGAAGGTGAGGTGTTGTGGGAGCTCCGGCGCCAGGGTGTTTGCACCTGCCAGGTGGTGCGTGGTGCCGCGGGGAGCACGGGGCACAGTGGAAGGAGAGCATCAGGATGCGTCACGATGGGGTCTGGAGTGAAGGGGCTGCACGGAGGCAGATGTAGGTGCTTGGGCTTGGCCCTGGTGCCTTTTCCTGGTGCCATTAGCTGGTAAGCAGGCCTTTTGGTGCCTCCATCCCTGTGCCAGAGCTGTCAGCAGGGATGGGCCCCCTCCATCCCTCTCCTCGTTGGGGTAAGGTGGGGGATTCTCCTCTGGGTCGACAGTCATTTGATATCATATTTTTTCCGCCCTTGTAAGCTTCTGACTCTGCTTTGTCCATTTAAAATTCTTGCAGTTATGCTAATAAAATTTTTATCAATAGTCCTCCGTGTTGGTTCTACTCCTTTCAAGTCTGTGGGTTGGGCTGGTGACGGCTCGGGAGCCGCGGGGGGCGGGAGCGCGCGCGGCCCCGCGCTGGGGCGTTTTCCTCCCGCCAACGGTCGCAACGGCTGCGGGCCCCGCCCCGCCCCGCGGCGCAGCGCTCCTCCGGCCCGCCAGGCGGCGCCGCCCGCGCTCGCCGCCGCCGCGCACCTTCCGTCGCCGGCGCTTTGAGTGGCGACCGTCTTACCCAATAGGCATGCGGCCTTCGCTGAGTGACAGCCGCTGGGCGGGGCGGACCGTGCCCGCGGCGAGCGGCCATTGGCCGTGCGGCGCGCTATAAAAGGCAGCAGGCCCGCCTTCCGGCCCTTCTTTCCCGGAGCCCTCGTGGAGGTGGGTGTGCGGCGCGGGCGCTCCGCAGGGCCCGGGCCCCGGCCCTTCTGAGCTGTTTCTCCCCGACAGGTCGCATCTCGTCTTTAAACCCGCCGGGCAATCCTTGGAGCACCGCCGCGATGCCCAGGGAAGACAGGGCTACGTGGAAGTCCAACTATTTCATGAAAATCATCGTGAGTGTCGGGGCGGCCTCGCGGGGTCCGCGAGGATGGGGCTGGCTTGGCTGTGTATGTGTGTGGCAGAGCGGGGGTGCTCTTAAAGATAGTGGATACTTAAGGAATGGTTTCCTGTCACCTGGAGAGATCTAAGTAATGTCGATCAGGTGATTTTCCGGTTTTGGGGAAAACTTGCCGATTTGGGAAAGTTGGTGATTTGCCTAGGGAACTGTTCAGGTTGCTAAGAAGGGCCTCTTACCCGCAACACAGCATCTTTTGGGGCTGAACATTAAAACTTCTGGTCAGTCTGTTTAGCTTCACCATGAAGTTTTACAGCTACTCTGTGTCTTGGGTTTCTTGGCACGCTCACCATGTTTGTCTTTCTGTAGCAACTCCTGGATGATTATCCAAAATGTTTTATCGTGGGAGCAGACAACGTAGGGTCCAAGCAGATGCAGCAAATCCGTATGTCCCTGCGTGGGAAAGCCGTTGTGCTGATGGGGAAGAACACTATGATGCGCAAAGCAATTCGTGGTCATCTGGAGAATAACCCAGCCTTAGAAAAGTGGGTAATGTCTGAATGCTTCTGGTGTCTCCTTTTGGAAGGAGACGTTGTTGGAGGAGTTGGACTGAAGGATGTTGTCTTTCCTTCAGGCTGCTGCCTCACATCCGTGGGAATGTGGGCTTTGTCTTCACCAAGGAGGATCTGACTGAGATCAGGGATATGCTGCTGGCCAATAAGGTAACAGAGATTGGTTCATGCTGCATTTCTGGGCTATAATATGATGGGTAAAAAATAAAACTACACATTTTGGGGGATGCTTGATCATTATGAGCCCTCAAAGTTTGGAACCTAGCCACTGCAGCCTTGGTTCAACTTCTCACATTCCTCATCTGTTAACCTTCTGGGTGTCTCATCGATGTCCATCTTGGAGGAGTACTACAGGGAAGAATTGATGCCACTCCCATGGGATCAGAGACACGAGCCTTCTTTCAGCTTCTCTTATTGTATCTCTCTTTTTTTCAGGTGCCTGCAGCTGCTCGTGCTGGTGCTATTGCTCCTTGTGATGTGACTGTGCCGGCCCAGAACACTGGTCTCGGACCTGAGAAGACCTCCTTCTTCCAGGCCTTGGGCATCACCACGAAGATTTCCAGGGGAAGCATTGAAATTTTGGTTAGTGAACTCTAAAATAGTGAAATTCTGGTTAGTCAGCAGTATGCGACTCTTTGTCTGAAACCCTTCCTGGACTGAGGGGCCCCAGTGACACTCTGGTCACTCTGAGGAGCTGCCTGACCTTGGACACTGCTATGCAGGGACAGGAGGCGTAAAGATCAAAGCTCCCAGTAGTGCTGAAACGCTGTGTTAGCAGCATGGCTGCTTTGTTCAAGAATTTGTAAAGGTGGATGCCTAGCTTGGGTCAGGTGTGCTGTGAGGGATGGGGAGGATTTCAGTTCCTCTCTCAGGTCTCTGCTGCATGGTTGAGTGCTGCTGAAGGAAATCACGGACAAAGCAGCCTCTAGGGAATGCATTAAGGGTACTGATCTTCTCAGAGCTGAGATGCACTCGCTACATTGTGTAGGGTTTGCTTAAATAGCTACTTTTGTTGCTTTGGCTCATTTGTTTCTTCAGTTCTGTTCCTTTTTGCCATTGGGAACCTGCAGTGGAGCCCCGTTGTGTTGTGTACCTGAGCTGTTTAAATTGCTCATTTTCCCCTTATTCCTCAGAGTGATGTGCAGCTAATCAAGACCGGAGACAAAGTGGGCGCCAGCGAAGCCACCCTGCTGAACATGCTGAACATCTCCCCATTCTCCTTCGGGTTAGTGATCCAGCAGGTCTTTGACAACGGCAGCATTTACAATCCTGAGGTGCTGGACATCACTGAGGAGACCTTGCACAAGCGCTTCTTGGAGGTAAGTGCCGTGACCCAATTCTGCTGCATTCCACCCCTTTTACATGCCTGCCAGGGAGAAAATGGACAGTCAAAGCAACTGGAACTGCTTGTGCTCCGGGTTTTTGTCAGAGCACAGACACATGAGGTTTTTCCTTCTCACAGGGGGTCCGTAACGTTGCCAGCGTGTGCCTGCAGATTGGGTACCCCACCATTGCTTCTGTGCCCCACTCCATCATCAACGGGTACAAGCGAGTCTTGGCCGTGGCTGTGGAGACCGACTACACGTTCCCGCTGGCTGAGAAGGTAACAGCTGAGTCCAATCCGCTGGTCAAAAGGCAACTAAAACCACCTTGAGTGCTAGCCTGGCAGGGACCCTGCCTGACCTTCCAGGAGGATTTTCCTCTGTTCCTTCTGGCTTGTTGCCTTTTGGTTGCAGAGGTTCGGTCCCTCGGTTTCCTCTGAGTTCACATTGGGTTTTTTTTTTTGCTTTTTCCTTCTGCAGGTGAAGGCCTTCCTGGCAGACCCCTCCGCCTTCGTGGCTGCTGTCCCTGTGGCAGCTGAAACGGCCGCTCCCGCCACCGCTGCCGCCGCTCCAGCTAAGGAGGCAGCCAAGGAGGAGTCGGAGGAGTCGGACGAGGACATGGGATTTGGTCTCTTTGACTAACACCAGCTGCAGCCTCTCTCTTCATGCCAGAGCTGCTTTAAGTGGAGAAATAAAAGAACTATTTTACCCGTTCGTGTGCTTCAGTGTGGATGGCGCGGCCTTGGCTGGGGCGGAGCAGGAGCCCGGTGCTGGGCGCCGTGGGGC
>NW_020455204.1:913204-955923 GCF_003342845.1 Nothoprocta perdicaria | reverse complement strand
GCGCTCCGCCTCGCTCCGCGCGGCCTTGGCGGCGGGAGCGGCGGCGTGGCGGCCGCGGGAGGGCCCCGCTCCCCGGCTGCGCCCGCCTCGTGTGCGCGGCGCCCGGGCGAACCGGGAGGTTTCACAGGCACCGCCCGGGCGGCGTTGCTGCTGCTGCTGCTTTGGCACCTCGGGCCGCAGCAGGGGCGCTCGGACACCCCTCAGCACCGCGGAGCCCTTTCGAAGCTTTTCTCCTCCTCTGTCTCTGTGGAAAAGTTTTACTGGGAGCGCGGGCAGAGGGGAACAGTGGCGGTTTCCATTTCTCGAGCCCGGCAGGTTTGCTGTGTTTGGCTGCTGTGGCCAAGCTGGTAGAGCTCGCGGCAGGAGGGGAAGGAAGAGCTTTTACTGCTCTTCAGGAGCTCGTGTTTACTGTGCCCTCTGTTCATGGGCCGTTCCTAAAGTCGAGTTTTCTGAGCTTCTGAAGTGTTTTTCTTTTAGCCAGCAGAGGTTTTGGGTGAGGACTGGAGACCCTTCTTCCCATATCGGGGAATCTAAGTGTTGCCAATGCCTCAGCTTCAGGCAGGAGCTTCAGCTTCAGGCCTGCACCTGTGGGGCCGGTGCCGCGGGTCTCATTGCTCTCTTTGAAGTGACCTGTAAGGGTTCCGTGCAGAACTTGTTCCTTTGGTTTCTCTAAAGGCAAAGAATAGCTCCTATTAAATGCTGGTTTTAGTCCCTGTGAAGTCTTTCACGTTGCATATTTTATGAGAGATGAAAGTTCATTAGCTTTCATTATAATGACCTCAGTCATTATAGGGAGCAGCTCACTGAGAAGTGAATCTTCTTTCTTGCCTTTTCAAAGGTCCTACCTGGACATTGGAACTATTTGTAGGAGTAAATAAATTCAGTGAGTGGTCCCAGGGCTGGCTGTTGATAGATTCAGGTGTAGAGTAAACAGGCAGTGGGGGAGATATGATTAAAAAAAACACGTGCAATTTTATGGTGTGGATTTTTAAATTTGTTTCCTTTTTGTAATCTTGTTTACCGTTGATAGCACCGGAGGGAGTTTGTTGAGGTGTCACTTCTAGTAACCTGGCGAGTCTGACTTGTAAAACTCCGAGATGAGGGCCTGTCTGGCAAGAGAGGAAGCTGTCCCAGTGCTTCCCTCCTGTCCCAGAGCTCGGTTCTCACAACTGTTGAGAGCATGAACCCACAGATGGAGTTTTCGAGAAGATTTTCTTGAGTTACCTCAAGAAGTTGAGTTACCTGATACCCAGGGACCCTTTCTCTGAAAGCCAAGACTGTGGGTGATCGCATTTGGTGTGAAAGAGGTTGTCCGCGCACACATTGTGTTTGCTCTGGTTTTATTTTTCGCTTGTTACTGCACAAGGCAGGCTGATGTTTTCTCCTCTGTGTGCGTAAACAATGGTTTTAGATGACTGATACACTGAAGCGGTTTGCAGTGAAGGTAACGACAGCCAGTGTGAAGGAACGGAGAGAGATCCTCAGCGAGCTGGGAAAGTGTATTGCTGCGAAAGGTAAGCGTGCTTGGACACTGATTCCATCTCTGGGGTGGGAGCATTCACGTGCTTTGTTTAAAGGGCTGTGTGAAGCTTTAAAGAAGCCTGTGGGATTTTTTTTCTTGGGATGGCAGCACTTGGAATGTGCATGTTCCCACAGCAGTAACTTGAACCATAGGAGTTATTATATGTAATCCCGAGCCTTCTTCTGCCATTAGCTTTTGTGCTTTTTCAAGTACGTGGATGTAACGTTACACAGGTATCATTTGCCTGCTTAACTCCTGACTCTTTGCTTGGATTTGTAATAGTCCATGAGGAATTTATACATTTAACTGAAGTAGACAAATGGAAGGTTTTAACTACTCTTAATAAAATGATTGAAACAAAATTTTGAAAGATTTGTCTGATTTTCATTTTCTGAAAATGAATTTAGAACAGGATGTGTTCCAATTTTGCTGCTATTTTTACAAATATGTATAAAATGTAAACAAAAAGAGCACTCTGAATAAGGCCCTGATGGTTTTGCAAGCACATCTGTAGATGTACAGGAGCTGTGAATAGCTCTGCTGTGAGAGCAGCAGATGAATAAATATTTTGAAATACAATCTGTTACAGATCTTCCAGAGGGTGCAGTGAAAGGCCTTTGCAAACTCTTCTGCCTCACTTTGCATCGATACCGGTAAGTAAATTGTGTAGAAAGGCTGGTATAATTATTCTGTAAGCATCTACTTGTTTATTAGTTAAATTGATATGGAGCATCTGGAAATGTTAGCGTGCAGTGTCACATAGATGTGTGTGACGCTGAGGGTTGCTGTCTAGTGCTTAGGCTCTTGAGTTAAATTTCACATTAGAAGTTCCATGGCACCTTGTGTTTCACTTTTAATTTCAAAATTAAAGCTTGCGCCCAGTGGTTCAGTTTGCAGGAATGAATGACAGTGTCCTTGCAAAGCAAGCCCAAGACATGGGAGAACACTTTTAGATCTAAATTGTGGTCTATTGTAAATGAGGTTTTCAGAACCTGTGCTTTTCCTGTAGCTCACCTAAGTACCTTGATACAACTTCTGTCAGCAAAGCCAGGTACCAGAGTTTGCTGCCAGAAATGTAAATGATAAGAAAACTTTCTCTCGGAACAGCAAGGATAAAATAACTGTTAGCTGGGCTACTGAAAGGATAAAGCAGCCCTTCATATGGTTTGAGTGCAGTAGTTTGAGAAGTGTTGGCAGGATTTATAATGTTTACAGGACTGTATTTTATTGTTTTTTTTCCTTGAATCCCTGCTAGCGATGCTGCATCCCGCAGAGCGCTGCAGCTGGCTCTTCAGCAGCTCGCCGAATCCCAGCCGGATGCAACAGCAAAAAACCTTCTGCAGTCCCTTCAATCCTCAGGGATCAGCGGCAAGGCTGGAGTCCCCAGGTGCGGCATGACTTGCTGCGTTTGCAGCCCATTGTGGTTCTGAGCTGCTGTGGTTGATCTTTTGCAATCAGAATGAATCTTCTGCTGTTTCCTAGAGATGAAGGTTAAAAATACTTAGAGAGGAAGTTATTGATGACTGCTTTACGTGTTTCACATCTTTGGTGAAAGCAGAGGAGTTTTCTTGATATCATGGCTGTTCACAGGGGGCTGAGTTAGAGGCCTTGTGTTTTTGTTAACCTTCAAGGCTGGAGCTATCACAGAAATGTCTTTTATCAAGAAGTGATCATCAAACCCACCAAAACGCAAGGGGGAATTTCCTAGCCCATCCGATCTTCAGCTGCTGGCTTCAAAACCTTATTACGGATGTATGGATATACAGTGAAATTTGAGGTTCAGGTGAAAAATGGTAGTGTAGCATCTGGAAATGGCAGTTAGGGAGTGGATCCAAAGGGAGACTTAGGGTTTTGTTCATCTTCTTATCTGATATGGGCCCCAGAATGCCCTTCTGTGACTCCTCCATCAACCTTTTTGCCTTGTGGCTAAACTGGAGATTAGCTTTCACAAAAAATAGATGATTTTGATTTAAATTTTTGTAGTGATACAATATTTACTCTTCTAGTTACTCTGTTGCAATATTTGACTGTCTAAAGACTTTTATAATGTCTTTGTGCATAAGGACACTATTGCATTATTTCACTTTGAAAGAGAGATCAAAGAGGCATGAGGGTCTTCAGGGAGCAAAAAGATGGGATCTGTTATTTGAAGTAGTGAGAGGAGGCAAGAAGCATAAGTCAGAAGTGAGAGCTGTGCCAGGAGGGAATGTAAGCTGAGAAATGGCAATCATGAAAATTTGGCAATCGGTGTTGTGAAGCTCTGACAGCAAAGAGGTGCAGCACAGGAGAAATTTTGAATCACTTTTTGGACAGTCTCCACTGACAAAGTATTTAACTTTTATTTTTATACTGCCAGTGGAGAGATCAAAAAAAAAAAGTCTTTCTTGAGGTAAGGTTTTTAATTCGCAGCAGGTGAGATTTAGTTTTCTTCATGCCATTGAGAAGATTCTGGGTGTTAAACAAAAGCTGAAACACAATAAGTGAAATTCATTATAGCTTACTGGTGCTAGTTATTTGCTTTAAAACCCGAGACTTTAACTATAATTTTCTATGATAAAGTTGCCTCATTTTAGTAGTGTTCTGGCTTGGGCACAAGCAAGCCCATTCTGCACTAGTGGGAATGAGTTACATAATGGGAGCTGTTGATTCATTTGCTTTTCTCACTTCTACAACAGTAAGAGCAGTGGGTCTGCAGCTCTGCTGGCACTCTCCTGGACCTGCCTGCTTGTACGTGCAGTCTTTCCAGCACCTGACAAGAGACAGGGGGAAACATGGAAAAAATTGGTAAGTTCTCTTTGGTTTACAGAAATATCCCTTTGGAGACAGAGACACAAGTGCTTGTAATATCTGTAAGCTACTGAAACACTGTGAAGAAGTCTGAATGTGACTAATAATGTCAAGCTAAAATGCAAGACTTTTACTTTCCTCTTAGCTGTGATGATCTTTTGTGCTTTCTGTTGTATTTTAATCTGTCCACCTGAGCTGGAGAAGGCAGGAAGTATATAAAGCACGAGATTGGCAGTGTTGTACCTGAGTAGGCTTGCTCTGGGTACTGTGATGTGTACACCAGTGTTTTGAAACTACCTGTTGTAGTGCAACCTTCAAGGTCTAGTATGCCTTGGCACCTCTAACATCTAGTCTGCAGTGTGTCCTTCTGCCCTTCTTGTTCTTCCTTTAAGATAATTGCTTGTGTGTTCTATTGTACAGTGTTAAGTAGCTCTTGCTTCTTTTTTTGCCTGCTTTAATGATCTGTCCCTGGAACCATATTTATAGCACCTTGGAATATGGTTGGATTAAATTTTAAGAAGAGATGTAACTTGATTATAAAATGCTCTTTTACAAGTCACGGTTTTCAAAAGTCTTATATGTGGTTCTTCAAAATGCTGTGTGTGTGGTGAAAGCAATGGCAGCTCCTAATTTTGTCCATTTGGAAGAACTTACCTGAGCAAGCTAAGGACTTCTGCCTATGGAATTTCAGCTGATCACTGGCATCTGACACTTAGCGGATCTGAGATAAATCTGAGAAGCTGATGTGTGACTTTTTTTTTTTGCCTCTTTCTCTTGGCAGGTGGAAGTTCAGTGTTTGCTCCTGCTGGAAGTCCTGGGAGGTTCTCATAAGCAGGCAGTGGATGGGGCTGTGAAGAAATTGAACAGGCTGTGGAAAGAGGTGATGTGTAACTGTGAAAGTTAGGTGACCTTATTTAGTGACTATTCTAGGTTTGGTTGTGTTAACATTTCTTGCTTTTTTAAATTTTTCCCTCCTTTTCAGAACCAGGATCTGGTGGATCAGTACCTATCTGTCATTCTTGGTCTGGAGCCAAACCAGAGCTATGCTGCAATGCTGGGACTTGTGGTGCAGTTTTGCACAGCCCAGAAAGAGACTGATGTTATTAAACGTCACAAGGTAAATCTGCAGCACTGCTTCCTTCCTTTTTTTCATTTCTATTCTTTTCTTTCTTGTCTTATAAGTAGTCATGCTTTTCATGAAGAGATGTGTGCAGATGTTTCAGTGTTAGTAATACACTTCTGGTTAAAACAGCTTGGGCAATTTTAAGGGACATGTAGCTCTGTGCTATGGCCTGTGCATTTGTGTAGCTGGCTGACACTGCAGCTTTCTGCCTTCTTCCCTGCTCTAAGAATGGAAGGTAGTAGCTAGCTTGCCATGGGTATTATGTTGGGCTGTAGGATAGAGCAAAAAATCCTGATTTCTGCTGGACCTTCTCACATGAGAATTGAAGCAAAGTTTCTCCTTGTTGGATAGGACTGCCTTCCAGAGGGAAGTGGGGTGGAATGTCAAGTCTGGCTTCCAGGTGCTGTGCAGGGAGCTACGTTTAGGTTATGACATGGCTGTAACTGGTGTGCTTTTTTTCAGAGTTCCCTTCTGGATTTCTACATGAAGACTGTGCTTATGAGCAAGACAAAGCCTCAGAAGCACTTGCTGGTGAGACATGTTTTTACGGACTGTTCATGCTTTTATCCATGTGTAGTGTCCATTGCTGTACTGAGCGTTATGCTGCCTTTGCAGGACAGCTGTTCCCCTCTTCTTCGATACGTGTCTCACACCGAATTCAAGGATTTAGTTTTGCCAACTTTGCAGAAGTCACTGCTACGGAGCCCCGAGAATGTAATAGAAAGTGAGTCTATTGTCTCCCTACATCATTCTGCCTGGAAACGGGAGCAGTTGTTCCTTAGAGCCCTGGAGCTGTGGGGGGAGTTTGTCCCCCTAAACTGCACTTGGGGATACTCTTTGTCTGTGAACACAAGTGGCAGAATTGTCTGGGTTCTAAGTGGCAGCTGCAAAGAAGCAACATTTGTGCTGTGGTCCCAAGTGTTTGGGTATGTGGTAGCTGGTTTTTCCACAAAGGACAGAATTTCACAGCTGAGTGCTAAGAATAATGCTGAATTAATCTGTTGATTTGACATCCATTTCAGTGTCTTTTCTTCCTGACATCTTTACTGGTCCTATCTACTTGATGTGGACTGTGGGGAAGGGTGTATTAAAATGCTAAAAGCAGTTACTTAACAAAATGTAATATCCCTAATATCTCCTATGTCTTCAGCAATCTCCTGCTTGCTCGTCTCTGTGAACCTGGACCTTAGCCAGTATGCTCTAGACATTGTAAAAGGACTGGCCAGTAAGTACCATGGCTTCTGGATGGAATGATGAATTGATAATAAGGCCTTGTAGAATGTTCTGTCTGTACCTGTGCTGACTTGGTTACTAGTGTCCTGAAGAGGATTTTAATCTAGGTGGGAGGATGATGCTGTAACTGGGAACTGGAATGTTTTTTGTAATGTTACAGCAGCTGAGTCAGGCCACATGGAAAGATATTTCCTTGCTGATTTTATGCAGTTAGTCACAGGGAGCTGTGCATCGTTTTCTAGGTCATCTGAAATCCAACAGTGTGCAGCTGATGGATGAAGCAGTTGTGGCACTAAAGAACTTGGCTCGACAGTGTAGTGATCCTTCAGCTGTGGAGTCACTGGGCAGACATCTTTTTGCCATCCTGGGGGGTGAGTAAATTGTAGGATGAGCAGTGTATCACAGTGAATACTGTGTGTATCTGTGTATCAGAGGGGCTGCTCAGCCTGGATTGGGCAAGCTTTTGTGCATTAGAGGAGATTCTTGAAGTAGCACATGGTCATCATCTGCTTGTCTGTAATTAAATGGCACACTTTTTTTTTTTCTGTTTTGCAGGTTCCGAGGGGAAACTGACAGTTGTTGCGCAGAAGATGAGTGTCCTTTCAGGTGAGGATCCTAAAGGAAAACTTATTTTTTTGTGGAGCAAATGCAGCAAAAGGCTGAATGGAAAGGGTCTGTATTTGAACTTTTAAGGATTCCTTATGTGGTCATTCTGACCTGGCTGTGTGTAAGGGGATATAGAGAGCTGGATATAGCAAGCAAGTTGTTGCCATACTCTTCAATGAGGAGAGAGGTGTATGTGGGGATTGAAGCTTGAAGAATCATTCCTGTCCTGTGTTGTTTTTAGATTTATCTGGAAGTGTTAGTATTTAGGGAAGTAAAGAGAAAAACCTGTCCTTTCAGGGATTGGCAGCCTCAGTTACCATGTGGTTTCTGGATCCTCTAGCCAAGCTCTGACTGGAACCGTGGCAGAGCTTTTCATCCCTTTCCTGCAACAAGAAGGTGAGGCCTGTTGCCTTTTTTTTTTTTTTCCCTGTATTTATTAAGCTGCTTTCCTCTTTCCATATGGCCTGTTATTTAGGATAAACCTTGATTCTCACCTGTTGTGTTACAAAATCCATTGCCCTGTCTCAGTGAGCAGCCCTTCCTCCCTTCTGCCTTTTTACCTGTCGTCTGTTTTGTGCATTTCTGTGTTTTGTGCATTTGCTATATTCACGCAAGTTCTGTGTTACTTCCTAGTTCATGAAGGCACGTTGGTTCATGCAGTCTCTGTCCTGGCTCTTTGGTGTGTTCGGTTCACCACAGAAGTTCCTAAGAAGCTAGTAGAATGGCTAAAGAAAGCCTTCAGCCTTAAAACCTCCACTTCAGCTGTGAGACATGCATACCTGCAGTGCATGCTAGCCTCTTTCAAAGGTAAAACTTGCAGCTATTAATTACTATGACTATGTGTGTTAAGAATAATTGACTGTCTTCCTAATATAAGTGGATAACTACTCTGCATTAGATGTCCAATAGAGTAGGAAAGATTTTGTGAGGCAATATCCAGTCTCCGTTTGAGATTTGATCAATCTGATGCCTCAACAAAATACATATGAAATCTCCTTTGCTTACTAATGCACTGTGAATCAAAAAGGTAATACATGTCTGCTTAAGAAATTAGTAACTACTATACAGGTGCAATGGTTTGCCATCATTTTCTCAAAAAGGGCTTGAACGAAGTTGTGCTTCTACATTTTTCTATATAATGTAACTGCCAGGAATTTCTGTGTCATCACAGGAGTGAAGAATGAACAGGAAAACTAGTTTGGCATCTCAGGAGGTTGGTCCTTTTAGAGAGATCAGTATGAGAAATGTGAAGTTGGTCATGTCTGACAGGAGGAAGGAGAGTGTGTGATACGTGTAGCTGTTTAAGGGATTAGGGCTGAAGACATTTATATTCCAAAGAATTTACCCATCACTGGAACTTTTAACTTGCACTGCTTCAGCCCACCCAGTGAAGTGTTGAGGAAGGGCATCAGGTGGGTAGAGGGCTTTGAAGTATAGCTTTTAACTCCTGCAGTTGTACGGTTACATACTACCTGCAAATATTTAACTTAAAGCCACAAGATCTATTGTTTCCTTTTTTAATTTGTATACAGGGTTTTTTTTTGTGGAAATTTTGGGAGCACTTTGGAATTGCAAGTCAGTTGGATTCCTTGACTTCTAAGGATTTGAAGTGGAACAGGTGGTTGCAGCTTCCAGGGCTGGTACCTTGGCCCTTTTAGGGAAACAGAGTCTTTTTAGACTGTATGATTTGAACAAATATGCAACCTAGCTGATATATAACCTAGCACTGTCTTTGTTTCTCATGGACAGAAGCGTAGGTTGAGTTGGGAATATTTTGTCTCTGAGGAAAGCACTAAAGTGGTTATCATCTTTACTGTTGAGGTTTAATTATAGCAGTGATGGACAAGTGGTTTATTTGGGAGATTCAGGATCTTCCCAGTGTGTCTGAATTATTTCCCTACCTCTTGATAAGAGAACTGTCATTATCTTCCTGTGTGAAGCGTGAAGGACAATGTTCTTTTGCAACTGGTCTTTCTGTCTCCTCAGGTGACACCTTGTTACAGGGAATGGAATTACTGCCAATGCTCATCCAAGTGGTAGAAAAAGCAGCATCTCAGAGCACTCAGGTGCCCATGGTAACAGAAGGAGCTGCTGCAGCTTTGCTGATCTGCAGGATGTCTGTAATTGAGGGACAGGCGGGTAAGGTCACAAAACATCCAGCAAAATCCACTATAAATGTGTTCTGAGGGTTTATGCTTTTTTTTTTGAGAGTAGGTGTAAGACACTATTCCTTAGTCTGGATATTGCAAGACAATCATTGTCCTTTTGTAGACCAGTGAAAGATTTATTCCTCATGATTAAGTCAGTGAAGAATTCTTATTTGTACCTAGCTTTGCAAATCACAGCTTCTGTTTCCTTAGGACATTATTCCTCTTTATGCTGACAGAAAAAAAAAAAAAAAAAAAAAAAAAAGACCCAGACTGGAAATGCCCGGAGTTTACTGGTTCATTTTTATTTCTGTACTAATTTTATAAGCCATCTTTGGAAAACAGCAAATCTGGAATCTGTTTTCTATTAGAATGTATTACAAGGAATTGTCCAAATTCATACACTTGTCAGGAGAAATGTATTTTTCAGCAGGTAGGTTTTGGGTATGCTCATGGTTCTGAATGAGAGAGCAGAGAGGCTTTAGAACTCAAGAAAAGTTGATCTATGGAAACAACTTCAGGGATTTCAGGAGACAGAATCCTACTCTATTTATATATTCTGGTAGTTTTTGTCTTATTTTGAAACATTCTTGATGGACTTATGTTCTTTTCTGATCAGAGTCTAAGCTGAGTGGTTTCTGGCAGCTGATTCTGGATGAAAAAAAGCAAATTTTCACATCTGAAAAGTTCTTGCAGGCTGCATCAGAGGAAGGTAAATTGTCATTTATTGTATATCCAATTGCTGTTTAATTTTATTACTTGTACTTATGAGACCTATGTTGCTTGTTAGCCATTTTGTATGATCCTTGAGGATCTAATTTCAGATTAAAATGAATAGAGTGCTTTTTCAGAAGTACATCTAGAGTAATTGTAATCTACATTTAATGTGAATTAATATATCTCTAATGAAATAGAGCTGTTAAATATTCATTATCCAATCTCTATATTCTGTAAAAGCTTTTTGAATGCAGAAAGTGTCTATGTGGTTTACAGTTTTATCAGTAGATTCATGCAATCAATCTAAGGGATGGAGGAAGCCTGAAATTGGAAGAGAATGAGGGGAAAAGTGATATGAGTGTTTTTAGTGGTTGTATAAGCAGAAATGTCCAGCTGATGAGCATAGCAACCCTAAATTATCCGATGCCTGAATGTTGGAAGTCCCTCGTGCCATATTCCACATGGGATATAATCTACCTCATGTTTCAGTTGCTTTCTGCTTTCAGATGCTTTTATGATAGGGATGCACATTGATAACATCAGCCAAAAGGCCTAATGAGGGCTGAAGCTCAGAGATAGTGCTAGTTGTAATACCAAGGCTACCATTGCATAGCATTGTACGCTTCTTTAGGAATCCAGTATGTGTTTTATTGTCAGTGAAGACATTCCTGAGCACTTTCACAAGTAACAGTATGTTGCCAACTGAACTTAGTATTTATAGTTTGGGTTGTTATATGGGCTAAGATAAAATAGTTCACATATCCTGGTCAAGGAAATCCTGTTGGAACCCAGGTAATGTTTCTGTTAGCTCATGATGCTACCTCTCATCATGCCAGAACTGGGCTGCACTTGTCTTTAGCTTCATTCAGATTATATAGAAAAATACGTAGAAACTCAGTTTGGAGAGCTTTCAGTGGGTCCTGCTTATGGTTTGCTTGTTTGTTCTTAGATTTAAGGAAAAAGAAAAAGTCACTCTCCTTATGAACTCTCATGCTGTTTTAAATGTTTATCTTTCCCCAGCAATGTGTACAGTATTGCAGTTGACAGAGCGTCTCCTTTTGGATCATGCACAACGGCTCCCTGAAAGTAAAGTTCAGTACGTAAATGCACTCGCCGTGCCTGATCTGTGTCCAACGCCTAAGTGTTAACGCACGCCATGGAAGGGGTGGGCCTGGGACTTTGCACAAAGTGTTGAACTCCTTGTATTTTTATGCCTGGTTAGTTTGTAAAGTAAACTTCCATAGCAAACCTTTTTATTTCTCTATTTTCAGGCAGTATCACCGTGCCCTCATTGCAGTACTGATGAGTCGGACCTGGCATGTTCGAAGACAGGCCCATCAAACTGTTAAGAAGCTTTTGTCCTCTCTTGGAGGGTACAAACTAGCCTATGGGCTCTTGGAGGAGCTAAAAGTAGTTCTCAGTTCTCACAAGGTGAGAAGGCTAGTTCTTGGCTAGAAGATTGCTCACCTGCAGCATTATCAGCTCCCTGCTTTAGCTTTGCTGTTTGTATTGACATACAGTGCAACATAAAACAAAATAAAGCAACAAAACCTTTTAAATTCTGTCTTTGTGATCATCTAGAAAGCCAGCTTGTTACTAGACTGCTGCATAGTGCTGTGACAGTGTCCCTGGCATTGGAGTGTGCTGTTTCCTATGTACACAGAAGCCGTACTATTGCAAATCATTCAAGGAAGAAGCTGTAGTTTTCTTTGTCCTTTTATTGCTTTAATCCAAATTTAATCTCCAATGGAAGCTCTAGTACTGTAGTTCTTCAGCCCTGGGTAACAGCTGAGGCCCTGTATCCAAAGGAAATGTGATAGAAATAGTTCAGTAGCAAACAGTATCAAAAATAATAAAAAAAAAAGGTGTATAAGATAATGTAAATGCTAACTACTCTGCTTTGGGGCATGCTTTTAAATGAGCACCTTGTCAACTTGCAGAATGGATTAAGTTGCATTAAATACCAAGGGTGAGCCTTTCTAAGCAGTCTTCTCTCGTCAAAAATGGACTCGGAAAAAAAGTAGTTTTTGCAAAGATGCTGGGAAAAAATAGACTGTAGAATTTAGGCATAATGTTCAAGCCAAGTGATTCAACCTTTTCCAAAATCCTCTTTGCCAAAAATCATCAACTTGATTTTAGTTCACATCTAATGGCCAAATCTAGCATTGTCCTCCATTTTCTGTCTTTCCGTCACTATCATCTTTATCCTTCTTTTCTACTGTTATCCTTTATCCCTTCGTTCCTCTGAAAAGTTCAGGTTCTGAAGAAGTTGATTGTTGATAATTGGTACAGTGTTACTGTATGGAAATGTCCTCAGTAGTGAGGTTTGCTCAGGAAGGTTTGCTGTGATTTGTTAACAACGAGTTGTCCATTCACTCAGGTTCTGCCTCATGAGGTCCTGGTGACAGAGTCAGGAGAGTTGTCTGAGCTGGGAAAAACATATATCCCTCCTCGTGTCCTCCATGAAGCGCTCTGTGTCATCTCAAGTGTGGCAGGACAGGGTGTGGACTCTTTTGAGACAGAGAAGCTGGCTCTGGAGATGCTGCTGGTGAGCCATCACCCATCTGTAGGTAGGTGTTGGAATAAGAGGACTCTCCTGACCGATACATTTTTGACTTTTTGTTTCATTGCATTAGCAATCTGTTTTGTATTTATTTGGCCCATATATTCTTTATGCTAGTGGCAGCAAAGCCTGGTCTTTGGCCAGCCCTCCTCATCAAGATGAAGATAGATCCTAAAGACTTTGTTACCAAACACCTGAACGACATATTACCCAGAATCACTGCCTATACTTCAGAGAACCAGGTAATAAATTGTTTTTTTTCTGTTCATTTTGAGATGCTTTGGAACAAAAGTTTTTTCTTGGGAGGAAGGATTTAAGTATTAAATGATCTGTGAGGAACGAGATCTGTTTAGAAGAGTGGGAGACTGGAGCATCTATCGTATGAAAGAAAGACTGAGTGAGTTGGGCCTGATTTCCCTGGAGAAGAGAAGGTTGAGAGGGAATCTTACCAACATGTACAAATACCCGAGGGGAGAATGCAGGGAGGAAGGGGCCAAACTCTTCTCAGTGGTGGCCGGTGGTAGGACCAGTGGATATAATTTGATACCTAGGAAGTTCCATCTGCATGTGAGGAAGAGCTTCTTCACTGTGAGGGTGACAGAGCCTTGGAACAGGCTGCATAGGGAGGCTGTCCTTCACTGGAGGTCTTCAAAACCCACCTGGATGCCACCCTGTGCCACGTACTCCAGGAGTCCCTACTTGAGCAGGGGAGTTGGACTAGATGATCTCTAGAGGTCCCTTCCAACCTTAATGTTTCTGTGATTCTGTGAAAAGCACAGGTACAAAGAGAACATCTCTGGAGGAAAGGAGCTGGGGTTTGAGAGGAAAAGAATGTATACCAGCAGTTGACTAGAGTCAACTAATAAAATTTTGGTGCCATTGGACAAGGATTTATAATGCTTGTTATGAGAAAGTTAATGCTTTCAAAGAACTCCCTCAACAGGGCATACTTTTTGAGACTACTTTAAGGAATACTGATCGTCCTGTTTTCTTTTTCCTGTGTTTTCTTGCTAGTCATCCATGAATGCAGTAGGATCTCTCTCTCTACTATCACCTGGCAGAGTGCTCCCACAGCTCATCAGCATCATCTCAGCATCTCTGCAAAATCCAGCTCTCTGCCAGGTAACTCGAGAGGAATATGCCATCATGAAGACACCAGAGGGAGAACTGTATGACAAGTCTATAATACAGAGGTAAGACTGTAATTTCTTACTTGGGTCTCTGAACATGGTGATTAATTCTGGTGGACTTGGAACCAGTAGGTATCTGTGTTTATCAGATGCTGTCTGGATCCTAGGTATATATTTCTGGATCTTAGTCCAGAGTAGTGCTGATTCTTTCTCTACTTTTCTTTCTCAGTGCTCAGCAGGATAGTATGAAAAAGGCTAACATGAAGAGGGAGAATAAAGCTTATTCTTTCAAAGAACAGATCATTGAGCTGGAACTGAAGGAGGTGAGTTGGTGGGAACAAGAAAGCTAGTACTGATGTTTCTGGTACTAGAATATCTCACCTATTTTATAATGTCATATAATCTTAGTAATTCCTAGTTAATTCTGCCTGTGGTCCTCTCTTGCAGGAGATAAAGAAGAAGAAAGGAATAAAGGATGAGGTACAACTCACTAGCAAACAAAAGGAACTGATGCATGCACAGCTGGAAAAGGAGTCTCAGATCAGAAAACGGCTAAAGGAGGTAAATTTTGAGGACCATCTTTGCCAACCATGCAGCTACTATGAACAAATAGTTTTGATAAAAAGAAACTAGAATAATAGAGTAATAAAGATATAAAAAGAAACTAGAATAACATCTCTTTCTTTCATTAAAAATCAGCCTTAAGCACTTCTGTTTCTCTCCTACCTGGTGCTAACCTTGGAATTGTTTCTCCTGCAGCTTGATAATGAACTGGAAACAGCCCTAGGCCTCCTGGACACTGTTATAAAGAGAAAGCCTCCTGGTCTAACTCAATACATCCCGGGTCTCGTTGGTTCATTCTTGCCACTGCTACGATCCCCATTGGCTGCTCCAAGGATTAAGGATCCTTTTCTTGCCTTAGCTTCCTGCGTCATGCCTGCTCGACTGAAAACCTTTGGTTAGTGATGGCGGTTGCTATTCAAGGACAGGATGCCTTTTTTTTTTTTGTCAGAGTGGCTAAAATCCTCGTTCTCTCCTTGTGCTGGGTTCTCAGTGGAGACTGATCACAACAGGCCTCTCCTGTGGAGCGCTGGGAGGGTGTGTGTGATGAGTAACGATCTGGAAGTCCTGGGGACTTGCAGGCCCAGATTGACTTGGAATCAGCTGCTACAAGTGGTGGTAGTGGTGACTGCAAAGTGGCATGGGCACTGAAAGCCTTGCTAGCTTGTCAGCCCCTCAGCTGGCTTTCAGCCTCTGCTAAGTCTGTGCTGTAGTGTCGTTGCTACAGTTGCTGTCTCCTTCAGCAAGAGGGAAGTCTGTGTTTGCTGGGCTGTATTCATGCCCAGGACTGGGTTAATGTCCTTGGAGAAGCTTGGAAGCACTGAAATTTCCTGTTAGCTGTTGCAAAACAAGAAACATTTGCTTCTTGTTGGAGGTGCAAACGGACTAGTGTTCATTTAGCAGACATTTTAACTTGGGAGTGAAGATGTTTCCTTTGAGCCTCAGGGCTGTGGTTTCTCCCCTGGCTGTGGACATATCCCAGAGCTCTCGTATGATGCTTTGGTCTGTATTTCTGGGGATTTGTTTTCTCTCCAGAAATGTCTGGTTTAGTCCCCTCAATGATTCTTCGTTCTCTCGTGATAGGTACTTTAGTGAGCCATGTGACCTTGCGCCTGATGAAACCAGAATGTGAATTAGATGAATCCTGGTGCCAAGAAGAGCTGCCTACTGCAATTAACAGAGTTGTTAGCTTGCTGCATGTCCACACTATCCCTAGCCGGACAGGCAAGGGAGAGCCAGGTAAAAAGTAGCACAGGTTTTATTGCATCCACTTACCTCTCAACTTCTTCATTAAGCTTTCTTTTGCAGGGGTAATAGTGCAGATGATGTTACAAGTGCTGCAGATTTGGAAATATATTTTTTTTAAATTTTCTTTAAATGGTACACAGAAATAACAGTAACAAAGTTAAAGTTTATTTTAGGTGAAGACAATTCTTAGCTTTCACCACCACTTAGCATAAGTGATTCAGTGAACCTGAGTGGTAAGAAGAAATAATTACTACTTCTCTGTAATCTCAGCAGCAGGGAGCCCATGGCCTCTACTTGTTTGATATCCAGTGCTGCAGTTCATGAATATTTTATTCTAATATAGTAGCAGAGTCAGCAGTTCTTTCCCACTTTGGAACAGTAAGGCATTTTTAAAATGCAAAAACATGATCTGGGTCAAAATGAACTTTTTTTTCCCCTCTCTGTTCATTGGTTTTGTTTTAATATGGATCCATTCTGGATCTGCTTCCAAAAATGGGCTGCCACCACAAAGACGACAATAGTACAGAAGGATCTGCTTGTATTGAAGTCAGAGGTGGCTGACTCAGTGTGAGATACTGTGGTGATAGTTGTCCAGACTTCAGATTTGTTCATCAGTTAGCTTAGTCAAAAAGTGCTATGGCAAATGGTTTATAATTTTTTAAAGGAAATTTAGGATTCTATGTGATCTGTTATGCCAGCAATTCAGTTCCTTCCATAACTTTCTGTTGCCTCTGAATGCATTTTTGATTGTGGCACAAACATAACTGTGTTCTTCACAGCTCAGTTGGCCATGCTGAGCACCACTTCAGTGTTGAACATTTTGATGATGATTTCGTGTCTTCATTGTTATTTATTCTTCATAGTAATTTTCATAGCATTTAAATCCTTTTTAAAGCTTTTTTCCCCAAAGTCATGAGAAGTTATAAAGAAAGAATTAGAAAGAATTATTTTCACTCCTTTTGCCTTCAAAATTTCTTGTGGTACTTATTTAAATGAATGTTTAATTTGTTCACTTGTTCACTGCAAGAGAAAGGAAGTTCTGTAACACATTTTTGGAGGAAAGTCATGTGATATTCACACATTTTTTTCCATGTTTTTGAAGTTCTGAAAGGCTGGAAAGTTTACAGATATTGAGCCTTAAGTTCAAAGAGAAATATCTCATATGGGAGGTGGAGGGGTTTTCACCCAAACTGTGCATATTAAATACTTAGAACCTCACAGTGTGTTTGGTATTTAGTATTTTTGCCTTGAATTACTTTTGTGGTATCTGTCCCCTATATAAGCTGACTAATACTGCAGTATTGTATCTGCAATGCTCTTCATCTGCAAAACGAAGCGAATGTTTTCCTTAGATATGTAGTACTTGTTTTAACAATATAGAAAAAAAATTGGCTTCAGATAGTCCATGAGCCATGAGTCCATGAGTCCATGAGTCCATTCAAGAATAATGAGTCCATTCAAGAATAAATTTTAGTACCTAACCATAAATATACTGGGATTGTGAGCAAGTAATGTTGACAGTTTAGCTTGAAGACAAAAAGAAGATCTTTTTTTCCTTGATATAACTTTTATATTTTGTTCAGTGTTTTTACTTTGGACTAACTAGAAGGTATTTGATGTGTTCCATCGCAAAAGTCTGCAAAAGGGAAGAATCAAACCGCTTAAGAACAGGAATCCAAAAGCTCTGGTTCTTTCATAGGGGTGGAGATGTGTTTAGATTCTTGGCACTTATTTTTCGAGGCTCCCACCAGAATTAGCAGAACCACTATTAGTTTTGCCCCCTCTAATAAGGGGCAACATGAGGCAGGCTTACATGCTGTTTTGAAGAGGCTAAATGCTGGCTATAGGGTTTCAGTCCAAATACTTGGGAGGCAATGTGACTTGCGCTGTGTGTTTCTGAGCACATAGAAATACTATGAGTTGGTTATTGTGATTTTTTTTTTTTAATAAGGTTTGTCCATGTCCCTTAGGAGCTACCAAAGTATAAATTTTATCCCAGCCAACACTGTAAAACAAAAGTACAAGGATTTCAGCTGTACTTACAGGTTTGTTTTCCCTTTTTGCAGGTGCTGCCCCATTATCAGCTCCAGCATTTTCCATAGTCTTCCCTCTCCTAAAGACTGTTCTGACTGAGACACCCTATGACAGTGAAGAGAAGGAGGAGTTCTTGGTCAAGATATTGCAGATCCTCTTGGTCCATGCTCAGCTTAGATCCTTGGCAAATGGCCAGTCTTTGCTGGTAGATGAGGTCAGTGAGAGCTGTAGCGAGAGGATGACCTCCCTAAACAGTGTTACAGATGAGATACCGCTTAGGCAGTTTAGGCAGTTTTCCTATCTCTTCTCGTCTGGCTTTTTTTTAATCCTTTTTCTTTTATGCCCCTATTACCAGACAATGAATTTGAAGAGATTTGTTCCAATCTTGCCAGCATACATTAGTATGATAGTGGGTTATAACAAGGATCTGATATGCTTCCCAACATGTCTTGGCTGGTTTCTTTGGTCTGTGTGTAGCACAGAACTAGTGCTGCCTATCAACAAATTGATACTTTGCTATTCATAAGCTCTACCAAAGCTATATACTATGCTAACTTTTATTTTAAAGAATTCCATAGTTTGTCTTTTCTTATCTTGAAATACTGGCTTGTCAAGTTGCCTATCATGATTCCAATATTCCTGCATGTGTAGGCAAATTAGTTCAGATAATACATATTTAATTGTACAAAGCAGATTCATGTTACAATTCGAGTTTAAAATGTAAGTTTTTTTTTCCTGCAGTTGATTTAGTGTTACTTTCCTGTCCAGCCTTAAATTTTGCTTTGTTTTTTAAAGTCAAATGTGTCACACACAGGCAAGGTACTTTGGCGTCTCAAAGCAAAAGACTTTTTGTTTCCCTCTCCTTCCCTTTCCCCACTTTCAGAACGGCCCCGAGTTGCTGCCCCGGAGGGATATGCTGCTTCTGCTGACGAGGGTGATTGCAATGGGATCTCCACGGTTACAGGTGAGTCCTCAGCTTCATAGCACAGTCATGATTCTGCCTAAATTTTATCATCATTTGACCTAGGGAAATGGCACCATCTGGTTTAAGTTTGTGAGTCTGGTGGTTAATAAGTTACTAGTTGTCTTCTATGTTTATGATACTTTTCTTGAGATGTATAAAATACATATTATCTCTTCCTGTGGGTTTTATAACGCGTATTCTTTAGTTTTCCACAGGCAACATAATTTTCTTCTTCTAAGATCTTATTCTCTCCTTCCAAAATCAGCAATAGCTTCCCTAGGTGACTGGCAGCAAAGCTTGTCCTGAGAGATGGAATTAGAGAAAAATCAATAATAACCAAAAGGTAGAGGGCTAAGCTGAACTTGTCAGTTCTTGTTTTCAGCACAAGCCCAAATCACTTGTGTCAGAGTTTCTTTCCTTGTAATAATGCCCATGCCCATCCTGAACTTACTTTGATCACGTGAGAAGAAGCAGAAGTCATCAGTGGAATCTGTTAATACTTCCCCACGACATTTCAGGTTTTGGCTTCCAATGCACTGACGACCCTGTGCGCCAGCAGCAGTGGGGAGGATGGCTGTGCCTATGCAGAGCAGGAAGAGATTGATGTGTTACTTCAAGCCCTGCAATCTCCATGCATGAACGTTCGAGATGCAGCTCTCAGGGTAGGTGGGAATCACTCAGGATTATGCCGGTTCCTTAATTTTTCAGGGTGAATCTGGTCCAGCACTGGTGGAGATCAGGCCAGCTAAAACGCTACTCTTTGGACAACGTATCTGCAGAAGGAAGCAGTAGCTACTGAACAGTAATTCTCCAAGTGGCCAGACTTTTATCGTTAAAGGATTTGTGTTGAATTTTTCTTACACCAAGAAACACTCTGGGTGCAGTCACACTGCTGTGGTGTTAAAAACTCATGTAACTGAGGTCACTTGACCACCCTGGTCGTATGCTTCATAAGCAGTCATGAGTTTTGACAGTTATAACTCTGTAAAGCTTAACTTAGCAGAAGTTTGAAATGTTTTAAAGCATTTTTCAACTGAAAACAAGATACTTGCATTGATTCCCCTGTCCATCATTCCAGGGACTGATGGAGCTACAGATGGTTTTACCAACCCCAGACAGTGATGAAAAGAATGGATTGAATCTGTTGCGTCGCCTTTGGGTAGTGAAATTTGATGTGGAAGACGAGATTCAGAAGCTGGCAGAGAGGTGAGAGCTCTTCCTGGCTGAGTAAATTCTAAGGAGATTTCTTTTGCTTGCCCTGTGGAGCTCCATGACAGGGGCCTTGCTTCCCACCGATGAAGAGCAGTTTTAGCTCAGCCTAATACTGTCTGTGGCAGTGACTTCTTTTGCTGATGACTGTTTCATCACCTGCAGATTGTGGGAGTCCATGGATCTGGAGCTGCAGCCCGATCTCTGTTCCCTACTCATCAAAGATGTCATCTACCACGAAGAAGCCGTGCGACAAGCAGGTGCTGAAGCTCTTTCCAGAGCTGTAGCTCAGTATCGGAACCAAGCAGCAGAGGTCATGAGTAAACTGACAGAGATTTATCAGGAGAAGCTGTATGTAAGTATGCTTGTCCCAAGTGGTTGCGGTCACAAGCTTATGCTGTGGTTTATATCTTTTTTTATCATTTTCCTTTAATCTGTTCATGGCATGAACCCCACTGTAGCTGTGTGCGAGTTTTTATGAGGAGCTTTATTAGTCCTCAAGCATCTAGTCAGCAATGCCACCATTTTGCAAGTGGAAAACTGAAGCTCAGATTTATGCGTTATGTGATACAGGAAGACTGGCAAAGCAGAAACTGGAATCTAAGTCTTAGCTTAGATCCTAAGCCTTAACTTAGGTTCTAAATTAGCTCTCTCTTTACTTTCTACTGTGCTCTTCTACTAGAGGTATCATACATCTTCAGTATTTAAAAAAAAGGCATTGCTGGTATGGCTGTCAGTGTTTGTGTGTGTGTGTGTCCTTGGAAAAGGCATTCTGACAAAATGTTCTGCTTTGCAGAGGCCACCTCCGGTTTTAGATGCTCTGGGACGAGTGATATCTGAATCGCCACCTGACCAGTGGGAAGCAAGGTATACTCATCATGGATTAAATCACTTCCCGTGTGCTCAAATGAAACGTTCCAGATTTTTATTCAAAAGTTCCGGTGGTGGAGAAATAAGGGAGTGTTCTAGGAACAAAATACTTGCAGCTATATTGACTCCCAATTCTGTAGTTTCTTCTGGTAAAAAATATTTTTTCCCCTCAAGCAGCCTGGATAGACAAAATTGGAACACTTTCAGTTCCATTAAAACACTGGGAGATATCTTCTCTGTTCTTCCGATAAGAAAGAGACTGTCTGATTCTGTTATATCACGCTGGATTCCCTGCTCTGTGTGTGCAACCGATTGTTTCAAGAGCAGCAGTGCCAATCTTAATGAAGGAGACAAATTTCAGTTTGGATAATTACTTTTTGTCTGCTTATATACTCTCTAGGGGTTTAATTGGAGACATCTTGTTTGCTGTCTGTCTCAAGCTAATCTATTTAGAGCTGATGTGCCCTGTTGTACAGCCGCTGTATTTCAGCGTAAATGAAGTGATCTTGGTGTCTGGCCTTGTGTTGGCCTGATTATCTGTAATTCTTAATCATGATGGAAGTCGTTGCATAGCTGAAGGATTGCTGTCCTTTTGTGAACCTGCAGCAGAGTGGTGAAGTGAAATGTGTGTTGTTTTGACACTCTGAAGCCCTTTGCTTTCACAGTGGTTCTCTATCGTTTCCTGGAATATACTGTGATAGCACGTGGCCTCAAGCACGTGCTGTCAGAAGTGGTTAAGCTCAGCTCACCATCTTTGCAGGTGTGGCATAGCCTTGGCCCTCAACAAGCTCTCAGAGCATCTGGAGAGCTCCCAGGTGAAGCCCCTCTTCCAGTTCTTTGTGCCGGATGCCCTGAACGATCGCAATCCTGAGGTCAGAAAGTGCATGTTAGATGCAGCTCTGTCCACACTCAACACTCATGGCAAGGTAAGTCTGAATGCTGCTCTAGCAGTAGAAACAGGCCTAATGAAGACATAGATATCATCATATTGTAACTCAGTTTTATTTCTTAGAGGTTGCTGTTACTTGTAACAGCTGAAAACTTTCATGTAAGAGGGATTTCCCTGCGGTTAGGGTCATTCTGTTAGTGTAGACTAAGTGTGATTCTTCCCTCTTGTTCCTGTGTGTGTGTGTATATATATATATATATATATTTTAAGACAAAACACCCTGAATTAAGTTAATTGGAGTTAAAATGGGGCAAAATTGGAGTAATAAAGTAAAATTAGACTATAGATTCTCCTCCCGGGAAGGTGAAACTCTCCCCTGGCCTCTGGAGAAACAAAACGGGAAAACTTACTAATCATTGGTTTCAATAAACTGTAAACCAGCAATATTCCTTCAGAGAATTGAGGACTATCTTTATTCCTCACCACTAGACCTTCTGTAGCAGTGAGAGAGATACAGGGATGTAGACTGCTCAGCTTCTGGTTTCCTTCTGTGTGACAGTCCCCTCTTCTGGAAAGCAATTTATATTCCTGTCAACCTCAGTGTTTCTGTTGCTCTTTTCACTCTCCCACATATCTTAGAACTGCCTTTGTGACCTCTTCTTACAGGTGATGAAAACTGCAATATTTTCCTACTATTCAGTCTTTCCTGCTTCTGGCAAAACATTGTGCTGTCAGGTTTTGTGTATCTCATTTTTAAGAGCTAACTTTTCTCTAGCAGGAAGTAATTGTTGCCTGTGTAGGTAGTGCAAAATTTTATATGATGTGACATATTAAATGAACTGTAAATACAGTTTGATTGTTCAGTTTGTTGGCTCAGAGAAGAACAAACACGTCCACTGAGCATAGCAAACCTCATTCTGAGTGGAGTCTAGTGGCAAGTTCTGTGGTTTTGTTTTTCAGGACAGTGTTAACTCTCTCTTGCCAGTGTTCGAAGAATTCCTGAAAAATGCTCCTAATGATGCCAGTTATGATGCTGTCAGACAGAGCGTGGTCATTCTGATGGGTTCACTGGCAAAACATCTGGACAAGAGTGACCCTAAAGTAAAACCAATTGTTGGCAAGCTGATAGCAGCCTTGTCCACACCATCTCAGCAGGTAAGTCCCTTAGAGGGGTCATGATGTTCCAAGCTGAGGCAGGTTAGGGCTGTGATTCTTTTAGGGTTGTTAGAAAATTGCTATAGTGACAGAAAGTTGGCACTGTGTTTGCAGTCCAGGGAAAAGTTATATTGGTAACTAATATTCTGTGATTTGACAGCTGGTGGATTGTTTCACAGGTTCAGGAGTCAGTGGCAAGCTGCCTACCACCACTGGTGCCTGCAATTAAGGAGGATGCAGGAGGAATGATTCAGAAGCTCATGCAGCTGCTTTTGGAATCCGATAAATATGCTGAGCGCAAAGGGGCCGCGTATGGGCTGGCAGGGCTGGTGAAAGGCCTTGGCATCCTGTCCCTCAAACAGCAAGAGATGATGACCACTTTGACTGATGCTATCCAGGACAAGAAGAACTTTCGTCGGCGAGAGGGTGAGGGGCAAGAGTTTCTCCCTCCAATTACTTTACGTCTCTCATATCTTCTACCAGGGTGGTTGGATCAAATCATACATGAACTACTCTGTTTGGGTTCCTGTATTCCCTTTACCCCTGTTTATAGGGAGGGAAATGGGGACTGTCTGTTTTGAAACCATTGATAATTATAGCATGTTAAAACTGTTCCATTTGCTTGGTGTTGGAAGAAGGATTTCTGGTCCTAGACGATGAGCTTGCTCCCTTCTCTCCCATGTTCCCAGGCAGCTGTTGCTAAGAGGGCTCCTGCTGCTTGTGGGATGCCATGTATTTCAGTGCAACTGGTCCAGGGGGGCTGTCAGACTCTTGTTGTATTTATTTATTTATTTATTTATATTTTTTTGCTGTTAGATACTTCTGTCCTTATTTCTACACACCTAAACTAGGATCCAGAGGAGTGTTGCATATTTTTAATGCTGCTGGACCTCTTGTCCTTTCTAAGATCAGAAACCCACAGCACTACTCATGAATGCAAGAAAGCAAGAGATTTTCAGCTGTGAAATTTAAGTCTTTTTGGCAAACTCTATAGATAATTGGCAGATGATAACTTCTCTTTCCGTCTCCTTTTGATGAAGTTGTATTTCCCTCCACCTCTGCTTGATGTTTCTCTAGGGGCTCTGTTTGCCTTTGAGATGCTCTGCAACATGCTAGGGAAGCTGTTTGAGCCTTACGTGGTTCACGTGCTGCCCCACTTGCTGCTTTGTTTTGGAGATGGAAACCAGTATGTGCGAGAGGTAAGAGGCCCTGAATTTCTGAGAACATAATGTTGGGAGAAAGCAGAAACGGAATAGATGTGAAGGCAGTTTTTAACTGCACAAGCTAAGAAGGTTTAGACAATATAGCCTGATAGAAATCCATCTTCTAAGTAGCAGAAAGCATCTTACTTCATTGGCGGGTAGCTTGTAGCTACTTGGCTAGCTGTATCATTGCACTCGGATGCTATTTAAATGAAAGGCTTGTTCCCATTGAGTCTTTGAATGAGGAATGAAGAACATGCTTTGTGATGCAGCTTCTAAATGTTGTCTGTTCCCCTGCAAGGCCGCGGATGACTGTGCAAAAGCAGTGATGAGCAACTTGAGTACTCATGGGGTGAAGCTGGTTTTGCCGTCACTTCTTGCAGCGCTAGAAGAAGAGTCTTGGAGAACGAAAGCCGGTAGGGACTGCCACAGCTGCGCACAGCTCGCAGCTCCTTGCACTGTCACTTCCCATGATTATTCCTTGACATCTAGAAGATGGCTGCAATAGGTTGTCTCATAAGGGGATCGTGGACTTTACAGCATTTGATTATATAAATGTGGTTCCGGACACATTTGTGCAACTTCTTTTTTTCCCCTGCAAATTCAAGGGACATTTGTTACCCCTCATCTGTCTAGGAGTAATCAAGAAAGTGGATGTTTCCTTTTTTTTCCCCTTTTTCATTTTATCAAAAATAAGTGTTTTTAGTGGCTTAATGCATTTCAGCCACTTGTGTTCTCTAACCAGTCAGACCACACTGAATTTGGATTTGAGGTGAATAATGGTCATCATCTTATGTCTCTTTAATGCAGTGTGCTTCTTTAGATATATTTTTTCTTTTGTGTACTTTTTGCACAGGGTCAGTGGAACTGCTGGGAGCTATGGCATACTGTGCCCCCAAACAGCTTTCTTCTTGCTTGCCCAATATTGTGCCAAAACTGACTGAAGTGCTCACAGATTCTCATGTGAAGGTGCAGAAAGCAGGTCAGCAAGCCCTCAGGCAGATTGGGTCTGTCATCAGGAATCCAGAAATCCTTGGTAAGAACTGGCGATGTCTGTTGCCCGAGAGCGGTCCTGACACAACCAGGTTTTAGAATATCAAGTTTTATTCCCACTTTGTCTAAGGTTAAGTCTAAACTTCTAATGAAGCTACTTTTACACCTATATAACACAAAAGCTCAGCAACAGCTATCTTCTTCAAGGCTTTTTTTAATGTACTTTTCCATTTTATCAACTAATGCCAGTAGTATTTTTTCTCTTCTGAGCTGCTGCTTGATTTAGGATCTAAAATGTACATTTTTATGTACAAATAAAGTCTTTTCTCTCCTTTTTTTAAAAAAAAAATATACAGCAATTGCTCCAGTTCTGTTGGATGCCCTCACTGACCCCTCCCGGAAGACCCAGAAGTGTCTGCAGACCCTGTTGGATACTAAATTTGTCCATTTCATCGATGCTCCGTCCTTAGCACTTATCATGCCAATTGTCCAGAGAGCTTTTCAGGATCGTTCCACGGACACCAGGAAAATGGCTGCCCAGATCATTGGGAACATGTACTCCCTGACGGATCAGAAGGTACCTGCCAGGAGAGCCCCATTCCTCTATGCTATATTCACTGTGATGAAGCTGATGTAGCAAGTGCTAGGGATAATTTATTTGCTTCTGGGATTTTGCTGTAGGATAGACACCGTTAGAATTCAGACAGCTTCTGTAACTTAATGTATGTAAATTAACAGATAATGGCCACAGAGTGAAAATTTTCAGGTATTTTAGACTGTCAGCTGTGTACTTTGCTCAACTAGTTATTGCCAGACTTATCTCCCACAAAAGAGCTTGTCTTTTTTTTTTTTTTTTTTACCATGTGAGAAATGTCTTAACAAGCAAATGAGCAAAATTGCTACCAGCAAGACATGAATCAGTAGCTTACAAAGGGATCCAGGGTTTGTCTGACAAGTATATGTAAAACCTCACTGTAGTCTAAAGATCTGTTTAATTTTTGAGCTGATACCCTCCATATTTAAACCTCATGTAAAGGTTAGGAGTGTTGGATTTTCCACAGGCTCAAAGTGGTACGTTAGGGATTGGCATCAAAAAGTCTTGCATGATCTGCATAAATTTGGCTGTTTTCTGCTTTAGACAGACCAATTCAGTGTCACTATTTGCAGGACTGTGAAAGCAGTTGGATGAGCTTTCAGGTTGTGAATGATGATTGTTATTTAGCTTTCTTTTCCACTTGGAATACAGTTCTTACTCGTTGGAATCCTTGTTTCAGGATTTGGCTCCTTACCTGCCTAGTGTCACTCCTGGACTGAAAGCATCTCTGTTGGATCCTGTGCCTGAAGTAAGTCTGTGCAAAAACAGTTTGTCTTTTAATGCCGTTATTCAGACTCTTCTCTGACCTTCTGCAGCTCTGTGCTCAGGCAGATGTGTCTCTGTCTTAACTTTGACTGGGTATTTTGCAAATCTGCTGCTCTTCTAGGTGCGAACGGTGTCTGCAAAGGCGCTGGGAGCCATGGTGAAGGGCATGGGAGAGTCGTGCTTTGAGGACTTGTTGCCATGGCTAATGGAGACACTGACATATGAACAGAGCTCAGTAGATCGATCTGGTGCTGCTCAGGGTGAGGATGTCTCTGAATGCTGAGCTCAGACTGAGCTCCTGTTAGACAAGATTATCCTGATGTTTCTTGTGTTGTTTGCTTTTTTTTTTTCCTCCAGGTCTCGCTGAAGTCATGGCTGGTTTAGGGGTGGAAAAGCTGGAGAAACTTATGCCAGAGATTGTAGCTACTGCCAGCAAAGTGGATATTGCTCCACATGTACGGGATGGTTACATCATGATGTTCAATTACCTGCCCATTACCTTTGGAGACAAGTTCACTCCCTATGTGGGTCCCATCATCCCCTGTATCCTTAAGGTAGGTAGCAGAGACCTGGAGAGTTTTACTCATGAAAGAAGAAAAAGAAGCTTCTAGAATATATTAAACACCATTTCCAATAGCTGTGAGATTTGCAGTGAGTCATCCAGCATTGCTAGATAAAATAGTATGTAAATTATATGAACTTACAATTAAAATACTATATAGATATTATGTTAAAATAAAGAAAAGAACTAGAATTATTTTTTTTTATTCTCCAAATACTTGGTGCTATCTTGATTGGGTCACTAGTAATTTCTTGAAATGAACCTTGTGTATTTATAGCTCTATAGATCATTTATTTTTAAAGGCTAGAGGGAAAACATCGTTTCATTATCTTCCTGAGGGTCTTGTGCATTGTGCTGGAAAAAAAAAATCACAGCTTTCACAGACACTCCTCTCTCTGCTCAGGCACTGGCAGATGAGAATGAGTTTGTGCGGGACACTGCCCTGCGTGCTGGCCAGAGAATCATAAGCATGTATGCGGAGACTGCTATTGCACTGCTGCTGCCACAGCTTGAGCAGGGCCTGTTTGATGACTTGTGGAGGATAAGGTAAGGGATAAGCCTGTAATCCATAGATATATATCTCTTCCATGTTGGGAAATCCAAAGGGACTTGGCCTCTGAATTGCTCTTCAAGCAAATGCACCTGTGGAGCAAAGGAGAGCATCTCTTTGTACTTGTTGGCTCATAGCACTGAGCGTGAGCAGCCCTGCCTGCTGTGGATCGGGTTTCCCAGGAGCTGCAGAGCTTTCCGAATAGAATCACTACCAGAAGGTGAATCTAAAAAGCACTTTCAAGGCAGTTGCTGTGACAGTATTTAGCCCTCACATGTTGTTTTTCATTTTCCAAAATTCTGAGTACGTTAATGTTCTTCTGTGTATGGATATGTGCAACGGAGCATTCGCAGCTCATAGCAGTTCCTCAAGAATTAGTTGTGCCGAAAGGCTTTTGTCAGATGGATACTGAGTACATTTATCCCATGCCTTTGGGTTGGGATAGATAGATGCTTGCAGTGGGTGAATGCTTACAATAGAGACTGTCTTCTTCCTTTTTAGAGTCCAAGCTATTCCTTGATACACTACTCTGATAAGAGAACTCTCTCATCCACATTCTGGTTTGGAATTCTCTTTTTTTTTTTTTTTTTGAAAGTGTTCTGCTTCAGTCATATAGGCAGCATGATCTTACATATTGGCCCATGTAGTATTTCAGTGCTGACTAGCTCTTTGTCTGGCATATTTCTGCCATCTGTATTCAAGGTACTGCCACAGTTGGACAGATGCTGTCCAAAATTACCTTGTTTTGTAACACTCAGCTTGCTGCTCCTCTTGCCAGGTTTAGCTCAGTTCAGCTCCTTGGAGATCTGTTATTCCATATCTCAGGAGTTACTGGAAAAATGACTACAGAAACTGCCTCTGAGGATGACAACTTTGGAACAGCCCAGTCAAACAAGGTACAGCTGTTCTTATCTGTTATACCTTTTCTTAAAATCAGCCTGGAAAATCTGCTTGATAGACCTACTGAATTAACATGTGTATATACATATGTACGTATTAAATATGTAAAATAATATGTCAATATAGTAATAAATATTTTCAGAAAGCTTCAGGAGTAGATAATAAAATGTTGTGCTTTTTCTTTTCAGGCGATTATTAATGCTCTTGGTGTGGAGAGGCGGAACGGGGTGCTGGCAGGGCTGTACATGGGCCGCTCCGACACGCAGCTTGTCGTGCGTCAGGCCTCTTTGCACGTCTGGAAGATTGTAGTCTCAAACACTCCCCGCACACTGCGTGAAATTTTGCCAACTCTCTTTGGTCTTCTGCTGAGATTCCTAGCCAGTACTTGTGCGGATAAGCGAACGGTGAGAAATGGAGCAATGCCTTCTTGATGCCAAAGGAGACCATCTTCACTCACCCCTGAAAAACACAGCATAGTTGTTTTTATAAACCACTCCTAAGCTTTCATTGATTTAGTTGTTCTGAGCATGACTACATCTCAGTCCTCTCTGCTCAAGGCAGCTGTAATGGAAATAGAAATGTTTTTCTGTGCTTTGTATTATGGTAGCGTTTCCCTTTCTACAAGTCAGTCTATACAGTGAACAGAAGTTTATAGTCAAAATACAACATTTCTTCAAAGTTTAACCTTCTTAAGTTTCATGAAACAAGAGTATAATTAATTAATGAATTTTTGGGGACAGGTTGCAGCACGGACATTAGGAGACCTTGTCCGCAAGTTGGGAGAGAAGATCCTTCCAGAAATTATCCCCATCCTGGAAGAGGGACTGAGGTCAGACAAGAGTGATGAGAGGCAAGGAGTCTGCATTGGTTTGAGTGAAATAATGAAATCTACCAGCAGGGAGGCGGTAAGTCAAATCCTAAAAGGTGGAATCCCCAATTTTGTAGCCTTTTAGGCTGTAAGTGCCAGTGTTGCAGTAGAGTGAAGTACAGTCACAGTACTAGATTTATTTTATGAATTTAGTTCAAGGGTTGAGTTGTTTTCAGATAAATGTATGCATTTTTATATGTTGGTAACTAAATCATTGCACAATCTCACTTGAAATTATGAGATACAATAATTGAAAATGTCCTCTAGTATAATAATTGAAAAGATATTCCAGGTGACTTCAAAGCACTACAAATATTTGATTAAACCTTCTCTTCTTCCACCAGTGTATTTTAAGCAAACAGCAACTTAGTTTCAGTCATGCAAGTTCTGAGTTTTTAGCTGTTTTACAGAGCTGTATGTATGCTTTAACTCTTGTTGTTCAGATATTCTGTAATTTTATCTCTACCTTTTTTTTTTAGGTACTGTTTTTCTCTGAGTCCTTAGTTCCTACAGTGAGAAAAGCACTGTGTGACCCTCTGGAAGAAGTCAGGGAAGCTGCAGCTAAAACCTTTGAACAGTTGCACTCAACAATTGGACATCAAGCTCTTGAAGACATCCTGCCATTTTTACTGAAGCAGCTGGTAAGCATTACTCAAATATTAATCAACAACTTCATTAATGTTGTCATGGGACAGGTTTTGAAGTACTGGTGTAAAGGAGAAGCAGACTTGTAGTGGCAGAACTCCAGGGCAATGGCAGCTCTGTTTTTCCCCTTGCATAGGGTCATCCTGGCTACAAGCAGCCAAAGTCTTGTGGCTAAAGCACTCAACTAAATTTCTACATCTAGCTCTGCTAGAGATTTGCCATTGTCACCTGCAGAAGCTGCTTGGTCATGATACTTGATAGAGAAAATCTTTCTGGTATAGCAAAAGAGCTTGGTTTAGGCTTTGCTCTATAGTATGAGAGCATTTTTAGGTAGAAGGACTTGCACAAGCATTGGTTGGGTGATCATGCAGTAAACTCACTTGAAAATGTGTTTAATTTGGTGTGTCACAAATGAGCATTCAGGAAGGTTTACGACTTTCTCTCTCTCCCTGTAGGATAACGAAGAGACAGCTGACTTTGCTGTGGATGGTCTTAAACAAGTTATGGCTGTCAAGAGCCGTGTGGTGCTGCCTTACTTGGTGCCAAAGGTACAACTGGAAACAAACTAAAACATCACTGTGGTTTGTTTTTCCCCCTCTGTTGTTTGGGTTGATATGCCAGAAGGAAGAGCATACTCTGAATTCTTCTCTGACTTCACGCTAGAAGCACTGTCATTTGGGTTGTGATGTGTTTGTTCTTAGGAGTCTTTCATTTTCTAAAAAAAAACCCTCTACTTATGTGTTTGCTTTCTTGTTCAGCTGACTACTCCTCCTGTAAACACCCGTGTGCTAGCTTTCCTCTCATCAGTGGCAGGGGATGCTCTGACACGGCACTTGAGTGTCATCCTACCTGCTATGATGTCTGCACTGAAAGAGAAGCTGGGGACCAGTGAAGAGCAATTGGCAAGTAACACACATCTCAGCTCTCTCTTAAGACCAGTTGCTTGAAGGTAGTTTTTCAGGTTTCCTTTGTAGCACAGAATTTGCATTTTCTGGCCTCACAGATTACAGATTCCGTCCCTTATCTTCTTTAGGCTGCCTTTTTGGCTGATGGTATATTGTGAGTTCAAAAATGTATTTTTCCAAACTATTCATATCCATGCAAAAATCTGTTTGGCCTGTGAAGTCATACCGTTCTCAGGATATTTCAATTCCTGGAGAGCTGCCAGAGTGTCTAGTTAACTTTGTGTTTATTCTTTGTGTAGAAGTCTGCGAGATTAAAGAGCCAAAGAGGGAGGAAAAAAACTGTTTAGCATTTAGTCCACCTTATGTACTGCTCTCAGAAATATCTAGTATTTGGAGTCCAGAGTGCTATGTCAGATCCTGGAGCTGTGCTTGCTTGTAGACATCTGCTCAACGTGGTGAATTAATAATGTTAGTGATAAGAGTCTTACTGCTCATCTGCTGTAGATGGCTCTTGGCTCAGCCCAAAGTCTGCCTGGAGATCTCTAGTGTGTCTACAGCTCAAACTTGTAATTAGTATTATAATACATAGCACAACAATACCTAAATAAAAAACAATAAAAGAAGTATTGTTTGATGAGGCCGACAGTCTGAAGGCTGAGTCTGTGGTAAAATCTGGGAGACTGAGCAGGTCTCATTATATGGAAAGTTTGGGCAGTCTTTCTCTTCTGCACCAGAGCTACTGGTGCAAAAATCACTTGAGCAAAGTTTGGTCACTTGCTAAATCTTGAGAACTGGTCATATATGTCAGTCTGCTTCAGGAATGATGATCCATTCTCTTTTTTTTTTTTTTTTTTCTTCATGGATTTGATTAGAATCTAGCTTTTAATAGTGATGTGACCAGCTATACCATGAGAAGAGATCAGCCAAAGGGTTATGCCGTAGACTTCTACAAGAAAATGCTCAGGTTAACGCAGGAAAATATGGAGCTAAATCTGTTTTGTTTCTGTTTGAGAGTTAATATAAAGTTAATTTGGACTCTTTAGGAGATGGCGAACTGCCAGTCCGTAATCCTGTCCGTGGAAGATGATGTTGGACAAAGAATTATAACTGAAGATCTGTTAGAAGCTACGCGTAGTTCTGAGCTGGGAATGAGGCAGGCAGCAGCTGTCATGCTGAACATCTACTGCTGCAAGACAAAAGCTGACTACACCGGTCACCTCAAGAGCTTGGTTTCAGGCTTGATACGACTGTTTAATGACACCAATCCTGTAGTTTTGAATGAAAGCTGGGATGCGCTCAATTCCATCACCAAGGTGAGAGGCAGCTTGGAAAGGCTGCAGTGGCAAGAGCTGGCAAGGAAGCAGTGGGGATGGCTGAAAAAAATGCTGCTTGAAATGAACCTTCTGTTTTCTTTGGAAACTACATAATTACTGCAGTTTTGAGAGGTGTAAGATGTTATGTTTGACTGCAGCAGTGTGAGTGAATGGGCAGCTCTTTGGAGGATGCAGGAAATGGTGTGTCTTAACAAATCTGAGAAGAATTCTCCAAGAATAGCTGCTTGTGATGTTACTTCGTCTTTGCCTGCCCTATCTCTTTCTCCTGCAGAAATTAGATGCTGGGAATCAGCTTGCTCTCATTGAGGACCTACACAAGGACATCCGAATTGTAGGGAATGAGGCCAAGGGCGACCATGTGCCAGGATTCTGTATTCCTAAGAAGGTAATGGATCAGAACGAGCGTCTTGTGCAAAGGTGGATGCATCACAGCCATCATATTCCACCTTTTCAGGGAACTGGCTGATATGGCTTTGCTGCTATTAGAAATACAGATTACTGGGGCATTCCAGACCCTCCTGTGTGTTGGACAAACTTTCTCTAAGTTACTACTGCTTTCATATTGCCCTACAGAAGGACAAAAGACATGAAGTGTTTTGTAACAAGATTTTTAACATTTCTGCTATGCATGTAAGTCATGGTTGCTGGCTGTTTCTTTTTTTAGTGGAGGAGTGGTGCTGGAATTCTGTGCCAAATTTCTCTGGTTTAAAAATTCCATCAGCAGCTAGCACTTTTCTCATAGCAACTGGCTTAGTAAGGCATAGCTGCATGAAATAAAACTGAAGCAAAGTAGCTTCATAGATAGGGAGGCAGGCAGCTGAAGATCAACAGGAAATTGAGGGAGAAGTCTCTGAGTTTGTGCATCTGCTGTTTAAGAGGAGCAAAAATAAGTGTTTTTTGCATCTTCTAAGTTTTCTTTCTAAACTTCTAAGCATTCTTATCTAATTCTCATGACAGGGGGTGACTTCTATACTCCTGGTACTGAGGGAAGGTGTTTTAACTGGTAATCCAGAGCAGAAAGAAGAAGCGGCAAAGGCCTTAGGACTTGTTATTAAGCTGACTTCTGCTGAAGCCCTTAAGCCATCCGTGGTGAGCATTACTGGACCACTTATTAGGATCCTGGGAGATCGGTTCAGCTGGAATGTCAAGGTGGCTCTACTGGAAACATTAAGCCTTCTCTTAGCCAAGGTAAGGTTCAAAGTAAGAGGTATGGCCAAGTGCTGATTCCACTTTCAGATAATTAGAACCTACCATGTGTTTAATTTCTCTTATTCCCACTGTTCTTCTGCAATGATAAGCTAGTCCAAAGACCATGTTCTCAGGCTTTGCTTTCGGCCCTGGAATGCATTGCTTTCCCTTCCGTCGTCTAGGTTGAGATTGCGCTGAAGCCGTTCCTGCCTCAGTTGCAAACAACCTTCACTAAAGCGCTGCAAGACTCGCACCGCGCCGTTCGCCTTAAAGCTGCTGATGCTCTCGGGAAGCTTATTGTCATCCATGTAAAAGTGGATCCTCTCTTTACTGAGCTGTTGAATGGAATTCGGTCCAGCGATGACTCTGCCATCAGGTAAGCTGGAGGTGATATCCCGAACTTTGTTGCAATGGGCTAGGATGAATGAATCATGTCAGTGTGGTGAGAAACTGCTAGAAAGTGAAGCTGGATAAACCTCTGAAGTCAAATGATTATAAACAAAACTATTCTGGCTCCTTGGGTAGAGCTAAAGGTTTTTTCCCCTTAATTGTGAGAGTAGGAGTCGCTTATTAGTGAAGACAGCTGACAGTTAAGGGTTGTTTCTAAAAATAAAAAATTAAAAAATAGATGAGTCAAAAGCTAAGCTTGGACACACAGGGGATGTATGGTTTGATTTGATTATGGATTGATTAGAATGGTCAGAAAAATCTTTTCTTTAAGAAAGCGGCGCGAATATACAAGTGTGGAAATATCCGAAGCAGTTATAAATGTACAGAACTCACTGTCCTTGCCCGGGTGAGGGGAGAGGCAATCTTTGACTGTGCTTTCTGATCATTTCCAGGGACACAATGCTGCAAGCTCTGCGGTTTGTAACACGAGGAGCTGGTGCAAAAGTAGATGCTGCAATTAGGAAGAATATCAGCACTGTGCTTCTAGGGATGCTGGGCCATGATGAGGTATTGCTTCAGACAGCTGCAAGGGATCCCTGCTCTCCACTCTCCTTCTTTTTAAATTAAAATCTAAACTTTCTAACGAAATTACTTTCTAAAGTAACTTATTGGGGAGCTCATGCAGTGGAGAGAAACTTATATAAACATGTAACTGGGTACTATTCACTGAACTGAATTCAGTCTGTCAAATCAATACTTTTGGAGCCCTCAGTGTGTTAGTTAAGACACAGGTACAAGAATTAGATCTCAAGCCCATCAACTTGTAACTCTGAGAAATATGCAAAATTAATGTTTCCTTAACAACTGTGTTTGTGGGTTTGACCTGCAGTTCCTCAGCAACCTTTGAGGCAGCTCTAAAGTAGCGGTTTGCTTCTTATCTTGGAGAAAAGTACCTTGCAGTACCTTTGCCATGTGCACACACAGTTATTTGCAGGTTCTCGGGTGGGGTTTATCATCTACGTGTGAGAAATTTTTCAACTAATGCCAGATTTTTTTTGCCACTGAACAAGAAACTCTCCAGCTTTAGTGTCAGATCTTCTGTGTATGACAGATATTGTATGTAGGATCAAAATTAACCATATAATAATTTCTTTCTTATGTTTTAATTTATGCAACACAGACGTGCACCCACTGGCATGCTAGAAATAGAAAATTTGAAGAATTCCCATTGTACTGCAAGTTTCAGGGTGGAAAGGTACACGTGGGATAGGACAAAACAAAGGAAACAAAAATGAAAGTTTAGAGGTAAAAAGAGGATGAGCTTGTCACAAGCACAAGCTCATTGAGAGATGGCTAGGAGTAGCATTTATTGCCTAGATTATGTATCAGAACTTTACATGTATCAAAATGCTGTTTACGCATCTTTATGACTTTTCTGTATAACACGTGAGAATTCATGGAAGGACTGGCAGTCTCTGGTTTTTATGGACTGTGGGTTTGACTTAAGGGTTCTGGTTTATAATGGAACTTCGTGAACTGACAGAAATCCATAGGCAATAGAAGTGAAAGGATATCTGCTGCTGTTTATTTCCTCCTCGTTATTTCATATGGTTTTCTGTGACTTAGTCTTCTTGCTGGCTCATAGGGATCGAGTTCAACAAGTCTTACTTGTCTCTCCTTTCCTGTTTAGGATGCCACCCGCATGGCCTCAGCTGGCTGCTTAGCAGAACTGTGCGCGTTCCTGTCAGAAGAGGAGCTCAATACTGTTCTCCAGCAACACCTACTGGGTAGGTGAAACCATTTATTATGAATGGAATGGAAGCTGAAAAATAAGAGAAAACACCTTTTCAGCTATTAGTTCAGAAAAACTTGGTGTGTGGTTAGGTTCCTGCCCTTTTATTTTAATCGTGAGTCTCTACTGTAGATTTTCTTGTACGTTCTTTGTTTATGGCTATTTATTTGTACATCCAGATACATGGTTACATACAAGGTCATGGTTGTAATTTGGGCTTTTTTTTTTTCTTTTTTTTTCCTGGATTTGTTTTCAGGTGAGTTGATGAAAATACCAGCATGGCTGAGTAATTATGTGTCTTATTGACGCATAAGATGGGAGACAACAGGAGGTTCAGGCTGGGTGGAGGGGAGAGCAGAATTCTGCTTTCTTGGTGGCATTTTGATGTTAGATTGGCTTAATCTTGTCACTGTTCACATCTGATGCATTCAGAGCAAATAAAACCCAGTTAAACAAAAGCCTGAAGTCTGAAGGAACTTGTAGCAGTTCCTAGAGCAGAAAGCTGTGATACTCTTGAAATTAAAAAGGGAATTTCTTAGGTGGTTTACAGGTGATACAGACTTTTATTAGTCCTGTGTAATGCTGATAGCAAGCTCCTTCATGCACTGATACTGGCCTACTTATGTGTGACTGACACCAGCTGAAATACCTAGGTTGAACAGTACAAAGTCACTTGTTTGTCCGATTTCTGTGTGCCCAGGAGGCTTTCCTGTCTCGCAGAAGTGTTGCATTTAAGTGCTGTTTCTACAGCTTTTCTTGGAGAGGAGTGGAGGAAACAAGGCATTGCTGTAGATGCTGCTTATTTCATTTTATAGGAGTGAACTGCCAAACTGAGGAAAGCTTTCTTGGATCAGGTGGAACAATAGCGGAGCCTCACTGTTGTTGCTCTCCTTTTGCAGCGGATGTCTCTGGAATTGACTGGATGGTGAGACACGGACGAAGCCTGGCGCTCTCAGTGGCTGTGAATGTGGCTCCCAGCAGACTGTGTGCCCCCAGATACTACAACAACGTCCAGGAGATGATCCTCAGCAACGCCACTGCTGACAGAGTAAGTGCTGTGTGGGAGCTCACGAGTTCTGCTGCAAGAGCTTGGTGGGGGCAGTTGTTGAAGGAGCAGCAACAGCTTCTCCAAGCACAATCTGAAGATTGTCCCATGATAGATGCAACCGTACAGTTGAATTGTTGGCCTGTCCTGATACTTCCCCACGTTCTGGTCTCTCTGGAAGTGATTATTTCAATTGTGGAGTAGCTTTCACTGGGAGCAAATTACACTTCTATTGCCCTGGTAGTCACAGCACTTAGTCATAGGCCAGGTTTATAAGACATGCGAATTATTCATTCATTTCATTAAGAGGGAGGTTTTTAAATCTTTGAATTGCTGTTCATACCAATGAATAATTTGGTATAGTGCATGGAACTTTTGTGCTCTGTGGGTCCTGCCACTCATTCTCTGTGGTTGCCAGCCACATTATTATTTTTTCATCATGTTACCCAATAACACTAGATTATAGAGTTTTCCTGCGTTGCATGCTACAGTTGTTTAAAAAGATCTATTCAGCCTTCTGCAAAGGTCACCAGCGCATGTGACCATGGGTCTAATCGAAAGACTACTGAACTCTGCTTTAATAAAATTGTGTCTTCATGCCACAGATTCCAATTGCAGTTAGTGGCATCAGAGGGATGGGCTTTCTTATGAAATACCACATGGAAGCAGAAGGAGGGAGCCTTCCTCCCAAGCTCTCCAACCTCTTTATTAAGGTAAGACTTTTTATGCTATCTGCAATTGTTCTCACTGGATGTTAACCAGTGTACTACAACCTTTGTTCAAACCAACTCATGGGTGACTTTCTCTCCCAAATTTCTGCACCATACTCCAGCATTCAAAATAGAAATGTTGAACATCTTCTGGGAAGCTCTAAATATCTTGAGGCTTGGAAGTCTAGTGGATTTTTTCTTTTGTTGGTTTTTTTTTCAAGGCAAAATACAGTCAGAATAACTTTACCAGCCTGCTTTGCAGGTTGTGAGTATAACATGATCCTTGCTGCAGAATGGAAATGTGACTTTTGATCCTCCTGTGATAGACCTCAGTATTGTTCCCTTATGAATTCACTTTTTTCTTGAGGTAACAAATAGCTGGCAGAGAAATAGAGAAAAATAGTGGAGGATTCTTTAGCAGTTTTGTTTCTTTACATTGCTTAAAGGTGGAAGGGTTTTTGTTGTAATCATATCAAATAGTAACTCCTACTTTCCCTGGTTTCACCACAGTACTTTGCAACTTCCATGTTTGTGGAAGGGAGTAATTTTTAAAGCCTGGGAGGACAGCATTGAAATTCATACATTTTTTTCAATTTATATCTATTTAAATAATCTACCTTTCCTTTCTGTTTTAGTTTGTTTTCTTTCCATAAAATCTGTAAAACTTGCAAATTGATGTGATGCAGCCATTGTTCTTGAAATCAGACTTTTTATTTAAAATCTTATAGCCACGTATTAATTTCTATAACGTGTTAGAATATAAAAGAATTTTAAATGCCACACAAACCAATACCTTTATTGCCGTATAAATGCAGAGTGACATTAACTTTTATTTAAATGCGTTGAGCTTAAATCAAAAATAAGCTGTACATTTTTAATTTAAAAAAAAATACGTTGATGTGTACGATTCATTTCTGCAACTGGAGATTGACTTGGCCATTGCGGGTGACCCGAGTGTATTTTACAGGAGTGCTGCCACGGCCAGCTTTGGCTGCCTTAGTGGTCATTGTCATTTCCTGAGAGGGCTGAAAGGAAAGCACATGACCCTGTCAACAACCACACTTTCAAAAGTTTTCATTTTAAAAACTATCGTGTTTTCAAGGTGTGATCTAATATCAAGAAGTTTAGTTGAACTTGTTGGTAATGTCTGCCTCTTGTACATTTGCAAGGTGCTAACTGCTGACATTTCTTGGTTTAGTTTAATACAGTTAAAGCAAATTACCTACCTGTGCTTAGAGCTGAGTTTGACCGTTTCTGTGTCCTGCAGTGTCTCCAGAACTCATCCAGTGACATAAAGCTAGTAGCAGAGAAGATGATCTGGTGGGCAAATAAAAACCATCTTCCCTCCCTGGATCCTCCAACAATTAAACCAATTCTGAAAGCACTTCTGGACAACACAAAGGACAAAAACACCAGTGTAAGAGCCTACAGTGACCAAGCCATTGTTAATCTCCTGAAGATGAGAGAGGGTGAAGAAGTGCTCCAGGTATGAGTCAGAACACGTAACCACCGGGGGAAGGCTGCGTCACATTGCTCTGCGTGTGGCTGGGCTGCTCCTGCTTGCAGCCAAACCCTCATTACTAGTTTCTGCTAGTAACAGAACAGCTAGATCTCACTAAGCTGTGTGATCTTGCTGCAGCATTAGTGGTGTTACAGCATTTGAGGATGGATGGGATGCTCCAAAGTAGGTCAATATCCAGACTCCTCTTCTAAGTCCTAGCTATGTTTTTGTATAGTTTTTATTATCTGAAATCATAAAATTACATGAAAGGTTTTGGTATGTTTGTAAGTTTGCGGTTAAATCTTCTCTATAAGCCATTTAAATTGTCCTGTTTTGAATGATGTATCACGAGGACCTTGGTAACTGGTGTAACTTCCTTCCACAGTCCGTTTCCCGGATTCTAGATGCTGCCAGCTTGGAGCTTCTCAACGAAAGCTGCCGGAGATCTCTGAAGAAGCTGGCGAGCCAGGCTGACTCTGATGAACAGATAGATGACACTATTCTGACGTGATGAGGCTCCCGAAGAAAACACTGAACCAACCGCTGCATCAGCACTGCAACTCAAACACCAATCTTAAATGTTTTCATTTTTGAAAATGTTAATTCTGATGGGATTTCATGAAAAGGACTCCCAGATAGTATTTTAATATCAAATATACCAAAATAGCCTTAATTAGACCTACATTAGTTGAAAATTGAAAATCTGATCCCTTTTTGAAACAGATAATGCAAAATAATTACACCAATCATACTGGTAACTTGTGTTCAATTGTGAGATGTTGCAAGAGCACATCAGGCTTAAACTCTGGTGAAACCTGTCTCCTTCTCAGGGTTTGTGCAAAACCAGTGCTTTCCGACCGGGAACTACTGACAGTCTTTTCCACAGACCCTGGGAAGCAGGAACAGAACTTGGTGAAAGTTAAAGCATATTGTTTCTGTGTACTGCTAACTTGCTGCTTGTGACGGTCTGAAGACTGAAAACCCCTGTAAAACAAAAGTATTTAAATAGCCTTAGAAATGACAAGTGCACAAGGGGGATTAAATGCAGCTTGTTTAAAGAAGGAACTTAATAAAGCTTTGATTTTGATCCTTCTTGGGTAAGCTGTTCTTTTACAAATTTACTTCATTTGTCAATGATGCAATACTGTGACTTTTTAGACCTCCTTTGTTTCCAATGTAAACAATTTGTAGAGCAGCAGTGTGTAAAGACCTTTGCAAAACTGGGTACAGTTAGAGTTTTAAAAAAAAACGAGAACTAACACTTAATGAAATTTTGAAGTTACTTAGAGTATTATAATTACTCTCCTCATTTCCAAAGTATTTTTGAATATAAAAATATCTTTAGTCATTCAGTTTGTGAAAAGTCGTCTATTTTTTGTCTCCAAGGCTTCAAGAAACACTTGGCAATTCCAAAATAGTTATTTTGTCACTAAACTGTATTGCTCCAAGAGAGCAATATCTGAATTAAACTTTTGTGCCATTTGACTGAAACAGAAAAAAAAAGCTGCAGAAGAAGCTGGTTCCATCGGACAAGACAGAACATTAAGTTTTGCTGTTTGAAAGATGAGGATACAGGAGGTGGTGGGGAGCTTTGAATCATAAAATCCAAAAATGCAATAGCATAAAAAGGAACCACCCAGGAACACATGCTCTGCTAGAACTGTTTTTCTCTGATTGCTATGGCAGTAGCAGCAAACAGGCAAAGGTTTTAACTTTACCATACATACTAACGATTCCAACTGCACGATGCAACTGAGTAGATACTTCAAAGCACTGTTTTATGCTGACCAAAAGTACAAGGATCCGTCACACTGATGTTCTTCAGGTCCTAAACCTGTGATTTAGTCCTGGAGAGCAGGAGAAGGTGCTAGCAGCAAAACACCAGATGCTCATGCGAAGGGACTGGGGCATGTTAGGGGAATGTTTAACCCCTTCCCTGAGGTAGCCTCAGTTCCAATCCAGTCAGTCCTAGTAGTTTTCCGTATGATTGGGGTTTTTTTCCATCATTTTTGGTGGGAGATTCCATAACCTTCCTCGACCATCTAGGTCACTATATAAATTTCTAGGCCTATTAAAAGCTTCCTTCGTATCTTAAGAAGACAAACAGATACCCACAACTTCCTTGCTGCTATTTGGGTCCAACACTACTGCTACTACTTCTACGGTAAACTTGTATTTCTGCAAGTGATTCTAGAAACCTGCAATACGTTCCAGCTGACCTTACTGAAATTGTATTCTGTTTATTTCAACCCTTTATCTGCATTCTGAAGGTAGCTTGGGATTCTGATTTTGCCCTCCAAAACACTTCCAAACCTGTTCTGCTTTGGAGTGACCATAGATTAAAAATGTATTATCTATAATTAATGAAAATACTGAGCAGCACCATTCCTGGGATTATTCCTTGTAAAAAGCCTCTGTATTGTGGGAGCCTTGTCTTTTTCTTTAAGGACTTTTAACAGCTGTTCCACTTAGGTAACAAAAGGTAACAAAACACTTAGGTAACAAAAAACAGAAGGGTTTTTTATCTTTTTTTTTTTTTAATTGAATTAAAGGTATTTTGAAAATCTGTATTTAAGCCTTACATAGTGTGTATAAAATACAGCAGCCCAGAATACACTGTTTTTCAGTTATAGTGTAACACACTGAATCTGGATTTTGAAAGCTACATTTCACTAAATTATTTATGCATTGCACTGTAATACATCAGAGATAAAATGCTCATAATTTTTGCCACAATGCGAGGCCTGATAGATTGTGCCAACTTAGAGACTAAAGATAGGGTTTTTTCCCCATTTCAACTGTCTTGAAAACACCAGTTGTCAGCATGAGATTTTTCCCACAACTGATTATAATAACATCTTTGAACTGTCAAGTAACAATGCGCGACAGCTGAACTGTGTGTATATCAAGATCACAAAATAATTTATAAAGGAGACGTTTAAACTTGAAAAGCATTACAAATTTCAATGGAAAAGTGACAAACTGAAAATTATAAAATATTCAAACATTTTGATTTTTTTTTTTAGGTGAATCATACCACTGTGTACACTGTTCATTTTATCAGGCTGCATCACCCAGCTATTCACAACGCTGCAGTTCCCCGAGCTTCAGGCAAAGAGATTGTCACTCGAGCCTCGTTCGAGGGCTCTGCGGCCGCCGCGCGTTTCCTTTGTGCTGAAGCCTGTGGCAGGTGCCTGGGTCACGCCAGGGGTGGCACGAGGGCCACGTCAGGCTGGTGTGACCGAGGGGCGGTCAGCAGCGTCTAACGGGTCCATAAAATGTCACCTGCTGCTCGGCTGCCAGGCGGCAGCTCTCACCTGCGGCACACGCAAGGGCAGCAGCTCCACTCTCAGGACATGCTTCACAACGTGTGCTTTGAAGGGCTTTTTTCCTTCAGTGTTGAAATTAAAGATCTATGAACAAAATTAGAGACAGCGTGACTGGTAAAGTCTGTAATTTTAGGCGCTTCAACACACATGTGCTGTTTTTACCATACTGGGGTTTAACCGTAACAGCTGTTGGCAGATGAACTGCAAACAAATAGGGAGAAAAAAATAATCTAATAATAGGATAACATGACAAGATACTGGGGGGGGGTGGAGGGGATGAGGAAATCATTCTAGAACTGGCTGGAGACTATCACTTAAAAAACAAACGCCCTTCTACAGCAACCAAATCCCACAGTATTAATTCCAAAGAAATAAACTGGAGCTTTCGGAGTGCTGAGAGATAAAAAATATAAAAAAATAAAAAAATATATCCGCTAGGGAGTGACAAGCACTTTCCGTGAAACATCCACAGGTCAGGGCGGCTGCGGCCACATGGCCCCTGCGGAGCCGCCCTGCCCAAGCCCCGGCTCCACGCAGCGTCCCCGGGGAGCTGCCTCGGGCTCCAGGCCTCGCCTGCCGAACCCTTTAGCAGGACGGAGCCGCGGGCGCCCCGCGGCGCGGCGGACCCGCCACTTCCCACACGACCCGTCCCGCCCCACCGCGCGCCACCGCCCTCCCCTCAGCACC
>NW_020455204.1:863338-912752 GCF_003342845.1 Nothoprocta perdicaria | reverse complement strand
GGCCGCGCGGGGCTGGGGGAGAGGAAGAGGAGGGAAAACAGGTAAAGGGTTGGTCACGTATCGCCCAGGATCCCGCTGCCGGCGCTCCCGGTGGGATCCAGAGGGAGGGATCTCCCCCTCTAACGTGACCGGCCCTTGCGGGCAGGTGAGGACGGACCGGCCGAGCCCCAGCCCCGGGGAGTGCGCTTTCCAGGGCGGTAATTACCGTGCAGTGGTACCTTATTAGCAGAAACGTTTCGGCGTTTCTTAAGGCTCCCAGAGCATCAGCCTAAAATCCTGATTTTCTTTGTTTTTGGTCATTACCAAGCTGGTGGCTCTGTGTGCTTCTGGTTATAGTCAAGTGCCCGGATAATTGTGGATAAGGACTAGTTGTAGATGCCCGCAGTAGAGCAGGGATGCCCCTGGAGCAGCCGCGGAAGCTTCTGGAGGAGCAGTGGGAGCTCCCCGCGCGCCTGGTGCTTCAGCGTGAGTACCCGGGGAGATGCCCGCCCGGCAGCTCCGCGCTGGATTTCCCTGTGCCGGAGCCCGCCGCATCCGCCCTCCCCGGGAGAGGTGTCGTCCTGGCGCAGCAGGCCCCGACACGCAGCAAGGAGCCAACGCCGTGACATCCCGGGAGCTGTCACCTCTAGGGCCTTGGCTGCATGGGAAGGTATTTCCTTCCGTGCCAGGCTGTCTGCAAGGAGAGAAGGAGCATTTTTAAAGGAACACTTCTTTTAAAAGAACCTGTGTTTGAAGCGGCACCAGGGATAACAGCAAAGAAATCATTTTAAACCCTGGGTGTTTCGCAGGACCGGTCTGCGGGTTATTAAACCTGAGCAGTGCGTTCTGAGTAAAGCAGTAATTCTGTTGCTTGCTGGTGAACTTCAAAGCAGTTCAGGCAAGATAAACAACATGATGAAAACTCATCCTCTTCACATTTTAGTGAAATTTCTTAGCTGACCCTTCTTAACTGAATCAAAGTCCCTAAGCTCTATCTGATGTGTGGAGGGAGCAAGTAATGTGGTGGCTGCCTGTGGTACTCTGTTGTTGTAATTAAATCTCACTGTGTAGTTTGAGTATTGATTTTTTTTTTTTCTCCCTCTCTCTTTTTGAGCCCTTACCTCAACAGAAAGGCTTTGTCCTCATTTCCACAACAGTTTACTTGCCTTGTTGATTGATGTTTTGAAAAGCTGTGCAGTTGTTAGTGGACTGATGTTGCATAGGTTGTTGTTTCACTCATTTTTCCCCTATACACAGATTTTTGTCTTCAAGAAGGATAGTAGGTTTGTGCCTTTTTGAGGCACATCACAATGAAAAGTTGGTGGTGATCTCAGTTGTGCTAAATATTTAAAAATAATACAGATTATCTTTGCTTTGCATGTGCCCATCTTAATTCACACTACCATTCAGTGAGATAGCGATTTGTTTTAGAAGCTCCTGCACCACAGAAACTTACTTGTAATAGTGATATTGCAAAGTCAGTAGACCTTTTGGGCCTTAGTGTCTTTCATGAGCAAAGAAATCCTGCTAGTCGTCTCTCTTCAGATCTCAAATAGCTGCGTGTAGGAAGTGGGGGATCATGAAGTGTGTGGTTTCTCTGCCCAAGAACGGTGTGGGTCAGAGGCACAGGGTTTGTTCAGTGAGATTTGTCATCTGCAGCCTGTAGCATTTCCTGAGCTCAGGAGGTTTCTGTTCTTCAGAAGTCATCTCGGAGCAGCTATGGACACAATTGTGTCTATGCAGCAGTGCATAGTCTGACAAAGCAGCTGTCATGTGCAGCCCAGTTCTGCAGTACTGCTGCTGAGGGCTGAATCTCTCTTTTCAAGCATGATCTGACAAACCTGTGGGGTCAAACCTTTAAACCCTTTTAATGAAGCCGAGGGTCAAAGTTATTTGCTCAAAAAGCATCATGCTGAAACCCATCTTCCTCCACAGAGAGTCCTCTTGCGTGGTTACGAGTAGGTCCTGCTGGCCCTCTGCTAAAGTTTGGGGACTACTCTGCTATCTTCCGAACTCAGATATTTGGGATGTGCACACTGTGTCTTTATCTTTAATAACATTTAAAAATAAATTGTAGGAATCGATGAGAAGGGGTGTTAAGGTCAATGGTGATTCTCACTTATTGCATGTGAGAACTGGATTGCTGGAATCTTGCAGGATTTTAGTGCTTTTTGTACTAGCTGCTTCCAATCTTCAGATTCTGTTGTTGTCTATGGAAGCTTTGGGTAGTTGTTGTTCATGTTTTATGCAGTTCTTTTATTAGGAAAATAGTAGGAAAAAAAGTAAGCTGTGGAACATCAAAATACTTATCTTCTACCTGAAAATATTTGGTAGACAATCACACTGGTGAACTTAAATTTCTTCTTCGTGTCATAACAAAGTGCCCTTTAGAGGGAAAGGGGTGATAGATGTTATGTAGACATGTCATCACAGAGGCATTTTGATCCTCTTTCCCCTACCTGGGTGCATGAAAATAGGTTTCATATTCTTGTTTGAAGCCAAAAGTGCTCCCATAAACAGGGTGTTATCAGGGTGCAAACAAATATTTAAGAAAAATCTGAAGTGCTACTCGAAGCACTCTTAAAAATGTTTTGTGGAACACGTTGGTGAAAAGTCTGACTTCGGAAAGGTATGTGTCCTTCCTGCTGAATGTAGAATTAGGCAATTTGGGATGACTGTATAGAACAATGGCTCCCAACCCTACTGTTTGGCTTGGGCTTCTGTTAAACTGTTTCAATGATAACACGAGCTTTATAGTACCAAACCCTCGTCTGATAGACTGAGTCGTCCAAATTCCACTGCTGTTCAACGCTGCATAAATGAATGGGAGGTAGGCAGTGGTGTGAAGCGTGATGTGCACGTTGAATTCAATAGAGATGTTCAGAGCAGGGTTCTGAGCACTCTGATTAGCAGAATGTATGCGTTTTTTAGGTCTTTCTTACTGATCCTAAACTTGCTTTTTGTTGTTACTTTTGGTGACCTCTTAGAATGGGTTGCAAACCACAGCTTGAAAACTGCAGGTTGGGAGTTTGCTGAGGGTTAGAGAAAGGAGAAGATGAAAACAAACAAAAATACAGTGCTGCATCAAGAAACATAGCAAGCCTTGGGTTAAGTCTAGTGTAGCACTCAGCACTTGGGTATTCATCTTGGTAGTCCCCTTGATCATTTGAGCAAGGTGAATGGTACTAAATTATAGGCTAGGAAAAGCTTTTTACCTTAAATTGAAGCAATTCAATGAATGCAAAAAATACTGCTGTGTTACTTGACATCCAGGGTGTCACTGTATTCACAGATTTTGTTGTCTTGTCACAGGTGTGGGCAAGAGCAGTTTGCTGTTGCGCTTTGCAGATAATACGTTCTCAGGTGAGTATTTAGTTCACTTAAATGAAGCGGTCTAGGGCTGCCCCCTTGATAGGCAAGGAGCAGTTCGGTCACTTTTGCCCCCTGATAGCTGCCCAGGGAGTATGTTATCTTTTTCCCCATGCATCTCGTGGCACAAGCCTGAAGAAGCAGTCTTCACTTGTAAGTGCTAGCTCTGGTACTTAAGCACTGATGTGGTTCCAGAAATAGCTGAGGGTTTTGAGCTTGTGCTGTGCTCTGCGCAGACTTCCCTTTTCTCCCTTGGGATTTAGACTGAATATTGTAGTTAAATCAATCACGTTTGTATTGTAACTGATTTATTAAGAGGGATTTTCTTTGAGTAGACTACATTAAAAATAAGTGATTGCATTAGCGTTTAAGACATAACGGTCTTTTTTTAACAAGTGAAACTTCGTAGTTATTGTCCATTTCTTAAGATGTTTGGATGCTTATTTTTCACAACCAATGTGGTAGACTATGATTAGGATTTTGTAATACTGGAATTTGTTTATTTTTAGTATGGAGGGGGAAAAGTGGCTTGGGAGAAGTGGGGGGGTAGGGCAAGGATGTTAGCCACAGGTAAAACTATGCAGATCACTGATACTGGCACTTTAAAGGATGAATGGATAGGAGGGACCTTCTCTCATGTCCAGAGAGAGCTATTGCCAAAACAGGTTTAAAGTGTGCATGCAAAATAAACAAGGCTTAAGTTCTCCCTTATTCACTCTTCTTTCAGGTAGCTACATTACCACAATTGGAGTTGATTTTAAAATACGGACGGTTGAAATTAATGGAGAGAAAGTGAAGCTACAGATCTGGGACACAGCTGGACAGGAGCGCTTCCGGACCATCACATCAACGTGAGTGTAATGGGGCATTTTGATGTGTAATTTCACATAAGCAAATGTGATTTAGACTTCTTGTCGTCTGAAGCTAAGCTTAAGATATTTTAACCTGACAGTTGATCAGCTGATGGTAACTGTGTTGTCTGTGTAGCTAGTTTTCTCAGCTTTTTTAGAGTAGGTGGGAGTGGTGATACTGTGGTTTAGCTGTGAAGCTAGGATTTCAGATTTCCTAACTCTTCTGTAAATTTCCATGCTGGCTTGGCCTTATTCTTCTGCTTTTCGTTTCCAAATTGTAGAACTGGAATTAATTAATTATTTTTTCATGTATTAGTAAACCTGACTCTAAAGCCTGTTGCAGAAGGTCATCTTGTAATGGGATTTTTGCAAACGTGCAAAGTGCAGATCTTCTCTCTGAGTAGCTTTGAGGTCTTAAATTTGTCTGTCCACAACTTAATGTCGTGGATACGCAACTCCTAGGATAAATGCTTTCTAAAGGCTGCTCTTGTGGGGGTTTTGGTGAAGCCGACGCTCACGTGAAGTTAACCTTTTCCTCGGTTTGAGTTCAGCTTCATGCTCGTTGTGCTCGTGAACTGCATGTGCACAGCTTTTCCTCTTCCTGAAGAAACCACACCCAGAGCTGCAGCCGTGGGAGCTAAGAATAAAATGTGCCTGTAGAGTAATTGCAGTAAATGTGGGGCTGCTCACTGCAGTACTAGGGGAAGAGGAATAAGTAGATTTGGAAATGGAGTCTTTGGTATTTAACAAAAATGAGCAAGAAATCCCCAATAGGTGTTTCAGTTGTCATGACCAGTTGCTCACCCAGCTCCTGTTAAAAGAAGCTAACGTGTCAATTGGACTTTACAATACTAGTACGATTGATCGCTCCTATGGTAGGTCTAAACAGCCAGAAATACGAGAATTGAACCTGATGTGCACACCACCCCTTTCCTCCGCACTTCTATACGGATATTGCTGGATTTCTCCCATTGTTCCTTAAGTGTTTAGCTTGAAAAAACCTGGTCCCCTCTCGTAGGGTTCCTGTGCATGACATCACTTCTTGTTTCAGTGCCGCAGGAAGCGGAGAGGGGGAAGCAGCAAAGCTGTGCTGCAGCTCATATCAGCTGTGCTTATAGGCTGCTCACAGAAGGCCCGAATTAGTGCTGAGTCAGCAACTGGCCTTCCTGTTTTCGGATTCCCGGACACATCCGAGAGCTGTGTTAATGAGCACTGGTTCATGGGGCTGAGAAGCTGATGCCAGCTTGATTAGAAAGCTGTGGTGTCCTGTCCTGAATGGGGAACACCAGGGAAGGAGGCTTTGTTTGTGATCAGGGTTGGGTTTTGTGTACAGTTTTATGGAAATCTTTTCCTTGGTTCCATTACCACTTGCCGTGGAGAAACTGAAAGTCCTCAGTGTCATGAGGTGTTAGCACTTTGCTAGTGCTTTCTCTTGCACAGTTTACAAAGGTGAATATAAATTTTACACTTTGGGGAGTATAAGGTCCCATTTTTTTTCTGCCTTAAAACTGGTAAAGTAGCTACAGAAATTCTCCAGGGCCAAAGAAAAAATAGATTTGAATTTTGTGCAACACGGAGCAGAGGAGTTACCTGTTCTTGGGTGCATCCAAAGTGTTGAGGGAAATGCTTTTGAAACTTAAGTTGTGCTGTAGTGATGGTTCCTCTTACTCCTTGGTGAGCTAGTTATGACTGGCATTCCTGGTTGTTTTCCCAAAGTCACCCTGGATCTAGACATACCATCCATATAAATAACTGATAAAAAGATTTTGGCATTGGAAAGGGTTTTGTCATGTCTTTTTAGTAACAAAAGTCTGATTTGCTTTAACGAAACTGAGTGGCAAATTGACTTGTCCTGTTCTACTTGGGAGAGGGCTTGGCTGGCAGGGTCGTGGGCGGAGGGGCAGTGCCCCATCAACAGTGTGGTGTAGAGCCCAGTAATGACTGTTCACATTGAGGTGAAGAGTATTTTAAAAGGTGCTGCCCGAGTGTTACTGTAGGCCAGGAAGTCCCTTTACAGTTAAAGGTAGTGTGTGTGGATTGAGGCTGAGCCAAGCCTGGCAAATAAGTCTGAAATTAGTACCCATCTGGTAATAGCAGGTTGTATGTGTAGACCTAGAATTGCAAAAGGCTCAAGTGGTATAAATTTAATAGTAGAAAATAGGGAAAATTAGAAGGTTTTAGTTTAGTGTTTTTTTTTTTTTTTTTTTGGTTGGCTACAGCTACAGAAGCTGAAGGTGGAAGAATCAAGCTGTTGAACAGTAATGAACTTGAGGCAAACTCTGCAAAAACTGAGGAAAAATAAACTAGATCAGCACTTGAAACTGAGAACTGTTTTTGCTGTCTCTGACATCTGGAAATGATGGGAATTGGGATGGCTGGTGCCTGGTGAGAGAAGAGGCCAGCGCTCTCTCCAGCTTGGCTGGCTTGGAGCATCGTCCCAACTCGTAAATCTTCAGTTCAGAAAGTGAAAGTCACTGAAAATGTGACTCATAAGGCTCAGCTGCCTTAATGGAAATACTTAAGGTGCACGAGCAACCAATTCCTGGACCCTAATCTGTTCTTGTATGTAGGAGTGTATTTAGGGCTATAGTTTAAGGATATAAGTTTGAAAAAGTAGTTTTCAGGTATTAGCTCAGGGAAAATGATAATAGCAGGACTTTGTGCCATGCATCTATATGGAAATGAACTTTTTTTTTTTTTTTTTTTTTTTTTTTGGTAATAGCTGACACACAGCAATTCTATAATGGTCAAAAGATTAGTCAACTAATCTGTCACAATAGATATGCTAAATTTCCACATGTAAAGCCTTTACATCTGGGTAACGTTTCCAACCATAGTAAAGATAGTTGTCTACTACCACATGTCCAAGAACAAATATATTCAGAAGAAGCTCGGGTTTGATTAACATCCTTCATCTCAATGGGAAACTTCCTTGGACATTCTCTTAATAACTGTTCTACAACTTTTTCTCTCTTCCCCTGTATTTCATTAACATTTATTCCTGAGAGTCGTGCTGACTCTGGGGTTTGTGGGACACACACATGGTTGTCCATAGAGCAGATGACCTGCATCAGTTGCTCAGACCATGAATGAGAGGCTGAGAACAAAAACTTCTCCTTTGGATTTGGATGGAGACTTGCATGGTCTCCCTCTTCCCTAAAGTGTAGATGGGAACATGGGGCGTTTTGCCTTGTATCAAAGGCTCAACTGCCTCTTGATTGCCAAAAGCACAAAGCTTACCACCTACTCCTCCTTGAATGCCAAAGCCCCATCTGTTCTGTAACCACCAAAGCTTACAACTTCTTCTAAAAGCAGTTCTGCACTCCTTCATCCTGAAATTGGAAGTATGGGGTAGGATAAATCAGACTTTTATTTTCTCGGAGTGTCCTGCAGTTGGAGAATCTTTGCTGTATCTGCTAGATCTGAAATGTTATCTAGGACACAAGGTTATATCTAGAAAATGATAGAAAATAGCAAGATGAGATTGGGGGGGGGGGGGAAGAAAGTGTGTATTATGGGGCTTAAGATTAGAGAGCAAGAGGTAATTAATAGCCTTATCTTCAGCCTGCTAACAGGTAATGTCAGACCAAGGGGAAATAGCATTTTATTACAGTTGAGAGGCTGGCAACCTTTCTAGACTGATGTGCCAGACAATTTTCTTTTCCCAAAATAGAAGCAGTGTGTGCTGGGAGCCACCCCTGCCTCCAGCGGAGTTCCTGTCTTGCCCAAAGGAAGGTCTTTCTGCCCGCTGCAGTGCTTTGTGGCAGCAGCTCCTGCAGAGTTTTGACCGCTGTAGCGGTCTGGCCTGCATTGGCCAGTCCACAGCCCTCATCTCCAGCTGCACACGCGGAGTTTCTGCCAACTAATTCTGTTGGGGGGATCTGTGTGTGGAGAACGGCTGTTATTCTACTCCCCAACATGATCTGCTTCACTCAGAGGAAAACCTGGGTGCGTGGGCAGGTTAGTGCTGCAGGGTGCTCCGTTAGGCCCTCTGGTCTGGGTGACCACGAGGCTAGGCTCGGTTTTACGGTGCATGCAGGAGCCTCTGCTGTGTAGGTGGGAGCCAGCGCGCTGCTCTTAAAGGCTAAACCCTGCCTTGACACGTGTAAAGATGGGTGCTGAGGAGGAAGGGGTGGCTCAGCCTGAGGCTTGCTGAATGAGATGCACTTTGTTTGAAATAGTGCTATAGGGGAGCTTGAAGATGAGCAGTTTGTTGCCCACGTGCAGTGAGATCTGGTGTGTCAGTAGGATTTGAGATATTTCCTGCCCTGATGCTCTCGAATACAACTGTTAATCAGAAGTGATGTGTACAGTACACAGTCGTGTCAGGAGAGGATGGGTTATTTTTGCAAAGGGTGGACTCGGGCTCTATAATGCCCTCACTCAAAAGGATCCAGGTTATGAGATAGCAGAGCCTGTAACTAGAACACTTAGTCCTATAGCAAATTTCAGAGCTTTTAAAGGAACTGATAAAAAAAATTATAAAAATTGAAAGTGCAGAGTCTCTAATGGTCAGAGAATAAGCATTTTTTCATCTCAATTCTTGCCAAGCCAAGTAGATGTGCAGCACAGATTGTTGGTAAAACACAGCATAGAAGGATGGGAGCAGCTGCTTTGGGGAGGTTAGGCCTGGAAGGATCCAGGTGAGCAGCAGAAGTGGGTTCTCCTGCTTCGGTGGAGCACATCTAGCACCACAGAAACATTGATAACCAGTGACTGTCACTGCAAAGTGATTGAACTACCACAGCAAGCAGGGATTGTTGTAGAAATCACTTCTTAAATGCAGTGCGAGGGAGAATGCTGCAAGAGGTGCTTATGGTATGAGATCTAGCTCTAAAAATATTGTAACAACATAAGGGATATTCCTTAGCTGTATCTTAGCATTCCTCAAACTGATGCTGGTTATAAGAAAGGGACAGGAAAAGAATAAAGGTACTTGAGATGCAACAGCCTCACTGTCAACTGCCTCAATGACTTGATTGGCCAAGCGGCCTGATTTGTAGTAAAGAAAACATCTGGCAGCCCTGGGAATGCAGTTGAAAACTGAAAAGCTGGAGCTATTTAACCTCATTTAATGCAGGCTACTTGTGGTGCCCATGCTGCCTGCCTTTAAAGGGTTCATGCAGGTGGTAACACTGGAATTTGTTTTCCCTTGTGCTTCAGGATTGCTGACCGTCCCTAAAAGGTGCCAGTTGCCTGAGGCTAATGGGAATAAATGAGTGAAGCTGATTTTTAATTGCTAAAGGTAGCAGAACTCACTAAATGCACATATGGAGTCGATCTGTTGAGTAGGAAGGTGCGATCAGAACACAGTCCTTCAACAAGAGAGATTTTTGTGAGGTTGAGTGTATCTGCAGATCTGCTCACATTTTTGTCTGTAAGTAATTTTTCACAGATAACAAAATTACTGCAGAGCTTGATACAGCCAACATGTCTCTGGCCTCTGACTTTTAGCAAGGAAATGCTGCCTCTCTTCTGGTACTTAGCAAGCTAAAAGCCTTAATGCAGGAACAGTTGTACCGAGTTAAATTAGAGTTTCTCTAGTATCTGGTTTTTAGACAGCAAAAACTAAATTCTGGAAATATAAAGCAGAAGAATGGTGCAAATGTAGTGGTGCTTTTCCTCAGATACTTCCTTCTGCATCATATTTGCAGCTGAAGGATGTCGTGAGCTTGGGCTAGTTTGTTCGCTTCAAAGGGTTAAAGGGTATTTTTTTCAATATTTATTTAGTAAGCCTCACTCTAGGGGCATGTAACAGGTACTGTTATTTTCTTCATGGAACTAAAAGCCTGTGTTCATCTTCTACTTACTTTTTTTTTTCCCTCTCCCTTGTTTTGTTTGACAGCCTGAACAAGGAAGAAGCTGAAACAAATCCTTGAACTTTGAACCTCCTTTTTATGAGCTAAATGATCAGGAAACTCTGTAGGCTTAGAGCAATAACATATGGTCTAGCTCTTGCAAAATAATTCAATGACTCCTAGTGGAAAGCAAGCGGAGGTGCTTGACTGCCTCTGACTTGAGGATTTTTTTAAGGAACTTGTAAAAACTGAAAGCAAGAAGTGCTAAGAAGGTGATAACATAGCTTGAATTCACCCTGGCTGTCGTTTCCTGCTCCCTAGGTATTACAGAGGAACACACGGGGTCATTGTTGTCTACGATGTAACCAGTGCAGAATCTTTTGTGAATGTGAAACGATGGTTGCATGAGATTAATCAGAACTGTGACGATGTCTGCCGGATACTAGGTAAGTTCCTGGACAGAGAGCGAGAGCATCAGCCTCAGTGTGCTGTCCCACCAAAGTGCAGTGCTGATTCTTACTTCTTTTCTCCCTTTTTAGTGGGGAATAAGAATGATGACCCAGAACGAAAAGTGGTAGAGACAGAAGATGCCTATAAATTTGCTGGGCAGATGGAGATTCAATTATTTGAGACCAGCGCCAAAGAAAATATTAATGTGGAAGAGGTAACGTGATATGTGGAACAGAGTGCCTATAAAACTGCGTGGGAATAATAGTTTGGAAAAATAAGAGCAGCTTTAGGGCTGTTGAGGAAGAAAGAAAAAATGCTTTGTATAAACTATGAGCGAGTAGTTAATGTCTCAAGAAGAGACACAGTTGTATTTGGAAGGGGTGCGGAAGGGAAATGAAGGGCACCTCGGTATCTTCTCATTGGCCTTAGAATTCTGACTCATTGGGTGTTTTCTCAGTGAAGTCTAGATGTATGGGGAGGTGCTTCTAGGGGGATGACTCTTCATTCTTGACTTCAGCTGCCAAACTCACCTGCTCTTATTTACCCTTTTTGGAAAGGGCAGAGAGAGGTTACTGATTTTTAGCTTGACAGTACTGGGTTTCAGCTCACTCCGTAGTGGGTTTGGGAGGTTGCTGAAAAATCCAGAAAAACGGATGCTCTTCAGCAACAGTGCGTCCTGGCTCCTAGATGGTCTGAACGTGCTTGTTTCTCTTGCAGATGTTTAATTGCATTACAGAGCTAGTTCTGCGAGCAAAGAAAGAAAACCTAGCAAAGCAGCAACAGCAGCAACAGAACGATGTGGTGAAGCTAACGAAGAACAGTAAACGGAAGAAGCGCTGCTGCTAATGCCCTTTCCCGGCAGCAGAGACTCTGCTCTCAGACAGATCAGCCCCTTCAACTAGACTCGGGCAATTCCACTGGGGCAGGCTTTGGGAGGACTTTCTCAGTTTTGTGCCGTTATTTAAAGATTATTTTTTCTCTGTGTTTTCTATCAAGAGGCGCTGGCACTTCACCACTTCAGTGCCAAGAAGGTATCGGATGGAATCTTGCCCCCCTCCTCTCCTCCCCTGCTCATTCCAGCGCGCCTTGTAGACAAGAAAGGACGTTGCCTACCAAGTGGACTAATTAACCCAAGAGTTTGTACATAATGTATATTGCTTTAACCAGCCTCGCATCCCGTCGTCGCTTTTGGCTTATGCCTTCTTAATGTCAACCAATCATGGACTGCAGAACGCATCTTTTTACAGAAATAGTATCAAGTTCTTCACTCAAGTTTGCCCCAGGCTGGCAGCGACCGCTTCCCGGGGCTTTGGACTTCATTTCTTTTGGGCTTCAGGCTGGCAACTGGTGCCCCTGGGGCTTCCCTTTGAGCTCCAGGCTTTTGCTGGGTCTCGGGCTTTGTTTTCTAGGTACCAGGATTGCAGGTGCTGCTGCTGGAGCCTGGGGTTTCACGTCACCAGCCCCTGGGCTGGCAGCTGCTGCTGCTGGGGCCTTCAGTTTCAGTTTGCCACGGTCCAGGTTTGTGGCTGGGTTGTTGGGTTCTGCTACCTTGTGCTGCAACCCAGCTGTACCTGTGCTCTCCTTTAGTTTGTATCCGGATAATGAAAATTATACCAACCTGCACAAGTGGGAGTTATTTGGATTAAACTTCTTTTTTTCAAAAAACAAAACAAAATTGACCTCTGGTCCTGCCAAGATTCTAAGTGAGAGTCCATTTCTCATGAGAATAAGCAAAACGTGATTCTGCCAAAAAAAAAAAAAAATTCTTCTCCTTATTGCCCTGTCCACAATTAAGAAATCTGAATTTGAATGTGAATTTTGGTAGCAAAACTTTCAGAGAGAAGGTATGACAGTGAAAGCAGCTGTTACCGAGTGATGTCTCAATGTGAAGGCAGGATCATTCCCAGGCTTCTCTTATTGGGAAGGAGGATTGCTGTTTAAGGAAATGGAAAACTTGCTTGCTTGGGTTATGTGGTGGTGAAGGGTCATATATGGGAGCAAACTCTAGTCTCGTTATCCCCAACAGCCCTCGTTGTCCTTTTTGGAAAAAACAAGGGCTTGGTTCATCAGTCCGACTAGGCATGGTTAAAGGTGGGGAGCGTATGTGTGTGTAACTAAAATATCAACTGTCTGGGTTGAAAAGTACATGCTCAGCACCTGAATAATTATGAGAATCACTGGAAAAAATCTTCTTAAAAGGACTAAGAGATATGGAGGAATGGCTTCCTTGAAGACCTTGAAGACGAACGTACACAGTTCCAGTGTGTAGTCCTTTGGAATTGGTGGACCTTAGTTTGGTAGGATGTGTTTCACTGATGTCTCGGCTTTGAATCAGTCCACTTCTCCCCCTTTCTTCCCCAGGAGAGGCTAAATTTTAGTCACTTATTTTGCCTGCGTGTGTTTTTTTTAAAGATACTTATGGGTGTGGTAAAAGCCCCAAGCAAACAATCACATCACCATCAATCACTTCAAAAATTAAAAAAAAAAAGGCAAGCAATGAATGTGTAGCACATTTTTAATCCGTTCAGGTGCTGGGATTATGTATCCAGCTGCCTTCACTCTTTTCTTTCTTCACATATCTGTCCGTGGTAACCCAAGAACCCGAGTGAGCTGGGACGGCATCGCTAGCGTGAGCACTCTTAATAGCAAGAGAGGAGAGCTCCGCTTCTCCCTGGTGTTGGATGCGGACACGGGCAGGGAAGGAGCTCGCTCCATCCTCGGAGCCTTCCTGGTGCAGGGAGCCTGTCCCGTGGCGGCTGCCGCTTCCAGATTCCGGAGTACCTGAGATACATCGGGGTGCTCGTGGCAGCACGTGTGCAGATGTGGGGAGCGCTAATGTCACGCAGGCGTAGGGAAAAATGCCTGAATTGACTGGAATGGATGCAATAAAATGAGGAAATGGTACACCCGGGCCTGGAGTGTCCTCTTATGTGGAAAGGTTGGTCCTCTTTGAGGTCAGGGCCTTGTGGCCACACTTTGAACTTTGCTCATGGAGAGGTCTGGCTTCCTGCCTTGAAGTGGGATATTTCTGGGTTTTCCTTTCTCTTAGAGCTGCCTGGAGAGGAGCAGTTAATCTCCCTGCTCCTGCCACTGACCATCGGATGGGAAGGGGTGGGCACCGCGTCTCTAGTGGTGGTGATGTGAGGTTTCTTAAATGTCGAGCAATGGAATGTCTAACTGGTTTGCTAGGATTATTTCTGTAATGAAAGTTTCTAATTAATGCTTTTTAAATAATTTTAAAAAACTAAAAATAAAGATTACAAGCTGCCAAATCCTTTTTGAGGCTCTGTTTGCTGCCCAGCATCTAAAGGTGGAGGGTGGAAAGCCAGGGAGGAGCCCTTCTGCTCCACAGGGAGGTTTCCTTTTTCCTGGGAGGATGCACTGGCAAGACACAGTAAATGCTTGCATATGTAGACTTGCTCTTGTAGCTCTAAATGAGAATGAGTCAGCAGGCTGGAACTGGTAACTTCTGTTCCTTTATCCTTGCAAGAAAATGAGGGTTTTTTTGCTGCATTTTTTTTATCTTTCTCTCCATATTCATCCATATTTTGGCCAGTAACAGATATAAATGGTTGGAGTTACCTTTCCATTTCCCCATGCCTCAGCAGCTGTAAATACTCCGAACACTTCTCCGGAACCCTCCTTCGGAACACGTGAGAGGGCTCTATAGGCATGAACGTCTTGGGAGGACGAGGGAATAAAGATGCTGTCAAATATTAAGAGAGCACTTTTGTAAGTGAGCTTGTTCTGCAGCCATGCAGAAGTAGCAATGACTTAGAGCTGAGACGGTGTCATAGAAATGGTGTTTTATTCTCAGAACTATTTACAAAAGAAGTAGATCATTGTTTTTACTAAAAATATGCCTTTATAGATTTTTTTTAGAATATGTATTTTATAAAAACCATACACTTATTTACATTAGTGCTACATACAAAAATTACAGCACTGTGATATATGTACATATCTATAGATACATTCTTTCTGCTTGTCCCTGCTGTGTGCTTTTTCCCTCTCAATCCAAGGGAATAGTTGCTGCAGCACCCAGACGCTTCCTTTCCCGGCATTTGGTTGAAACAACCTTGCTTCTTATAGCAGAGTGGGGAGCAGAGAGTCCGTCTGCCGGAGACACCCATCCGGAATCTGCCGTCCTCGGCAGGACAAGCGCGCACGGCTGTGAAGTCCTCTTGCACGCGGCACTGCCCGGGACCTCGCTTCTTGCTGCTCTGTGCAAAACTATCCTGTTGTCTTCTACTGATCAAGCTCGTTTTAAGGGCAAGCTGCTGATCCAGGTTTGTATGAAGATAAAGTGCTAGTGACTTGCCGTTCATTTACACTTGTTTACAGGTCCTTTGCTGAGTTTACCAGAGGGAGACTCTTCCCTCGTCCTCTATTACGCTAGCATAAATGTTTGCCCAAATAGTCACGTTACTTAACTGGGGGAAGGTTCTTGCTAACCTTGATCTTGGCAGGCATCTGCTCTGGGTTTGAGCAGCACTGCGGGTTTAGCTAACGCTAGCTCAGCACAAAGGGTGAATTCATCATGGAGCTGCTGATCTCACCCCTTCAATCTACCTTGGGCTTTTTGGTACCTGGTGGATGACTTTGCTTCTCCCATCTCATTCGCTGGAGCTCATGTTTGCTTTTTGCCGTGCGGGTCCTAAAGTGTCCTCAGTGGAGTGTTTTCTAACCCAGGATTGCAAGGGTGAGCCCAGGCTTCTAGCTGGTACCAATTTCTGAAAATGAGTATTTCAATGACAGTTCAAGATGAAGTAAGTCAGGACCTTGTTAAAACATGTCATGAGACTATGAAGGACTGCACTGGTGAATTAAAAAACAAAGAGACAAAAAAATCCAAACCTAGCTGCTATGTTAAGGCAGTTTCTGTTCCCATTGAGTAGCAGCTCAGCACAAGGAGGTCTCCTTTGGTCTGTTGTCTAGGTCATCAAACCCAATTCCCTTGTATTTCTGGGTTTAGTAGTGCAACTAAGTCTTTAGGAATAGGGGACTAGTTTTAAGAAACCGTACCCAGCTGGCACCTTGGAACACGCTGATTTTCCTCTTGCAATCTTTTCCATCACTGTATTTAAGTAAATAAACTTGCAATGGGGTTAAGGTAGGCCCCTCCTTAACGGAGCAGATATGCTGTGCATTTCAGCTGCCTATTCCTGCAAGTGAGTTGCTTTCCTCCCAGCAAACACGTAGCAGAAGGCACCTTTCTTCATCTCATTCCTGCACGTTCAACTGACTTAAGGCCTTTGCCTTAGGATTGCATCTGTTCATTGCGCAGAGGCCGCCCAGCCGCTGGGCGCATGGTCTGAAGAGAGTTCCCTGGGGTCTGGCAGGTAACTACTGGCAGCAGAACGAAGGGCTGTGAGGACCAAGATGTTCGCAGGGCTCTCCCAAAACAAGCCGTGTTGTTGTCAAAGGGACGTGCAAGACAACTGATCAAGCGGTGCTGGCGTCTGTGAATCCGTGCCTGATGCTATAGGGTGTCTAAGTTTATGGTGATGGGTATGGGCAAAACCCAAGTCCTGACATTAGGAGGGACTTGTTAACTCTTAACAGTAGGGATGCTCTGTTAAGAGCCAAAACACGGGGGAGATGAGGACTTGCTATCCTGAGAGAGCACCTGGGGCACCGCTACGTCCCTCTTCCTCCCTTGCCAGGGTGGCTACACCTAGCCCAGGTGACTACAAGCAGATGACCTCTAGAGGTCCCTTCCGACCTTAAGGATTCTATAATCCTATGATTCTACGAAAGTGGGATTGCTCGGATCCTTGCGTGCAGAAGGAGTGTTTGTATTGAGGTATTACAGGCCCATCCTATGCACTAGACAAGAGGCTGACGTTATTTTATTTAACTTACCTGCCTCATAGAAGGAAGAGTTAGATACCTCATGCTAGCAGAAAGGTTGAGCGGAGGTTAGCAGCTCCATGGAGAATGATGTTTTAACACCGAACTTGCTGTCCTGGGCAGAGCTGACCGGATACCTACCTTCATCTCCTATGGTGATGGTGTAGCTGGTAGCCTCTAGCAGGGCACTGAAACAAATTTGGGCCTGTGAGTAGCATAAGCTGGGAAAATCTGTGCAAATTGCATGATAGCAGCAGTACAGCTCCGAATCTAGTCGGCTTCAGTGTTTTGTGATGAGAGAGACGAGCTGCGAGGTGACATCCAGTGCACAGGGATGATCCTCAGGTACGTATTGCAGGACTTCCAGCACCACTGGGTGCAGGCGCCGAACGCTTCTCCTCATCAATTAAATGCTCATAGTAAAGTGGACTGTGATGATCTGTGGTTAGAAGCAGATACCTAGCTACCTAGCTCCTAGCAGATACTTAGCTACCTATTTGCCAAAAGGGCAAGTAGTAAAATGGCCCACAGGGAGGCAGTGGTCAGTGTGGCTGGTGGGCTATAGCTGATGTTGCTGCACAAGGCAAAGCACAAGCTGAGAGTTCTCCAGAGCCTTGCTGATGCCCTAAGCTGCTTGGACCTCAGTGAGGGTAGATCTCCACCCTCTGAGCATCAAGTGTGCCAGCTCACATGTCAAAGATCTACTGCCATCACTATGGGTAGGCTCTCAACGAGGTGAGCCTATCTAGGTGTCAAACTTTTAGGGGGTCCATCCAGTTAAAATGAGAGATCTCATAGAGAAGTACGTGGCTTGGGGAGCATGTGACTTGCTGAAGCTCTGCAACCAACCTGAGATGGTGGTGGGAGTGCAGGTGCCATGGGACTGAGCATCCACCGCTTCAGTCTGTCAGCTGCTGCAGATGGTCGGTGCCTTGGGAAGGAAATCAGCAATTCATGTGACTTCAGCCTCTAACTCTTCTCTCTGTACCAAGAGGGAGCTGGAGAAGGTCCCAGCGCCAGCAGGCTCACAAGTCCGCTGACCTGCAAGGAGTCTGATCCCTGCTGCGGTGTGAGCAGAGCTGCAAAGACCATCTCAGGCTGGACCCGTCCTAAGGACTCGTCATCCACCATAGAGTAAGACACGCACCATGCTCGGGCTGGCACAGCTCCTCTGTGGGCTGAAGGACACTGTTGTGGCTGGACGGGAGCTTGGTGTAAGGGACTCCTGTGGCTGCTCCTCTCCTTCCCCCTGCGCTCGCTACGACGGCGGCTCTCGGGCCCCTGTGCTGCTCTGTCCTGGGGCCGCTTAGCGTCTTCTCCAGTGCGGCAATGTTTAAGACAACCAGATTATTCTTCACAGCAGAAACTGGGCTGTGTCAAAGCGCCTACAGTTCGCTCTGAATTTTATCATTCTGTTTTTTTTTTTTTTTTTTAAGTTGCTTTTGCTCAGTGACACTGTCACACTGTGACACGCCAGTGCATGTAAACATTTGGTTCAGACCAGGTGTGGTGGAAATAGTGCAGAGTCTTAAGGGTTTCCTTTGCCCCTCTTTTTTTTTTTTCTTTCTTTTTTTTTTTTCTTTTTCCTTTTTTTCCCTAGTGCATCAGAGCTGGGTCCATCAGCGAGCCGGGCCGCAGCCCCCCACTGCCCACCTCGGCGCAGGAACCGTTGGCGAGGCTTCTCCTCAGCGTCTTAATTTTTCTTGAAAAAGGAAAAGAGACGACTCCCTTCTGCCCCGGCGGGCTCGTCCCCCTGCTGCTCCGGCCGGGGCCCGGCGGGGGGACGGGCACCCCGCTTTGTGCCGTAGCCCCTGGAGAAGGAATAGGCGAGCTGGCTCCATTCCTTCGGGTGTTTGTCCATCAGCTGCTGGTCAATGACCCTGTGCATGTCATCCTGCGGCAGAGGGAGAGGAGGCAGCGTTAGCGGCGGGCCGGGCCCGTGCGCGGTGACAGCGGCTGGCATGGGATGGAGGCGGCATGAGGAGCGCGGGGACGGCCGGCAAACGTCCCTATGGGGAGAAGCAGTATCTGCAGGGCTTGGGGTGCCGCGGGGAGCCCTCGGCACCGCGGGCGCTGGAGTCCCCGAGAGAGGTGGTGGCACCTGGGGTTTCATATCTACCTTCAAACCCAGCGTCTCAGCTACAATTGCTCATCACTGAGACTTGCTCAAACTTCCTGCATGCAAACTAGCCCCAAATTAGGGGCACAACCTGTCCTTGCTTTGGGGGGACCTGCCAGTTGCGGCACTGGGCGCCATTGGGCAGCGTGGCCCCACGTGAAAGGTCAGAGCTGGTCCTAAATGGGGGATATCGGGGGACCAAGCACGGACCAGAGCAAGCAAGTGGCTCCGAGCGCATGAAACCAGTGCCCGTGGCGGCCGCGCTCCGGCTCCAGTTTGTCCCTGTACGGAGGCACTGCGTGACCCCAGCGGTCGCAGGCTCCTCGCGCTGCCTGGGACGGAGGGCTCGGCAGCGGCCTTGGCGGCGGGATGGACGGACACACAGACACACAGATGGAGATGGAGCGGCGGCGCTCGGCGGGGAGGCGCGAGCTCACCTCAAAGGCAGGAGGGGTGTACGACTAAAGCTGTTGGTACAGGAACTGAGAAAGGCCACTAGATCAGAAACCAAAGGAGCCAGATAGTAAAAAGCCCTGAGGAAGCAAACTGTAAGCAGGAGAAGAAAAAAAAAAAAAAAAAAAGGAGAGAGAAACGAGAAGACAGTGGAGGTGAGACAGGAGCTGGGGCACAGGGGAAGAGGGCAGTGGAGTCGGGGAGCTGCAGCGGAGCCGCCTGCGCCTTGGCTCCCGCCTCGGCCGTTCTTGCTGAGACAGCTTTACCTTCACGCAGCCTCTCAGCCTCTGTGTGTCCTCTTTTTCCCCCCAGTCCCTAACCTGAGCATGGCTGGGGTGGCCCTTGAAACGGTGATGTGATTTGGAGTTTTCTTCTTTTTAACTTTGTATGACACCTTGACCATATCTCTTCCATCCTGCTCCATCTCCTGGGCTGCTGGAAGCTGCCTCTATGTCCTGGAACGCTCCCGAGAGCCGCTGCCTCCACTGCCTCGTGTGGCAGCACCTGCAGTGGGTGCCCCAGGTCCCCTCCCTGGTGGCAGCTTCTTGCCCACCTACCTGTGCCAGGGGCTCGGTCCTCCCCATTGAACTGCAGCTCCTAAAGAGCGATTCCAAGCCCCAAAGGGGAGCGAGGGGGCAGCCTGGCTTTCCTTGATACCCCTGCAGCCAGGGTGCAGCACAGCTGGGGTGTGTGGGGAGCTCCCAAAGGTGCCTTGTGCTGATGCTCACCTGCCAGGCCTCCAGCTGCTGTGAGAGGTTCACTTTCTGCTGGATGGCGTCGAGCAGCTGGCTGTTGAGGGACATCATGTCGATCTTGCACTTGGCCAGTTCCACCTCCACTGCGTTCTTCCTGCGGGAGAGCGAGAAGCGCGGGCAGCCCCGGCACGCGCAGCCCCAGCTTTGCCCGCTCTGGTGGCCGTGTGGCACCCGGGAGCCTCCTCACGTTTGCCCTGCAACGTGAGGGCTCAGCTCCCTGCGGTGCCCTGGGGAAACAGTAACAGGGATTGCAAGGAGCCCTGCTTCCTTGTAAACATTTTTTTTTTTTTTTTTTTAGGAATAATTGCACTTATTTGCAGACCCTAATGCTCACCTTAGGCTCGCCTGCAGTGCTTCCAGGTCAGTGCTCCCTGTGCTCAGACTGTCTTTCCCTTTTGCTTGCCACATTGCCAGGCTCTAAGACCAGGCTCAGGTTTTCCATGCCACATATCTGCAGCAATTTTGGTTTTGTTTGGAGACGGGTTTTTCTGGGGAATGTGTCAGCAAAACGGGCTCTATGCCTAGGTCGTGGGGCAGGAAGAGACCGTCCTGGTTCTGTGTCCACAGAGCAGCCGCTCTCGTGTCTAGCGACAAGATGCTCGTGTCTGCTCTTGGCTTGCGCTCGCTCTCCGCTTGCTCATCTCCTGCTCCCCATCCGTGGCCACTCCTTGCATTCCCGTCGGCTGCCACATCCCGGCTGCTGCGCGGATGGCCGCGCTCGGCGCTGCGCGCGGAGCTGCGGCGCGTTGCCATAGGCACGGCACGGCCGGCAGCCCGCGCATCCCGTCAGCGCAGCCTTTCCGCGCCCGGCAGCACGGCTGAGGTGTTCCCAGCTTTTGCCAACAGGCCGAGGGGTGTGGGTGGTGACCAGCGCGAGACGGTACCAGCTACGGATGCGGGAGCAGTGCGGATGCTCGGGGTGCCCCACAAGGCTGTGCAGGCTTGGTGAGCTTCCTGGGTGCTTGGATTGCAAAGAGCTGCTTCGTGCTCTTTCCGTCACCCAGACCGTGTGGAATAGGCATTTCTGTAGCGAAATGCCCTGTGCTGTCCCTAGTGACGCCCTGATCCATCTCGTTTTGGGAAGATATCCTGGAGCAGGACAGGAGAACGTAACCTGAGCGACAGTTTGGAGAGGCAGTCTAGGCAGGCGTGTAAGTAGGTAAGGGAGTGTGTGTCTGGAAGAGCCAGAGGAGAAAAACAGAAGAACAGAGCAGACCCAGTGTTGCCACGTGCTTCTCCAAGAGCCCAAGCCCTCGCCTGCCTGCTGTGCTCCAAAGCAGCACAAAGGATGGCAAAACACATGGGCATCCTCTTACACGTCCCCAACTCCGTGTCGAGGCAAGGATCTGCCCTGGCCGCAAGCCCTTGGCAGGATTTCTCATGGGCAAGGCCAAGGCTTCCTCCCAAATTTTCCCATTATTTCCAAACCAGAGGGTGGTGGGAAAAGCCCACCCTGGAGCTGGCTCCAGCCACAGTGCTCCAGCACGGCTAAGCCAGCCCGGTTTGGGCTGCTCAGGGTACTTACTTGGCGATGGCCTCATCCCGGTCCCTGATGGCCTGCAGGAGCCGTTCGCTCGTCTCCTTGTCCTCAGCTGCTCCTCGGAGCCGGTCCCGCTCCTCCTTCAGCGTCGTCATCTCCACGCTCAGCAGAGTGACCTGCCGGGCAGCACGGGGAGGCCGTAAAACACACGCTCACTTGGGCGAGCTCACCACAAATAGCGGTGGCCAGGACTGCTAGCCCAGCTCTGCAGCCTCTCCTACATTTAACTCCCTGCCTCTAGTGCCCACGTGCCAATTCACTGTGCTGCTACTCGGAAAACCTTCCGACACCTCCCTGCTCTGACTGCTGCTCAAATCCACAAGGAAATCTTTACGGAGACAGCAAACAGTCAAGAAGGGATCCTGATGGGGATCCTGAGGGGACTTGCTGCCACCATGCTCTTGGGCACAGGCAGATGTTGGAAGGAGGGCCTGTGGGTGTTACTGGGCCCTGGAAGAGGTGTTTTTGGCATTGGGGTTTTGATAGGATTTGTTGCTGTTTCAGTTAGGACCTGGAGACCACGGGGAGCGGATGGCCTGTCCAGCAGGAGCACTGGGTTGGGCTGCGGGCACGTGACGCAACCAGGGTCATTTAAGGGACACAAAGAACCTGTAGGAAAGTGCACAGGAGTCTGGGCACCACAGAAAGGCCACGATCCTGGCACAGAGCATCAGTTCACGCCTTGCTCAGGACAGCTGCTCAGACCCTCTGAGGTATTGTTTGCAGTGGATGTGTCTCTGCGAGGAGCTGCCCTTAGGAAGGACTGGTTTCAAGGCTGATCCCTCTCTGCTGCTAATTACTCGCTCACCGCTGCTTCTGCAGTGAGCAGCACAGATTTCCTGTTATCCTACATGCCTAGACATCTCTACAAGGGATATTTAATGATTCCTTTTGCTGCTGCAGGAAGAGTCCTGCTTTGATCCAGTGGCTGGATCATCCTCTTAATCTTCAGCCGATCCAGGATGGTGGTGCAGAAGCTTCAGTCGTGTCAATTCTGAACTCCTGAGTGTGTGGACAGGCTGTCTTGGATAACTGGCCACTCAGGTCCATGGCTGGAGACCAGATTTGAGCTATTTTAGATCTACGATGGGATTAAGCATCCCTGAGTTGGTGTATAGGCAGGGTCAACAAACTCTTTTCCATTTTGGCATGTGGGTGGAAACCTCTGTAGCCTCTACATAAGGCTGTTAGACCCAGGTTGTGCCGATTTTTTTTGACAGGGATGAGCTTTCTTTCCCCTTCTCTGAAAATGTACGGAGAAAAGGCCACACAGGAGCACTGGAAAGGCCACCAAGAGCGTTCATCTTGTTTCTTGCTCCAATATAACTGGATGCTAAGCAAGCAGCTGAGCCAAAGACTGTGTCTCCTGTCCACCTCCAGATCTCCTACAACATTTGGAGAACTTCTTTCACCGACAGAGGTATTGTAGAGCTTTTTCTTGCCTTTCTGGCTCTGTTTCCAAAGAAGATGCTTTTGAAACGGGCCCTTGGACACAGAAGATGCTACTGCTGACTTCAGCGCAGATGTAGTCCCACTGACGGCTTTGGGCATGGTGCTGTTTTCAAAGTTGGATCATTGTTGCTGTTGTGTTTGCATTAGCCTTAGATTGTCCCTGTTGGTTCAAGGGGTGCTGCCTGAGGCCAGGTTGTCCCCTGTTAGGATTCTGAGAGCTCGTTTACTGAGGATCTCATGGTGCTGTTCTGGGATGTGCTGGAAGGGGGAATAGCTCCAAGACAGGGTAGCCCCGGTTTGTCCATCCAGCAGCTGCATCTCTGTTCCATGAGGGTTTGGTATAAGTGAGGTGGATCAGGCTGGTTGCCCGTGCGTTTCCAGTCCCCCATATCAGGCAGCCTTGTAATTTAGTCTTATGCTGCATAGAGTTTAAGCAAGATAGACTGGACCCAAAACCAGGCTGAGGGCAAGGTTTAAAGGAAATTTATCTGCCTTAGGAGTCAGGGATGGGATACTGGATACTTTTCAAAGAAATTCTCATCCTACAAACAGGGAGCCCCTGCGCTTCCACTGTGGGCTTGAAGACTCGTATGACCTTAACTGTTATTTGCCTGGATCCTGTTGACTATTTATCTTGTTGAGCTCATCTGCAGAAAGCATGTCTTTGGAGACGAGCACGGGTGTTACAAGACCACCTGTAAAATGTGGGAATTGCTAACCTGGCTGTGAAGGCGCTGCAGCTCCTCCAAACTCTGTCTCAGTTTCCCCCGCTCTCCCTCCATTAACTCCCTCAGGGCTCGCGAGTCCTCACTTGTTCGCCTGATCTGCTCTTCTAAGGTGTCGTCATCGCTTCGCCGGGAACTCTGAGAGCAAGACAAAAACCTCCTGCTCAGGTTTGACTTTAAAACAGGCGGTTGCATTAATTTGACTCTGGTTTGGGGGAGCAAAACAAATTAGCAGGACATTTACATTCCTGCTAAGTTTTCGTTTTAGAGCAGGTGTCCCTAGATAGAAACGTGCTCAGTCAAGGACAGTGCTTCTAAACATGCTAACAACAGTATGTAAACAAGTTCTCACCTTGCTGAGGTTGGTAGTGCAAGGTTATGATTGCCACGTTTGCAGACTTTTTGCAGGACTCTCATTTTCCTTTAACAAATACAACTTAATCCCTATGGTCTACCTTCTTAGCAGCAGCTGCCAAGACTCTGATGGAGAGGGGGAATGTTCCCACCAGTGCCTGTGGTGTCAGGGTCCCAGCATGATAAGTCACACTGGGAATGTACTCAACTGTTGGATGGTGGAAATAGGTCTGATTTTGAACCATCACAAAAGGTCAGATGTTTTCTCTTTATTCTGGACTCTTGGGAATGCTGGACAGTCTGCTAAGTCTTCCCTCCAGCCCTGGCTCAGTAGAGCTCTACTGTCTGCTCACTGGCAGTCCTGAGGTACTAGACTCCAGAGGGGACACTGCCGTGCACCCCAGATCCTTTCCCTGCAATAGAGTTCCATCTGGTGACTCTTGCAGAAACAGCTGTGCCCAACCTTAGCTCACAGTGGCAGAATCTACCCACGTAGTGGTCACGGTGGTTTTGTGAAACCACTTCTAGCTGCACTCTGGTTTGTAAGATCGTCTGCATATTTCCAGGTGGAAACTTTGACTTACTGTCAGAGACCTCAGAAACCTTGAGAAAAAGCTACATCCATTAATTTCCCAGCGTGACTCCCAGACCCTAGAGGGTTGCACTAAAAGCTTTGGCAGTCTGAGCCCTGCCCGCCAAAATCTCGTGAGCCAGTTTGGCTCTTTTCTGACTGGTTGAGACACATGAAGCAGGTTGTATGCCGTGATATCCCACCTTGTGTGCCACGGAGGTGGTCTGAGAGACCCAGGACTTCAGGACGCAGCAGGAGCCCTCCCTGGCAAGGTCCATCACTGGGCAAAGGGGCATGCACGACAAGCTCTCCCCGTGCCGAGCCACTTACCGTGGAGTCTGCCCCATCCAGCATGCTTTGTATCAGTCTTTTCAGCTCACTGAGAGCTGCACGTAAGCTGCCAGCTGGGACATCTTTGGCTGATGAGGTTTCTGAAGACTCGTCCATCGAAGAGTCTGTGGAGACCGCGGAGTCTGCGCTGTCATTGCCGCGGAGGTGGGAGCAGAGGTATCGCACTTGGCAATAAGCTTCCCAGAGTTGCAACCTTAGCTGCAACGAGAGAGCCTGGTGTTAGCCCACGACGTCAAGGCCACGGGGAGTCTTCTTCCACAGCGTAATGATGCGTGGGATTGCTGGAGCATGCCAGTATTCATCTAGCTTACTTTGCTGACTTTGAAATGGATGCAGAGACTTGCAAAAGGTCAAAAGGATGTTTCTGTTAGAGCTGGGACTGACCCTGAGGTCACCTCGAAAGCCAATGTGCTAAGCTGTCTCTAAGGTATCTAGGGGATGTTTCCTAACCTGCAGATGTGGTGCTGCTGTGTCCCATATGCTTAGGGGGATGTGCAGGCAGGGTGTTGCACAGAAAAGAAATGTTGGGGTGACTAAGGCATGGGTTACCCTGCTGCCATTTCCAGCTTTGCAGATGCAGTGGTGAGAGTCTCCAGTTTGCATAACTGTGCACCCCCCTTCTGAGGGTGAGGTGGGGAAGGACCAACATGCATGTCCTCCAGAGCCTAGCCACAGAGGTTTGAGTGTTATCCCAGTGGACGGGAGTGTTAATACCTGTTCCCGTTCCTGCTCCAGCTCCTCCGCTTCCATGCTCTGTTCAATCTCGGAAAGCAGGGATGTGCTGGTTGTGTTGAAGTTTTGGAGACTTCGCTCCTCGCTGAGCTCCTCAACCTTCCCCTGCAACTGCCGATAGGACAGCCGCACCTCCTGGAGCTCCAGCTGGCTCTGGTGCAGCTTCCAGGAGAAACCGAGCAATTCACCAAAGAAGTAGGAAAAAAAAAAAAGAATGTTAGTGGAGGAAATACAGACTGGGGGATCTCTGCTTGTGTAAGACTGAATGGAAGGAATAGGTGGCAGGTCGCACTCGAGGGTTTCCAGCTGGGAGGAACTAGAAGTAGTTGGCCAAGGCATTTATTTATTTATTTATTTATTTACTTACTTACTTACTTATTTGGAAAGGCCTGCTAATGGGAGTCTTGACTGGTTTTACTAGTTACTGGTAGTGACTGGTTACTAGTTATTGGTAGGGATTGGTTTACTAGTTGTTGGTAAGCAGAATGAACCTGCAGGGTTCAGAAGCTGTAAAACCCTGTTCTCCACTGAGATGCCCAACATCACCGGTGCTCCAGGCTGTTCCCTGCGGAATGGTGTTTCGCGAGGCATGGCTGTGAACCCCATACACCTCACGGGCACCTCACTGAGCTGGAACAGGTCTGAGGTTGGTTACTGCCTTCTGGACTAGCATTGTCTGGTGAAGCTCCTTCTGGAGCCAGTGCTACCACTGAAATAAGAATTAAGTAAAATGAACTGCAAGAAGTTTTCTACTTCCTTTTATGTGTTTCTTTCTTTTCCTCCTTTGCTCTGTTCTCCCGCCCAGCTCCCTCTTGTCTTTCAAGAAGCCCCATAGTGGTTCCTGCTGCTCATCCCTACAGGCAGCACCAGGATCTTGTTTGCTCCTGTGCTTTCATGAGCCATTTGACTCTTCCAGTTGTTCTGTCTCCAAATTCGCTGACTCTCCCCTTGGTGGGGCTGACTCCAAACCTGGCTTTCCTTCCCCAGCAGCTGTGCTCCTCACCTGCAGGTCCTTGTCATGGCTTTGCCTTTCCAGCACCAGGACACGGTCCTGCAGCTCCTCCACGGTGCCCTGCAGCAGGTCATTCTCCTCCATCATGGCACTCAGGCGATGCTCCAGCTCCCGCTTTCGGTCTGTCAGCATTTTGATCTGCGGAGGAAGGAGAGTCAGGGTGGCACCTGCGCTCGCGCGGGAATGGAGGAAGGTGCCTTCCGATGAGAGAAATGAAGCAGAGAAACAAGTGGGTGGGAATATGTGCGCTGGTACCTGCTTCAGGGAGAAACAGCGTCTCCGTGTGCGGCTTAAAGCTCAGGAGGAGCCCAAGGAGGTTCCTCCTTCCTCAGGGTGCGAGGGCAGGGCCAAGGCTGCCGTGACACCGGCCGGGCCGAGACTGCAAGAGCCTGGGGGGAGCTCAGGGCTGCCCAGGGGGATCAGGTGGCCCCAGCCCTGCCCTGCCTTCCCATGACTTGAAGTTTCTACTGCCCGCGTAGCTCTTAATCGCGGCGTCTTTGCCAGAGAAAGTCCCACTGGGGACTTGTCTTTCTCCCTGCAAAACTCCTTTCTGTGCTGGTGTTATTTTTAGCCTCCTGGTGATGAGCTGCCTTTAAAACTGGTTCAGTCCTTTTAATTGCCAAGGGCCGGTGTGCCCGGCTGTGCGTGCGCTGCCAGCGGCGAGGGCTGAACGGCACTCGCCAAGGTCACTGCTGCACCTCCCGAGACAGAGGGCCCCTGTTCCAGCCCGGAGCCCTTCCTTGGGCCCTTCCTTCCTCACTCAGCACCTTCCCGTTCCCTGCCTCTTTGGAGTCCTGCCTCTTTGCAGCTTCCCCGGCTGCTTCCCAGTCCAGGAGATCACTGGGAAAGTCTCTTCAAACCGCCTTTAAATGCCCTGGTCAACCTTTCAGTTCCCTTTGCCTTCTTTTCTTCCCCTGTGACTCTCATTTCTGATGGACCCTGGCTGGGATCTTGCTTGCAGACACCCACTACTACATCCAGCTCTGCCCCATCCTCTTCCTCTCTGCAGACCCATGTCTCTCCTGAGGGTGAGGGAACCTCGCACTTGCCCAGGGGCTGAAATCTTTCTCTAGCTGAAGGAGTATTTGCCAAGTACATAGACTTGCTCCCCGTCCTTGTAAAGGCTGCTGCACACACTCAGAAGTGTTCCTGGGTGACTAATGGCTTCTGAGATGTCTCTTCCCACCACCATCATGATTTGCGTGGGCTGGAGAGAAGGGGTGCCAGAAAGCAGAGGTATAAAATAAGAGATGCATTGTGCTGAGAGTTTGGGTTTGCTGCCAAAGCCAGTAATGAGTGCTTGTGAATGAGTGTGTCAGAGCAAGCCACCGCTCTCCTGCGGGGGCCAGAAGGACATGAGGGGAAGGTGATCTGCACAGCGCAAGATGGGAGAGCCAGCAGGCCAAGGCATGCACGGTGATGGTGACCCCCACATGGCCAAAGCCCGTCCCAGCCGTACTTACTTCGAGGACCTGCTGCTCCGAGGGGAGGGGAAGAGAAGGCGAGGGGACCAGCGGGGAGCAGGTGGGGAAAGGGAGAGAAGAAATGGAGAGATTTTAGGAGAAACAAACAAACAAACAAACCACTTATCCAGACAGCTTAAAAGGCAGCAGGGCTATAGAGCTGCATGTCTTTGATCCCACCAGTTCCTGCCCAAGGAACTGGTTGCCCCATCACCTCCCTGGCAGAGATGGGAGGAAGAAGGACACTGATATTGGGAGCTTGGGTCCCTTGGGCATAGCGGGCTCCGGCTGTGGCAGCACAAGCTCCATACACTATTTTGGGAGAACAAGCAGGATCGACCTGTAGCTCGGTTGCACACAAGAGACAGGAGCAGAGAGGAAAGGAGAGCAAGAGAGGAGGAGAGGGCCAACACATCCTGCCCCAGCCTTGCCGGGCTGGTGCGCCCAGGCGCCCAGCGCTGCCAGGGGAGGGCTGAGCTGGGTGCTGGGTGCTGAGCGCGGCCACTCACCTCAGCCTGGAGGCTCTCGAGCCGCACGATGTGCTGGCTGCTCGACGAGCTCTTCTCCCGGAAATCCTCCCGCAGCGTGTGCACCTGCAGCGAGAGCTGCCGCTCCACCTCCGATGCCTGCAAGAAGAGACGGGCTGGCCTTAGCCCAGGGGCCACCAGCACCTTAGCCCAGGGGCCACCAGCACCTTAGCTCAGGCGCTACCAACGCCTTAGTCCAGGGGCCACCAGCACCTTAGTCCAGGGGCCATCAACACGTTAGCCCAGGGGCCGCCAACGGCTTAGCCCAAGGTTACCAATGCCTTAGCCCGAGGCTACCAATGCCTTAGCCCAGGGGCCACCAATGCCTTAGCCCAGGGCCACCAACGCCTTAGCCCAGGGCTCCCAACACCTCCTGCCCACGGGAGGAGGCTCTGCTCATGGGGAAAGGAAACCTGGGAACAACAGGGAGGGAAACTTGAAAGCCTGTAGACCTGGGAAGAAGCTCATCGTGGCCAGGCACTGAGGACAGCAGCTGTGTAGACCAGGTGGCTTTGTCCTTATAGACAGGGCAGCTGAGGGGATGTGCATCCTGGAGGACAGGAGCTGCAGGCAGCCTCCATAAACGGCAGCTTAGACACATTAACTGCTCTCCAGGCAGCTTTATGTCTGATTTTTACACGGTGAACATGCTTGTTTAGGCTTGTAAGAGAACATAAGTTTTTTTTTTTTTATGACAAATCCCTTATGAGATGGCACAAATGGATGGGTTTCTGCTTAATTAGCCTCCTTCAGGTTCCACTATACTTAGGCACAGATTTCTCGTGGAACAAGAACTCGCTTCCAGCAATAAAAAAATGATCTTGTCTACTAACTGATTTTTACTTCCCCTCCCATCCTGGGATAGAGCTGGTGTTTGCCTCTTCTTTAAAACCATACATCAAGGGCCTTCGCAAATCCCTCCCCTTTTATTTATTTATTTATTTATTTATTTATTTATTTATTTATTTAAGCTTCCTTGCACAAGCCAAGGACACAGCACTCTAGGAGGGGACTGGTTATTTCTCTCCTTGCAAGCAGCTACAGCCTTCCAAGCTTCTCGAGCAGCTATTAATTAAAGAACAGTGACATTAATTAAAGTGACATTAAGGAAGATGGATGATCTGTGCTTTTTGTGAATGATTCACTCTCTTTTTGTGAAAAAAAAAAAACCATCTTCAAGCTGAAATCTCCTACAGGAGCTATCAAGGATGAAGAAACACCAGATGAAAAGTGCCAAAGGGCTTTAGCTTCAAGCCGCTGACCACACTCCCCAAAACTGCCAGTGGTACCCACTGTTACGACACATCCTTATTTGATGCTTAAGTGTATAACATCACTTATATGCTAGACTCCTGATACTACATAGAGTACAAATATATCATATAGCAGTAGGGAACAGAAGAGTTAGTGGTGTGGCAATTCGATATCTAGACGACTAAATGTGATCCCTGTGCTCAGAGTGGAGCAGGTGAAGGGAAGGTCTGCAAGGGGGACCCAGAGCCTAGGAAGTCTGCTATGAGAAAGGCGTGTTTAATCTCATGCAGTGCATCCTGAGAGAGAGCTCCCTATAAATACATCAAGGATAAGCCCGCAGAAGGAAGAAGTGCTATTTAAGCAGAAGCACAATTTTGGCAGAAGAACTGAGGTGAATAAGCTGGCTGAGAGCATACTGAGGCTGGAAGTAGGAAGACTTCTGAGTTTCCAAGCAGCTGCAGTAGGATTTCTCCTCCGGAACCATTACGGTAAGAGGAATGGCGGCAGAAATGAATTTTGTGATGGCAGAGGGCACTTTTTCAGTCTCTTTCAGAGGGCTGCCTATGACAGCAGGGAAATGAATTCGTCTCAGAGGTCCTTTTCAGCGCTGTACTGCTCGCAGGACTGTAATGTTTGTACTCTACAGCTTTCTATCTTCATTTGAGATTTATCTACTTACTACTCAGCTTTCACACTCACACACCCTATTCCCATGATTATAACCCAAATGAAGGGATGAAAAGGCTCCCTTATGGCTAGTGTTAAGAGCACTAATGCAGATGGTGTGAGTTACAGTGTCCTGTCAGCTTAAACCATTCACATCCTATCTCATGCAGTAAGGAAGAATAAAAATAATGCTGTCTTTAGACTCCTAGAGTGCAGAATACACCATCCTTGACCGACAGCCATCAGAAATAAACAGGAATTTCTATATCAGGTGTTTCTCTCTGTAGCAGAATGATGAAAAGTACTCACCTGCTTTTTCTAGATAGGGAAATGGCTGATGCATTAGACTCCACTTTTGCAAAGATTGAACTTTTCATGGTTATAGGACAAAATCATCTAAGCAGGACTTTGGACATGGAAACCCCCTTTTAATGTAGCAGCGTCTTCATACTACTTTTCTTTTGGAGCTCACTCACATTGCTGTGAAATTACCCCTTCCAACCATTCGCAAACTCTAGATTTTTGTGTAAATTTGCATTACTTTATGGAAAGCCACCTTGACAGCATCCAAAATCCCCCTTGTTTTGGGACATGTATTTCAGTACGGTGATTACTTAGGTTCTCCACACTGCTATAAGTAGAGCATGTGTACACACGTATTTCGAATGACTATTGATTACTCAGAACATGCTCTTTTCTTTGGCGTGTTCAGAAGAGCTACCCTTCCAGCTACATTTGTGCTTTATTGTTCAAGGAACCTCTGGCTTTTTAGTCTGTTGAACTGAAGCGGTTTCTTCTGCATCAGCCAGTCTAGCTCTACTCTCACTATGCAAACTGTAGTGTTTTCCTAAACTTTAAAAGCTAAAACCTGTTGTCATTATGTCAGTCGCTGAGCAAAGCATTGATTTTGCTTGAGAAAAGTGATATTGTTTTTGGAAAGGCAGGCATATATGGCATCACAGCACTTCTCTAATTAAGAAGAGATTGATTTCCTGGGTATAGGCAAATTAGCCAACAGAGTCACCAGGCAGTTTGAAATATATCTCTAGAACTGTAGGCACGAATTCAGAATTAGATAGATTAAAGCAGCTGTTGAGATGTGTTTTCTGGCCTTCAAGCAAGATTTTGCTGAGATGTGGGCAACATGAGAAGAAAAAGCAAGAAGATGTATTGCCCTCTGTGATAATTAAAGGCTGCTTCTTCAGCCTAGCTCCAGTAAATTTCTCTAATAATTCGTTATGACGTGCCAAAACACACAAATACGGGTAGCTATTTGACAGAAAAACATGACTTACCAGTTACAATAGCTCTATGGGGTTTAATGACTGGAATACATGAGATAACTCAGGGGGTTGATGCTGGCATGGAGAGAGGCTCATTGAAAAGCTGGACCGTGAGAAATTTAGGGCCTGTAGGATGGTCTCATTCAAAAAAGCAAAACAACAAACCACCTCTTCTGGGGGAAAAGCTGCTAAATAAAACTAACTGCAAGAAAATGTCATGTTATAAAATCATCTCAGAAAGAAAAAGAAAATGGAAAAAAAAATCTTATAGATGGAAACTAGCTGGGTGAAGAAACCAGTGTTTCCATATTATGTGCTTTTACAAACAAGGTGGTACAAATTAGAAAGGGAAATTCAAGATTTACTTGGCTAAAATAGCTAAGAAAGGGAAGAGAGCTCCTAATTAGTGCTAAATTTGTAACACCCAAGAGAGTCTGTTCCCCCTTTCTATTAATTTGCTAATAGCTGAATTGAAGGGAGTTCCCATTCCCTGTGTGGAACCACTACCACTTTGCAGCACTGATCACTGCCTCCCTTGGCTTGAGGGCCCTCAATTCCCAGCCCTTCTCAGTGAGGACACTAGAATAATGTCTTTGGATGCTGAAAAGCAAGCTCAGGAGGAAACTACAAACATTTTGCGCTGGAATAATAAATAAAAAAGTTCATCCAGCATTTTTGGAGGCAGAGTCACTATGAGTCACTTTGCGTCTTCTCAGAAGTTTCTCACCTTGAAGATGAAGGGAAGAGGAGAGAACAGAGTGAGGCGACCAAGCACACTAGGGGCTGCAACCACCCTTTCATAACCAGGAGCTCAGAGCATATTACTGATGAGGAAGTCTCATGGCCACAGCATTAAACCTACCTGGAGAGGACTTTGTGTGGCACATTCTGCCAAAATTTACACTTCTGGTTCCAGTTGCAGGGACTTGGAGAAGCTGAAAATTCTTTGCCTCCAATTTCTCTTTGTTTCCCTTTAGTTTTTCCCTTTTGTAGATAAAATAGGAAATGTACACTGTGTCCTTTGACCAGAACTGCTTGACTCCATATTTGTGAGAGTCTTGAAATAAAATAAACCCAGACCGTGAGAGGGTTGAATTATAAAGCATTGGAACAGGCTGCATAGGGAAGTGCAGGAGTCACTGTCCCTGACAGTGCTGAAGAAATGTATGGATGAGGTGCTTAGGGATATGGTTGGGCAGGCATGGTGGTGATACCTGTCCATACAGTTGGACTCGAGGATCCTGAGGGTCTTTTCCATCAATAATGATGATTCAATAGTTTCCTCCCAGTGCATCTCAGTGGCACAGCAAGCTCTTGGGGGCAGCAACGAGTCAAAGCACCTTCAGCCCAGAGGCCTCACACCAGAGAGGCATCAGGGAGGAGGGTATAAAAGAGAACAGGTAGCAGCTGGGGGGCTTTTTTGAGGGGGGAGGGGGCAGAGGGGACTGGACTTAACTGGACTTGACTTGGTTGCCCTAGGAGAAAGTGACCTGGACCCATGAGCGTGGCTCAATCTGAAGATGGATTGTGTGGTTTGGGTGGAGAAGTGATGGTGATGGCCAGCTTTGGTGGATTTCTGTGGTTGTGTGGTGGTGAGCTGAAGTGTTGGAGATTGCCGCTGAGGTGAAGTACTGCTCTTTTATTTTATTTCCAGATGTCCTTGAAAAATACTGACACAAATAAATACTGGTAGTTAACTTTTCCTGTCTTCTTAAGCAAAGCATGAAAGAAGATAGTCAGGAGATTTCTGGCTATGTAATAGCTCCTCCTCTTTTTTTCTTTCTTTCTAGAAAAGGTAGTTGATATGAGAGGGCCTGATTGAATAGCAAACACCTGAGTGCCTTGACAAAGAGGTTAACCATGTTGGTTGCCCTCATCTTGATTGTCATCAAGTGGTAACTCAGGTAACTGTTGGGCTGAGGCTGGGTGCACTAGGGTGCAACATTCTGCAGGATTTGGAGCTGTGCTGTTTGGTGCAGAAGCAAGGATGCTTGAGGGTGCTCTATGGCACACCTCTGGATGCAGGGGTTTCTAGGCATGTTATTTGCAAGAAATAGCTTTACAAGGTGAAGTGGGTCGTGCAGGTGTTTCAGGAGGTGCTTAAGCACAAACCTTCCTCTTTTCTTGGTTTCTTCTTGACCTTCCTCTCTTCTTGGTTTCTTCTTGAGGGGAGGAAAATGGAGTGTGTGGAAAAATGACTCAGCCGGCTTTGTGCGGGAGGGAATGCCGGAGGCTGCTGCTTTGCACGCTGCAATAAATTAGCACCGGAGATGGCTCAGAGGACAACGTGTGCCTGGAGGATGTGCAGCGCTAAGGAGCACGCAGTGGTTGCTCTTGCTCTCCGTGTGCAAGTTCTGCTTGCAGGAATGTAAGAGGACATAGTCCTGCACCCTGGCTCCCAAGGCTGGCTTCTCTCCTTGGTAAGTGGTGGGACAGCTGGCTGGACTCCTGGTTAAGAAGGAATAATGTGCAACACCAGCAGGATGCTGTAATTCCCCAGAGATGGCACTCACTGCTCTGTGCTTTGGTTACCTGTTGGTACATGGGAGCCTTCATGCCAACCACGGTGGAAGCACAACCAGGTGTTAGGGTGTCACAAGGGGACCTGGGACCCTCGATTCATAAAAACAGGCAACACCTGTGTCTGGGGCAGTGGTTTCTGAAGCTGTACAGTCTAGTCCTCTAGATGCAAAGCTATATAGACCATTTTTGAGAAATGGCCTTTGATGTGCGCTTTTAATCAAGATTTGAGTTTGGTCTGTTTTTTTTTTTTTTTTTTTTTTTTAAACTCAAATGAAAGGATTAAACATATTTCTTCCAGTAAATTTCTAGTGAGCCATAGGTATGTGCCAGATGATAGCCTAATGGAATGTAAAATAACTGATTAGTTGGAAAACAGCTGATGTACTGGAAACATGAAGACTTAACACTATTTTTAAAACCTTCTGGAATAAGAGAGCAACCAAGAGGCTTATTGTGGTGGAGAGGAAGAGAAATATAGCTTGTCTCCTCTGAGAGGCTTAGCTGCCTTTCCCTTGGTAGCCAGAAGTCAGGACAGTAAAGCTTCCCTCTTGAATTTATTTGTTTTAATTAAACTGTTTTAGACTGAGATTTAAGCCTGGATGTGTTCAAACCCAAATGTCTGTGCCTGGAAGCAACATGCCGTGATGAAGCTTCTTGCAGTCTCTTACTCTAGCTTCAAGTGCTCTGACATCTCCCTGCTTTCAAGGAAAGGACAGAGTTCTGCCTGCGGTATCTGATGTGAGCAGTAAAGGTTGAATCCTCACCTCCTCTTGAAATCTGCCCCCATGCACCTTGTTAACTTTATAATATGGTCCTCTAGAAATGAGCAGTAGTATTCAAAAGCTTTCCCAGTGTATTTAGACCTAGTGCTTGAACTTGCAACTGCTTGTGTATGGACTATTCCCATACCTGTGAACTGGAGAGGTTCCAAAACACTGTGCCAAAATGTAAGGAGTTGGCTTAAAACCTGTAAGTCTGTATCTCTTAAGAAGCCTTGAGAGGGAAATGGAGAAAATGTTTTCTCTAAAACCTAGACATATATTTAAATCTTATGGTAGATTGACTAGCAGATGCTTCATTAGCTTTTAAATCCCTGCTGAGTCTCACTCCTGTTAACTTCCAGCTGCCCATTTCTGGAAAACAGTGCTCAACTGATGGCTACTCATTTCTTTCATAACTTCATCAACTTTCAAAACCTTGAGGAAGGACAGCTTAAGAAATCTCTTTTGGACTTTGCCTTGACTATAGCATGACAAAAGATGTTCAGAGCAGAAGGTTTATATTTCTCATGGCTGATGCAGTCAAATCTGTCCTACAAAAGGCTGGCATTTTGGGTTAGTAACGGCCAGGATGGGAGTAACAACATTTGAACATTTTTATCTGCTGAAGTCAAATGCAGGTCTCAGCTTTGCTGTGTGCAATAGGCACACGTGTACTTGTCTGAGCCCTGCTTTGCTTCGTGTTTCTGATGGGGTTTGCTGTATGACTCAGGGTAGCAGATGCCTGCAGTAATTGCTTACCTTCCTGGGCCCTGCTGTGCATGTAAACACTGATGGGATTAGGATTTTAAATTGTAGAACCTCAGGATGGGCTTAGGTTTTAGAGTAGCATGTGCTGCTGTAGTGATGGTTAGTGGCCAAGAGGCAGTAGCAGCTTCCAGCGTGGGCCAGAGCTGCTGGGTGATGCTGCAGCAGGTGGATGTGAGCTGAAGATGATCTTTTTTTTTAGCACTTACAGCCCATCTCTTGGGAAGCTGCTGAGCATTTCTGTAGGTGATATGTTCTCACCTGCAGTGCAAGTGGGGCAGGGCAGATGCTCCCCTGGGGACCTGCTGCAAGCAGAGCCTGTGGCTGGCGCGGGAATCCTGACAGCAGCATGTGGATCTTGCCCTGCAACATCCTGTGTGACAGCTTTGCAAGAGCTTTTCAATGGGTTCCTTTAAATAACAGCTTTTGGCAAACTCTTGTCATTTTGATACTTTCAGTCCTACAAAAAGCAGTGCTTGGAAATTAAAAAAAAAAAAAAAAAAAAAATGGCTGCAAATAACAAACTTAGCTGAAATACCCCAGCCTTGCTCTGCCAAGGTCTCCCTGTGCAGGGAACGGGGTAGTGCTGGTGAAGAACCTTCTGCTGGGGGGAGGACAGGGGAGCTGCCTACACTGAGCAGTTTGGGTCAGTGCTCCTTGCTGGTGGGCACTGGAGTGCAGAAGATGGGCTTGGGCTCTCCACGTAGCTGTAGGAGAGCAGCTTACGCAGGGATTGTTGCTCCTGAGCTGTCTTGGTTAGTTTTGTGGCCGTGTTCCCAGGGCCAACCTGCAGTTTAGCAGGGCCTGAGGATGCTTGGGAGGCTCCATCTCTGCTGCAAGGTTGACTTGCTCCCACCCTAAGGGCAAGGGTAGGGAAAACACTGCTAGATTTTGGCCAGTGTCAGGCGTGCTGAGACTTTGTGCTTTATGGCTCTAAACAAGCAGTGAGATACCAGCTCAAACACAGCAAAGCTGGTGTGGCTGGAGCTGTGGACTGTTCTCCCTGAGAACAGCTACCAGGCTGTGGGAGTTGTTTTCATTCCGAAATGAATGCTTGAGCACACTGACTTTTTATTTTTATTTTTCTCCTCTCCTGTTGTGGCAACTCCAATCGCTTTCCAGTTGTGGAGACCCTTCTTTACGGCATTATCCCATTCCCAGAGCTGGTTCACCCGCTGCTCCTGTTCTTAGGTTACCACAGCAGAATTTTAACCCACTGGCATTGCTGAAATGATCGAACTCTGCCTTGCACTGCATGCTGCTGGAAAGCTGGGGAACGCTGGCCCTGCACATGGTGGCACGGAGAAGGCGGGCAGGCCACACCAGGCAAGTGACACCTTCCTGCTCGCCAGGCCCAGCCAGGGCGTTTTACCCCTGGGAATTACCCCTTCCTGCCTGCAGGAAGTTACGGTGCTGGGTTTGCTCCCGCTGCCTTGTCTGCCTGAGCCGGGGAAGGGAGAGGCTGTCAGCAGTGGCTTGCTCAGCCCATTACAGGGACGCGGATTCCCAGTGCTGACCCAAATCTAGGCTAGTTTTCAGAAATTAATAGGTAAGGAGGAGGGGGGGGGAAAAGAAAGCAAAGCATAGGTTTGTTAAGCTCCTGCAGGGATTTGGAGTTTCCCAGCACGATTCTGCTAGCACCAAGGGACAAAGGAGATAAAGTTATTAGAGGCCAAGTTTTTAGCACAAGCCTTCTCTTAAGCACCAATTCAAAACAGAGCGTTGCTTGTCAAGCTGCGAGACACTGAGTATATCCACCTGTCTTGAGCCTATTTGGAGGACAAGACAAATACCACCACTTAAGAGGCAGCGTATTGGTTTTCATCCTTATTCAGGTTTACTGCAAGGTTCTTGTATTTAATAATATTTATGGCAGCACTTAAATGCTGCCGGGAAAGAGGAGCGCTTGGCCGAGCAGGATTTTGCTCAGGGTTACTAGGCTCACTGGGGCTAATCCCTGCTAGCATTATACCTCATCCGACAGTTGCCAAGGAGACAGGAATAATCTCAGCGAGGCGAGATATGCGAGAAGGGTATTTATGGGCATTTCCCTAACGAGGTTGCTGGAACGCACCAAAAGTTGTTATTTCTGCATCTTTGAAGTATCATCTCTTGCATGGTCAGTATAGGGGACGTGCTGGGGTGGAAGGCAAAAACCTCTGCTGTATCAAGGCAGCACCTACTTCAGATAACCTTGAGGTTTACACTGCCTGTATTGAGCCTTTTGCTCAGGGCCAGACACGGTGCTCGCAGTGTGTTAGACTCTGCCTGTCCGTCTAAGCTCTGCTGTGCCTGCTCAGCAAGCCGTGTGTTCACAAAGGAGTTGTTCTTGGCGGTGCTGACCCAAACTTACCGTGCACCTCCCTCATCTGCCTGCAGTCCTCCTGCTAATGCGCTGCATGCAAAGCAACAAGAGAGGGAAGAGGAGGGAAAGGAGCATGTATACAGCACGTATAGGCCCCTGCATTTGGAAACTTTGTGCTTTGGAAACTGCCTTTTGGAGTTTCTTCCCTCTCTGTGTCCAGGTGGGATGACCCTGGGTGCTGGTGGCACATTTCTGGTCCTGCAGGAAGGGTTAATGCTGCATGGGCAGGCGGCATGTGATCTCAGCTGGGTTTTAGGCAGATTAGGGACCTCCCTGACCTGGAGTGGTTTATAGCCCTGTGCTCAAGGGGATTAGGAAGACCAGGAGAGCCAGTATCTTCATGTGAACAAGCCTGTGTGGCTGGTGGAGGCTCCTTTCAGCTCTGTTTTGCCAGGGAAAGTGGCAAAAGGGGAAGGGGCAGGGATGGATAAGGCTCGGGAACCAGGGGGCACAGTCTCGTGCTGGGCAAATGTCCCCTCCTTGAATTAAAGAGAAGCTGCAGCCTGTAGAGCAGGTCTGCCTGTCTCCTTCCCTCTCCCCAGGGATCGGGGATCTCCCCAGGGATTTGGTCTTTTTAGTCTGTGATAATTTCTTTAGAGAAGGTGGAAAAGAAATGAAGGAAACTTGGATCTTCCAAGTTTCCAAAGCCTGGTGTGAATGACTGCCCTGGAGGGCAGGTTGCTGGGAGCTGGCTTGCTGCAGGCAGATGCAGCTCATGATTTTGCCATTAATATAAGCAAACAGCTCTGAGCTGCTGGGTCAGGTAGCAGAGGAGGCCTCTTTAAACGCAGCAAATTGTCCTGTTAATCCTCTGCATGTGGGTTAGGAGGAGACTTAGATTATGCACACCAGTGGTGGTGACCTGGGTTCGGGTTTCTGCAGCAGCACCTGCCTCCCCTTCAAGTGGTTCAAAGTGTTACAGGGTTCCTGAGCTGCTCATGCTGGTTAGTCAAGAAAGGAGCCAGCAAGCAGCAGTTCTGCCTCCCTGCCTTCCTGGCAGTGCTCCATTTTCAGGAAATAAATCTCTTGATTAGAGGCAAAAACTGTAGAAATCATGTGAGCTATGCAATTCCTGTGCACCTTCGCAGCTGATTGAATGTCAGTAGGAAAATGTCACGTTGTTCATAAGGCTGAGGAAACCTGAAGTGACTATGTTTGCTAAAATCTGGAAGCATTCAGCTGCATACAGACAAATCTGCAGCGAAGTTAAGATGCAGGTCAGCTGCAAAGCCTGCAACCTTTAAGATCACTCATTGCTTTTGAGCATTTCTTCAGGCTTCTCTGCCTTTTTTCTCTATTATCTAGAAATAGTAAGAAGACCTGACCTGACATTACTGGAAATGTGGCTTGTGTAAAAGATAGAGTAACCTCAGAAAGCCTCTTTCAGCTTTAATTTTACTGTAATTTTTCACACCAGGCAAAATATCGCCAGCCTTTCCTGACTGGTGACTCCCTGACCATTCCTGAAAGTGACTTTTGGAAACCCTGCAGCTCCCCAATCTCTACTCTACTGGGCAAACCTCACAGCTGTGACTGCTTCTCTTAATGCCTCATTTTTATCCTGTCACTTGAGCACTGTCCTCTACCTAGATGATGTGGAGAACAAAACTTAACTTTTACAAAAACAGATTCTTCCCGGACGCGTTTTTCCCTGTGCTGCTACACTTCAGTATGGGATCTAGCTCCCTAAATTCCTAATTGCATTTTAAACAGACTTGTCCATGTCCTGCAGTGGGCAGCTTCCTAGCATTGCAATCGGATCTGGCAAAAAGAGACTTCCAGGCTATGGTCTATCTACTGAAAAGAGTTTAGGAAAAGCCATCCTATTTTAAAAAGGGATTCAGAAAAGCTTTTATTACAAGGTGTGCAAATGCTATAGACCAGAATGTCTTTAAAGATCAAATGTTTTTAATTGAGGAATTTTTTTCGCCCATGTAGATATTTGCAATGCCTTGAGTGTTGTGTAGCTGTGGCTCTAGCAAGCAATGCAGTGGCTGGATGCAAACACCTTCTGTGTCCTACTTTCTGGAATCTCCTGGAGGAAGTGTTTACAGCAAGTGTGAATAAGCAGAAATACTTTCAAAAAAGCCTTTTGGCCCCCATCTCCCTACCTCTGAGCTACTGTGTAATAACCAGCTTCTGCACCGTTTCAAGTGGCTAGTTCATTTGGGTCCTGTTTTTGATGCTTAAGTGAAGGCAAGAGGGGGTTAGTTCTCCTAGCTTTGGATTTCCTCATCCTAGAAGAGATTTCATGGGACTTTTGGTCCCATGCTCGCTTCCTGATTGTTCTTGGATGGTGTTTCCAATCTTTCCAGGCCAAAGCCTTGTGGAAGCTCCCAAGATCTGCTCCAGCGTTACTTGCCAGCGGTGACAGCTGTGCTGTGTGGGCAGCCCTGGCTGACGTGCAGGAAGCAGCATGAGATGATGGGAGATGCAGCAGTTAGCACTGATGGGGTTATCCCAGCCCATCCTGGCCAGCGTTCCTGCCTCACCGCTGGGATGAGGCAGGAGGCTCTGGGGGCACCTCATGTGGCTGGATGTCTCTGCTCCTGCCCAGGTCCACTGCTTATAAGGGCACGGTTTTAAGAAAGGACTAAAGTGTTTATCATCCCCCTGCAGTTGCTGCCATGGTTCATTGCAGTGCTGCGGACCACTAGGCAGGGGGATCTCCTGTGTGCACTGGTGGTTTTCGGTGAGGGACCTGGAGGGGGACGAAGCGGAGCACGGAGAGACGCGCCCGGGGGTGGGGGACGATGCCCGGCTGGCCGCCGCGCGCGTCACCAGTGCGTCTCCCCGCGCGTCCCCCGCCTGTCACGGCATCACGAGCAGCGGAAGGAATCGCAGCTGGTCGCCACAGCAACATCAGCAGCTGGGGTAGCGCGCTGTGCCGTCGCCTAGCAACCGGCGAGGGTCCCCGGGGATGGTGGGGACCACGTCCATCCGCTGGGGTCCCATCCGACCCTGAGATGCAGCAGCTGCTCTGCTTCCTGTGGACAGGGATGTGTGCAGCCCTGCTACCTTCAGGGCAAGGCGCTATATACGTTTTTTTTTTGAGCGGATGTTTCCTCTCTCCTTGGAGGAGGCTTGGCAAGGATCATTTAGGTGATGTGTTGTGCAGGACGCGCGTGTGAACCTCTGCAGCTCCAGTAAATGCTTCCAGCCCTGTGAGACTCAGAGGCGATTTAGACCAAATAAAGCAGAATCCAGCACAGCGGCTGATCTGCGCCCAGCGCACAGGGCTGCTCCCAGGGGACTGGCACCTGGGGACTCCTCTCCTTAGAGAAACTGCAGTGCCGGGGCCTGGCTTCCAAACCTGCCCTCGGGCTTCCGTGAGCAACTGCAGGAGCGAGGAGCAGGAGGAGGCTTGTACTAAGCATCTGTGCAGGTCTAATAAGGAATCAAAGGCAATTAGGCTTGCTCACCATGTAATGGCTACAGAGCTCTGGAGTGGCAAAAGGAGTGGATCTTGCGCAGCGCGCTGGTCCTAATAACCCTATATGCAAAACCCAGGTTTAGAGCTGGTCATAGAGCCAAGAAACCATTTGGAGCAGCTCTTCAAGACAGTCAGGGATAACAGAGTCCTCCTTCCTCGGAGCACTGTGTTAAGCACAAAGTATCACTTTGCCTCCAAAATCAGTTTGGTGCTCGCACTGTAACATGTCCAGTCCTTTCTAGGATAAGGAAAACGCTGCTTTTGGATCAAGCAGACTGGTTTCAGGTGCCTGGTGAATACAAGGACTTGGAGACTGAAGCATCTGCTGAGGGAGCCACCACTGCCATCTCCTCCCTGAGCACCAAAGAGCTATTTCAGCCATGTGTGATGACACTTCCTTCTGCTGCCAAAACCAGCTTTCCGTTGCAAAAACTCTGGAGCCCGACAGCGTCATAGAGCCTCTCCGTGCGCTCGAAGCGGGGCAGGCTGCATCCCCACCGTGGGGCGGGCAGCCACCGGCGGCAGGAAGTGTGTGGGAAAAACCATCTGCTAGCGGGGCCAGCGGGAATGTCTCTTCTCCTTCGCTTCCCGACAGAGCAGCGATGTTTCCTCTTCCCAGGGAAAGGGCTGCAAGCAGTTACCTGTGCTAGGTGCCCTGCAAGGCCCGAGGGAGCAGGACCTGCTGCTGGGTGCTGCTCTTTCTTCCCCATCTCCTTAACTTAAAAGGATGGAAAACGTAGGATTTTTCTTTTCCAAACAGGGAAACAAAACAGGTGGCAGAAAAGCTGCAATGGAGCTAGAAGCAGAACGCAGACGTGATAACTTCCAAGGCACTGCTTTTATAGCCAAGCTGTGCTTTCTCTCCCGTGTTTCACCTCCGAGCCCGGTGGGAAGGGCGGGTTGTACCTGGTGTGCTGCCCACTGGGTGCTCTGCTGCTCTCCCAGGCAAAACGGGAGCCCTGGTTGCTGTGGGTGCTACTGTGTGTCCTGCTCTGCGGGCACGGGAGTGAATCCAACGTGCAGAGGGGATTAAGGCACCAAACAGAAAATTGAAAAATAAGGTCCGGGTGGGCACGTTAAGCTTGATCTTTAGTCTGCATCTTGTCGCTCAGCAAGCTCGCAATCCAGCCCGTTATCTTCAATGCTGTTTTACACTGTGTTTAGCCCTGGGCAGACCATGCCAAGGGCCACATTTCACGAAGAGGTGCAGTTCCTTATAGCCTACTTGCTATTAATAGATATGCACAGTACTCCTATATCATCTCATCTGAAGACCTCAAATCATTTTGCAGACCTTATTTTAGCCTCTTGGCAACTCTGAGGTGAGACACTTATCCCTGTTTTTAGAGATGGAATAAACTTAAAATCCCCATCCTTCAGCCTTAGCAGCCTCTGCCAGGATGGGCTGTGGATTTTCAGGCGTGTGTTTTAATTGCAAAGCAGTGCTTTGTGTCCCTGGCCTGTGGCTGGCGGCGTGAGGGAGGGTCTGTTTGTCTTGTGTAGGGGCTGTGCTTAGACTGGAAGAAAAAGCTGGTGGGATAGAGCCTGCGTAGCTAAGGAAAGCAGGATTACAGAAAAGTCCTCAGGTCTGGCTGTTTAATTAGGTAGCAGAAGAGTATAAAGGCAGCAGGAGAGGGGAGGGTGGGATGAAGGAGGTGGGAGATGCTTCCCTTCCAAGGTTGTGTTGCTTTGGGGAGTAGCAGGAGCCTGGGGATGCTGGAAGGAGCAGGGAACAACAGAGGTGCTGGCTGGTGAGGTCAAGAGCAGCGTTTGACATAGTACCTGGTGCCAAGGGAATGTCTCTGCTGGGAAGAGATGCTGAGGTATTGTGAAACTGGGCCACAAGGCATTAATTGTTTAAAGTAAAACTTAGGCACTAGACCTTTAAATTTTGATTTCTATCTCATCCACGTAGCTCTATCCGACCTTGCTGTTTATTGGAAGTCTAAGCAGTAAAAGGAGTCAGAACTGTGGAGGTCACTGAGGTTTGAGCACCACCACCTCAAGCAGTAGACACACAACTGCTTTGGGGTAAAATACCAGGCAAATAGGACTGTGGTTGCACTGCTGAGCAGCAGCAAGTGTGGAATTCAAACACTTGCTGTGAGCCACTACCCAAGCGTAAGCAAGGTCATGTTTTTAAAAGCCTCAGTTTAACCTTAAGTGATCCCCAAAAAGCCATTCCCAGTTTGCTTCCAACTTGCCCAGATTGTCATGTCTTTGGGAAGCTCTTTCCCATGTCCGGTGTCTTTTTTTTTCCTTATTTTTTTTCTTTTTTTGTCAGAGTGACCAGGAGGCCTTGGAGAGGGGATGAACTTGCCCAGGGAACCCTGGTGAGTGTAAGCTACTCTCTCTACCCATCTGCACATTAGGGGGATGACCATCCCCTTCCCAAACTTCAGTATGAGGTTGGGGTGCTACAGAAAGGCAGCATCAAGCCTCAACTTTTTTCTTTCTTTCTTTTTTTTTTTTTTTTTCTGTGATGTGGCAAATCTGGAGCCCCAAAGAGGGCCTATTTCTGGCAGCAACAGAGAGTCAAGGGACCAAAACCTGTGCTTGCGCATTGCACACAGGAGGACCCAACCTTGTGGCTCCTTTGCTCAAGGTTTAGCTGTGTGGGCTTCTCAGCAGCTGGGCTGGAAGCAGCTGCTGCACAAGCATCATGTGGGCTTTAAACCACATGGAGCTACCCTCCAAGCAAGCTGCCTGGCCTTCCTCCCTGTTTTCTGGGCTTATATTGGTACCGTGGCATATCTTGTGCTTCCCAGACAGTCATGGAAATCAGCCAAATGCACAGAAAGTCCTTCTGAGGTTACGGAATTTGATGGGAGCAAAGTCCTTAGCCCCAGATACAAACCTGACAACACAGGAGCTCAGACAGAGCCTCATGTCTCTATTGTACATGAGATGCTCTGTCCAGGGAAGAGGTGCAAGACCCCTCTCTCACATCGGCTATGTTTGGGAGATATTGATTTAAAAACACCAATCCACTGTGTGTCTGATTTAGAGGTTTGTTCGGTTTTGGTGGGTTTTTTTTTTGAAGTGTCAGTTAAGGACTGAGTCCACACACTTAGTGACTTGTTCAGGAGCTCACAAGAAAATATATAGCAGAATAAGGAATGATTTCTTCAAGTGTATCTATAGACTATTATATCCCAAAGCTGTTTTCCTCCCCTCCAGCAGAATGGAAAAGCAGCATATCATAAATGAACAGACCTGTACATTTGTGCCATTGTGGAGTTCTCTGGTTTTCATGTTGCAGTTGAGGCCTCGACCCTCCCTTAAGCAGTATCTGCATCAGCGCTGACCAAACCTGGTCTGAAACGTGCTTCCCCTCTCCCATTAGATGTGTCTCTTCAGCATGAGTCTGCATGTGGTGTATTACTTTAGGATATAAAGCTGTTGCGAAAATACTTTCATCTTTTGGAGTAACTGCATTCTCCGTCACAAATATAAAGATTTGTAGTGATTTTAATTCTGGAAGACAGGTTAATTTGTGGGGGAGGAGGCAGCAACCGTTATGTTTTTTCCTGCCAGGGAAAAGCCCTGGTCTGGAAGTGTTCAGTCCATGACACTGATCTGCAGTGGCCTCACTACAAATCCCCTCTTGTGCAGGGGTTGAGTTAAGCTCTTTGCTGAAGTGTGTCTCTCCAAGGAGTTTCTGTAGGTTCTTGCACCACAGGCAAGGTTACCCACAGGGACACACCACTGTGGGTGACAGTTTCGGTTCAAATTAAGAAATGGTAGTCAACAAATATCAAAGAAAGTAGAGAGGGAGCAGAAAAGAGTCATCAACTCTGTTGCAAGGTGGCCTCTTCCTGCATGCTGCATTTGTTTGGCACTTTTGTAAATGAGAAATAGATTTTCCAAGTTGCATTTAGACACCAAAAGTTAAGAAAACTCTGCTGTAAATGACCACCCCATCCACAAAATTTTTGCCAATCAAATGTAGTGCTCTTTAAAGGTGTAAATCTCAGATTAAAGACCACCTGTTGCATAGGGATGCTGGTGTAATTGGAGTGGATTTAGACATGTTTTTTCTCTCTTTAGCAGGAAAGCTTTCCCCCTTGGGCGGTCACCTAGAGCAGCAGTGTCAGCTTCCAAGCTTGCAGCCTGACTCACCCTGCTGAGCTGGTCCAGGAGTCTTTGGTTCTGCTCGGAGAGTTCCTGTACAGCCCGTGTCTTCTCCCGGTCCGCTTCGCGGAGGTGGACCTGCTGTTTCTCCAGCTCATCCTGCAGCTGCTTCACGTCGCTCTCCAGCTCTGAGACGCGGCCTTCCCACTCACCCTCTCGGTTCTCGAAGCGTCGCCTCAGCTCGTGCTTCTCCTGCTCCAGGTGCTGCCATGCAGAGAGGGAAAAGGGTTAGCAAGGGAGCGAGAAACACAAGTGTGGGACCAGGGAGCCTATGCCGTGAGCCTGTGTCACCTCAGGTCACAGGCACTGCATCTGCTTCCCATTTTCGACACTCGGCCTGTCCTTGGGCTCTGTGGTTGAGTGCATTGATTCTGATTTTTTTTTTTAACTGAAACAACTGCCAAAAGTGCAAAGCAGGCGGCATGTCAATAGGCGGAAAATATAGGTCAGGCAGGCCAATGGATTTAGCAGGGACCAGCTTAAATCATGAGCAACCGGTTGGTGGCTGGGTCCTTTAGAGATTGCCTTTCTAGCCACAGGCATGAGAACTGCAGCCTCGTGGAGGAGAGGAAGCCAGAAGCGGCACCTTTCATATGGGTCCGCGTCCTCCCTCCGTTGGCTCCTTCTCTGACCTAATTAGTGGCTGGGTGTTTGACAGCACACAGTGCTGCTATTGTCCCAGGCAGTGCCCTCGTGAAGGGCCACGGCTGCAATGGAGTAATTTCCATAGACATTGCAAATATGTGTGCTTGGAGTTACAGCTCGTTCAGGAAGCGCTGCTGGGTCTGGAGGCACCGCTCTGGGGCAGCAGCGATCTGGGGCAACTGAGGCAGGGGTGGCAGGCTCAGTGAAATGAGGGTTTGATCGAGACAGAGCTGCAAATCAGGTCAAAACAGATCTATCAAAATAGATCCTGTTGGAAAGAAACCTCACTCGGAAGCTCTGAGCTCCCAGGTGGCGGCTGCCAAGGACGCGCGCGCCGCTTCCCGAGGAGGCCTCAATGTGCGGCTCCGACAGCCCTGGGCTGCGCCCGATCCTCCACCTCCTTCCTCTGCTTTGCAAAAGAGGCCAGGACGACTTGTCCCTGCTCGAGTGGCTGAGTCTACCTGCTGCTTGCTCCCTCCTCTCTGCACAGTGGGCCCTGTGAGGGCCCTCCGGAATCTTCCTGTAAGCTGTCTCTTTCTAGAAAACCCATTGAGAAGAGAGCGAAAACAAAAAAAGCAAAAATATTTCCCTGCGTTGCAAGACACTTGAGGAGTGAGGGTGCCCCACGAGCGCGGCAGAGCAGCGTTACCAGCGCCAGCTTTAACCCAATAAGCGGGTGCGCGATCCCAGCTCCGGGAGGGCGCCAGCCGCAGCAGAGCAAGGCAGCCGGGAGCCCAGGGGCGGCAGAGGCAGCCGCGGTTTCAGCCGGAGCAGCAGGCAGAAGACTGTCTCTGCTATCTCGGTGCCTCCCTCAGTGCTAGGCAACGTTTGCTGAGCGCCGGGGCCTTCGCCGTGCGCGAGCTGCAGCTCCAGCCTGCTGCCAGCAGCAGAGCTGCCCGGCCCTCCGCTGCGTGGGGATGTGCTGGGCATGAGGCAGACACTAACTCCGGATCTCCTCAGGTGTAAGAACACCCATCACGGTCCTGTCCTCACGCAGGGCCCTGGGGAACAGATGATACGAGGGGCTGAGGGGATGGAGTCCCTGCTCTGGCAGTGGGGAGGAGCAGCACCAGTGCAGGAGAGGCAAGGAGTGGAATGGGCTGGCTGTGTCTCTCCCACTTGTGCGTGGTGGTGACAGGGCAAAGCGTGGCTCTCGCTGAGGTGTGTATGGGGGAGTCTCGCTTTATGCAGCCTCTTGACTGATTTTTACAGAGAGCTTCTCCTAGAAGGCACTTTCTCCCCAAGAGTAGTTTCCCTGCTGCTTAATGGAGCTGGGTTTGTCTTCACACGCTGGGGAGAGGGCAAAGCGGGGCTCTCCTGAGGCCCTGGGCTCCTCTGCTCAGGCAGGGCAAGTGCAGTGAGGCAGAGAGCAGCCCAGAGCTCATGCTTTAGTCCCTCAGAGCAAAGGCCTTGGAGGAACGTTTAGTCAGAGACGGTGAGTCTGTGCTCGGTAATGGCAGGCGGTACAAATGCTGTAACGCTTCTGCAGCACCCCCCCCAAAACACAGTGTCTTTGGCCATCACCAGCAAGCTGTGTCCCACGTGCTGCCACGTGAAACAGGGACAAGCTGAGGGAGACGGAACCGCCTTTTCTCGGGGTGTGTGGCCATCCTGAGGCAGAGCTGCACAAACAACCCCCAACCAGCAAGAAAACTGGGAGAAAGGCCTCCCATCCTTTCTTATTCCTTCTCTGGCCTTCCCACAGGCTCATTCAGCATCACTACCCCTGGTGCCGCTGCCTCCAGGACCCCACCAAGCTGGTCCCACCAAGGATCCCAGCTGGGGCTGGGCCCAGCGCAGGCACTTGGGCAAGGGCTGCGGCTTCCCTGCCTCCGGGCTCCTTGGGAAACCTTGTCTGCTTCAGTGGCAACTGGAGGAGGCCGGCACTTAATCTGTGCAGCCTGGGATTAGAAGGCTGCCTTTGCAGGGATTAATGCCCAAGTCAGTGAGGTTTTTTGCCTTTTTTTTCCATTTGTTGGTGCCGGATTCTACACAGGGAGTGATGACTCCTATTGGAGCAGCTGCCCTGAAAGCGGGACTTGCTAAGTCAGGAGTAGTAACAAGACGCCAAGACATAGACCAAGGGCCATGTTTATCAAACGCCTCCCTCCACTCCAAGGAACAAAAGAACCCTCTGGCCACACGTGTTGTTTCACCTAAAGTCCTAGGAAGTCACAGTTGTAACCAAAGTACGCTGTGGTCTCCCTTCCAGCTTCACGTTTCACAACCTCCTCCTGGTATCTGAGATGCCAGGAGAGGCAGCTGAGGATGCACCTGGCCTTGCACCTTGCGTTCCCTCACGGCTAGGAAAGGCTGAATCCAGCTTGTGGGGAAAACCTCACTGGCAAACGGGCTTGTGCTGGCTGTGCTGCCTCGAGAACAAACTGAAGCATTTCTCCCTGGGAGATTTTGATCTGATGACTAGTGCTCCTCAATTGGAGCAAATGTCACCTTCACTACTGCCTCAGTCTGAGTAGAAAATGCAGAGAGACATTCCTGCAAAGAGTGGGACAGGTAAGGGGCAGGTGTAACAGCAGAGACAACTCTCTCCTTCAGGAGCAAGGGCTCCTGAAACAAAGGATTTACAGTAATTTCCCAAATCCTTTTGGACTTGCTTGATATCTGACTTCACGCGGAAGGGGCATGGGGACAGGCAGGACTCTGCACAAAGAATTCGGCTAGGGCTGTGACTGCAAGGGGGAATGTTAATCCCAGCTCTCCCTGGCAAGGTGAGAGGCCTTCTCTTTTGTAAGCACAACTCCTTGCCGGGAGGATTAACATGTCACGAGCATCCGTGAGGAGGAAAGCCCGGGCATGGCGGTGACTCCCCCGTGGAGCTGCGCGAGGCAGCTGGCCCACACGAGCCCTCCTGCTTGGGCGAGCTCCGTGCTGGCCGCAAAACCACAAGTCACGGAGCAGCGCGCGCGGCCGCGCTCGCACAGACAGCCCTGGCCGCGCTCCGCGCTCCCGCAGCCGAGGCGGGGGACGCGGCGGGGCCTCACCTCGAGCTTGTCGGTGAGCTCCTTGTGCATCCTCTCGTACTGGCGGCTCATGTCCTGGTTGCGCTCGAGCAGCGCCTTGCCCAGCCGCGCCGCCAGCACCAGGTCCTTCTCCTTCTGCCGGATGAGCGAGAGCAGCTCGGGGTCGCGGGCGGCGGCGGCGGGCGGCGGCTCCGGGGGCTCCCCGGCGGCCGCCAGCAGCGCCAGCTCCTCCTCCAGGGCGAGCTCCAGG
>NW_020455204.1:850517-863038 GCF_003342845.1 Nothoprocta perdicaria | reverse complement strand
GGCGAGGGGCCCTGTGTCCCCCCCGCGCCGGTCTGGGAACGGGGTGTCCCCGTTGCGGGGCGCGCGTGTGTGTGTGGGGGGGTCGGACTACACCTTCCGACAGCCCCCGGGGCTCGCTTTCAATTTCACCTTGCACATATCGGGTTCGCCTCCCAGCGCGGCCTCGGTGGCCGTTGGGAGCTGTAGTCGCGCGGCGCTTAACGCTTTGCGGGCCGCGGCGGGGCCCGGGGGGGCCCGGGGGCCCTCGCGCCCCCCGGCTGGGGCCGCGGCCTTGCCCGGGCCGCCTGCGGCCCCGCTGGGCTCCGCGCAGGGCACGGGGAGAGCCGCGGGTCACGTAGGCGCGTGCGGCGCGGCCTCCATTTCTTACTGTCCTTTAAGCAGTGACTGCACACAAGTGTCTTTACAGAAACTCACGTGCTTCACTGCCAGAATCCTGCCGAAAGCCGTGGAAAAGCTCACGCTTTTTTTTTTTTTTTTTTTTTTTTACCTCTGGCCTTGCTTTGGCAGGGCTTCTCGGTGCCCTTCCTGCAGAGGATCCACGTGGATCCTGTTCGCCTGTGCACATCCCCCATGGATCAGTCCCAGGATGGTTTTAGCCGGGATAAGGGCACAGATGACACGGCAGGGCTGGCGTCGGAGCTGGGGCCCCGGGGAGCCCCTTGCTGCTGCTGCCCGCACCCCTCCGAGGCGGCGGCTGCCGTGACCCGGAGCTGACACGGTCTTTATCCCGCAGCAATTCCCCCTGGATCCAAGCTTGCCATGCCTTTTGTCCCGGCCATCAACGGGCACTCGTGTTGTGGGGACGCGGGGCTCGCCATACGGCGACGCTGTTGGAACGGGCTTTCCGAAGCCTTTTGAACGTGTCCCCTCGGCCTGGCGTGGAAGCTTGCAGAGATCTGGTCTCTGCTGTTGAAACAGAGGAGGGAGTTTAACATTCAAACTGACGATGAGCACCTTCTGCTGGAAGCGGCTACCACGGCAAGCCAAGCCTTCTGCTCCGGCTATTGAAATGCGCCGTGGCATTAATTCTCATCTCTAATGCCGCTTTCGGTGCATGAAACAGAAAAGAGATTATACTGCAATGGTTTTAATCTCCAAAACAAAGCCTTAACTAAAATTCACAGCTGCGGCTGTTGGGATGGGGAGAGGAAAAAGAAAAGCCATTGCTGTCTGGGGAGAAATAGTTAAATAGCACAAGGCACTTGGTTCTGTGCGCTCCTGGTCCATCAGCAGCACTGCCAGGTGGGCTCTTGCGCTACAGCTATGCTTACAGCATGACCTATTAACCTCCCCTTCAAAATAAATCCAATGTCCTGTGAATTTAATTATTCACCATTTCAGAAATATACTATTTTTTAACTCCTTTGTTATGTTGCTTTAGTGGTATTTTCTCTTGTATGCATTGTGCCAGTGAAACACCCAGCAGCAAGGGTTACAAGTAGAACAGCACGGTTGTGTAGAGTTGGATGGTGGCCTGACCATTAGGAGCCCAAAATGCATTTCAGCTGAGGGCCAGGGCACCCACTGGCTGTGGATACCTCCTGCCTCCCATTTCTGCTCCTCTTCCTCCCAGCTGGGGCTTGTGATGTCCTTAGGAGATCCTCAGCCTAGGGGGGAAAAAAAGAGCAGGTCAAGGGTAAGTGGTTGGGGTGAAGGTTTTTCTTGCTGGTGGAGCTCAAGGTGGGGGCAGTGGTGGAAAGGGAGGTGGATGTGCAACAACCATTGTCATCAGCATAGAGCTCACCCCAGATGACAGCAGTACAGACACATTTTTAGAATATAAGGACAGCCTGATTCTATCTCATGGAGAAATGAGAGCAAGTGTCTGATGCCACTGGTGCCACCATGTCATGCGATGGGTAGGTAATTGCCATGGGGTCAGGATGTGAGAGTGAGGACAAAGTGTTGGCTGGTTTGGGGTGAGAGGAGCCTCTTCTGGTTATTTGGTTTTGATGTTAAACTGCAGGGATGATTGGGCAGCACAGGGGCTTTGAAACCAAGGTTCGGTCGTCCTGGGCTTTTGCATCTCCTTCTGCCTGTGTCGCAACGGGAGCAGCGAGGCCAGTCCCGGGCGCTGCTGGGGACAGGGACCAAAACCTGCAAGTTTGCCTGGTGCCGTGTTCATACATTGAAAGAGCTGCAAATCCAACAAATGCCTGGGTGCTTGAGTTGATGCTTCTGTGTAAGTTGTAAGAGGGCAGCAGTCACAAATCAAACATGGTTGGGGATTGTCCTTTCTGTTTTTCCCTTTTCCTGGGAGTAAGGAGAGAGGAGGATGCCTTGCAGGAAAGCCCCATGTAGACCTTAGAAAGTGGGTTTTGCCCTGTGCTTTTAAAGCATTGTGCCCTGGAGCACCCTTTCAGTCTCCCCCTCTCAGGGGAGATGGCGCAAACTGTCAGATATCTCTTGCTATTTGTGCTCTCACCCCCTTGTCTTTTGGAATGATTAATTACTTTCTTTTTTTCTTCTTTGCTTTATTGCACTTTATTCCTGAGGAGTCCTTCTGGGATGTTTGCATGCCCTGGGGCTCAGGTGTTTCAACCACAGCCGCCTCCTGCTGCACCATGGGCAGCAAGAGGTGCCGGCGGCCGGAGCGCTGAGTTTGCTCAGAGTTTGCCGTTACCCACATGAATAATTAAAGGCAATACGTGTCTCGCTTCCTAAGCAGGCCAGAACTGCAAAGACAGAGATAAGGCTCTGCTGTGACCCCTTTTTCTCCTTGCTTCCTTGGTCTCCAAAGCTATGCGGCTGTAGGTGTGTGCCCAGTGCTGGGCAGAGGAAATGTAGGAGGGGAAGGTGTATTTCTGCAGGCAAAAAAGGAAAGGGAGGAAAGAATAGAAATTTTTGGTTAAACAGATGGGAAAAGGAAGCTGGCATGAATGCTAGCCAGGTAAGTAAGGTAGCCATGCAACCAAATGCAAGATCATTCCGAGGCTTTGTGAAGCTCAGGTGGCCCTGCAGAGCTGCTGCCCAACATGGTGTTTCCCTGTGTGATCGGTGCTTTTGCTCCTATGGTGATGCAAACTCAGTGAGCTGCTCTTCTCACTGGTATTTATAGGAAAGCTGGAGGTGCTCACTCCACCAGTGATGATGTCGGCCACGGCAGGGGTGGGATTTGGGGCTGTGTCACCGGGAAAAAAACGTAGTTTGGAGCAGCCTGGTCCTGTTTGCTCCACAGGCACTGGGCTTTGAGGTGGCTCACGACGGGAGCAGTGCTCTCTGATCTGGCTTTATTGCATTATAATTGACTACACTGATGAAACGCAATCTCAGTTTTTGGAGCAACCTCCTTCACTTGCTGTTGTGGTCCATTATTTCCCAATAACGCCAGGTATTTCTGCTCCATTGAGCAACTGGGTTGTTAATGGAAACTGGTATTCTATAAATGACCGAAAGAGAGGCCTGATTCACTTTTTGGGGACCCAAAGTTTGCAAGTAAGAAGTGCAGGATACTGGTTCCTTATGAAACAGTTCAGCTGTACTCGTCTTAGTTGTTCATCAGTGGTGCGTTAGGTGCTGGTGTTGCAAGCAGATGTTTACTTGTGCAATGCTTAATCCTCAGGGCCGGTTCACTACCTGGTGCAAATACCAATGCCTAGCTGTCCCTGCAGAGCTTGGCATGTTGTTGTCCCTTCTCAGAGGACATGTCCTGTCCCTAAGCCACATGGCTATGAGTGAGGCAGTGCTGCTGGCGGAGGCATCCTGCTTGCGGGCACTTCAGAAGCTTCCTCAGCTATTTTTGCAAGACCTATGAGAAAAGCAGCCTTTTGCCCCCAGAGCTGCTGCTTCTGTGCTCTTTGCCAGCCAGAACTACCCTAAACACGGAGGCGGGAACCTTGAGCACAGAGGTGATGAACTGACTTGTGGTCTTGCGTGGCCGAGGATCTTGCGCTGGTGCAATGCTGCTGGATAGTGCTGCTCTGGTGCATCCTTCCCCTTATTAAAATCCCCTTGCATGTGTACACGTTCCCTGTCCACGGAGGGACAAGGAAACACCCAGCAATTCCCACCGCACACACAAGCCCAGACCCTGCGAGGAAGCTCTGACTTAGTCTTAACCATTCGAGCTCAATTTCTCCTCAAAAGTTGCAAGAGGGAAGCAAACAGACCCTGGTAGCATCTTTCCGCAGTGAATGCGCTTTGTGGGGCTTTGAGACAGACTCTGCAGGGCCAAGGAGGGAAGCACTGTGATACAACTGCAATCACAGATGTCTAACGGGGATGGGATTAAACGCCCTGAAGAGCATGAAAGAGAAGGTCGCAGCTCCAAAGAGCTGTGATCAAATCATGAGACAGAGGGAACACATGAAAGGAGTTGGTCTGAAACACTAGGAAGGAAATAGGGAGAAGGAACAAGTATTACAGTAATTTCACTGGTCATTTTTTCAATTGTGCGATAAGTGATGCTTGTAATTTAGAAGTATTTCTTTATTCCTGCTGGGAGGACCTAGTTCACACTAGCTGCAAACGTGTTAGGACAGAAAAATCGAAGTGTTTACTTGTTGCAAGGCACGCTCATCATATCATAATGCCTTTTGAAGCGGTAATTAAGTGATTGATCAGAGGAGATCTAATTAACTAACTACATTATAGGAGGGAAAATAACAACCTCATGTAGCCCGTTGTGATACTTGGGTTGTTTGAACCAGATGAAATCAGCCTTGTTGGGCAGGAGAGGAGTCTGAGAGGCTTGCCAGGGACCTACCTTCAGTGCTGTGGGCAAGCCTCTCGTGTTGTTTTGTATCAGATGTCCTCCATAAACATTTTTTAGTAAAATTTTGCCTATTGTAATCATTCTCTTTTAGGCTTTTAAGTGCCAGATGTAGCCTTACCCAACAAATCTCACTCGCATCACATCCTTCGCAGCATGGATTCAAGAACACTGCAGAGATAAATAAATATAATTTCCCCAAACTGGCATTGAGGTGAGGAAATTCCAGTAAAGGGAAGGAAGGGCAGGAAAGCAGCTACCTCCCAGAGCATCCCCTGCATAATCCTACCCTCGGAGCGTGTGTGCCTTGTCCACAGAGTTGCCTTTGCCACTGTTGGGGTCTGTGCTGTTTGGTGGCAGTGGCAGATGGGTGGCACTGTCAGAGTTCTGCTCTGTTTTCTATCGCAGCAGAGATATAACGCAGATATACCACACAGATATAACAGCAGAGATATAACACCAGCCTGCTGGGATCGTCACTGCTGCCGCACACGTGGTGCCCATCACTGCTTCCTCTTCTCTGCTGATGTCTTGCTCGCATCCATAATAGAGGAGCTGGCATCCTTGGAAAAGTGCCTCTCTCAGAGCTGCAAATTACTCTTTGTTCAAAGAACTGAATCAGCTATTTCGTGTTATAGAGAATTAAATCAGGGGTTCTCATGTATTAACGGCTACTTTGGGAGCGATCTGGGGTTTTGTCTCGGATGTATTGGTGTGATGCTATTTCACCTTGTCTGGCCTTCTGCTTCCATTCACTGTATATATTAGTTGTTAGTCTGTTAAACTGCTCCTATATCTCAGTTCTTTGGAAAATGAGAGCCATTTGAAACGACTGGAGAACACTGGATGGTGTTTATAAAACATAAAGACTGTCTTCCTCTTTATTTACCTATGCTGCAAATAGAAAACACATCTATTGTTTGCCATTCTCTGAAATTGCATATAACTCTTTTAGACATCTTCAGACCCATTAGCACCTGCTTAATTTTTGTGTTGCTTTGTCTATATGAGAGAAAACCTCCTTTATTGGCCCATCACAAAAATGACTCATCATTTGGGAACTGATTGAAAATTCTTTTAATTCAGCAGATCATTAAAATATATATGGTACTTCCAGGGAAAATCAAACCACAAAGAAACAATAAAGACTGGTAGTTATGCCTGAAAAACAGTAGCTGTCCAACATTTAGGGAGAAAATGCTTGTGTATTTTCCTTCTGAAGTTTATCAACACTTAACAGAAGTGATTTGTTTATTTTAACTCATTACAAAAATACCAATAGCTCTTTATATATATATATAAAATTTTTATATATATATATAATTTTCTTTGGTGAAAAGACAGGCAGCTGCAAGGACTTGCAACAGATTCTAGCTCTTTATCTTGTTTGACCTGATTTAACAAGCTTCCTCTGTTGAAATATCATAGTCTATGTTGGGAATTATGTCAGGAAGCACAATATGTGCAGTGTGGGTGAGAGCGCTTGCATAAACTGTCAATGAAGATCAATTATAGGGATTATTGAATTGCACATTAGATAAGAAGCAGATGACTTCTTTTTGCATGTAAGTGTGCTGTTAGCTATTTTTGGCTCAATGAAACTTTAGCTATACAGGCAGTGTGAACGTGTCACGAAGCGTCACAGGCTGCCCAGGCTTATTGATTATTTTTGCTTTCCGGCTGAAATCCCGCGGTCGTGGTTTTTTTTTTTTTTTTTTTTATTTAATTTAATTTTTTTTTTTTTTTTTTTTTTTTTTTTTTTTCTGTAGGGAACTGCGTGGAGGAAGCAAGAGAGCATCAGGCTGCTAATAATGCACCGTGTAAACACAGTGTAAGCTTGGGCAAAAGTGGCTGCTTGCAAGGCGCTTGGTAGGGATGAAAGGACAAGTGTTATTTAGCGCTTGCTATTTTCCGACTGCCTTGGATCCGGGCTGAGAGATTTGCATGTGCTTGTGCTAGTACCACAGCTGGGCAGCTAACAACAGGCTGGTGAGACAGGTTTGTTCCTGTACCATCGTCATCTAGGAATATCCTGTTTAGTGGATATTTTTCAGTATGTAGGTGGTAGTTTTGCCCCAAGAGGTTACCACGAAGGTGCGAAGACTGGTTCAGGAAAAGCCAGCCTAAGCACTGCTGCCAGCACTGCTGTGCCTGTCCGTCTGGCTCAGCTTGTCACTGAAGGATCCCAGCTTGGCAATACATAAAATCAGTAAGATTTAAAGAGTGGGGTTTTTTTTTCTTTTTTTTTTTTTGTTTTTCTTTCATGGAAGAACTAGTAGCTACTGTTAGCAGGAACTAGATGATACATCATCTTCTGCTGTTGGGTCCCGCAAGGCATCAGAATACAACCCAGGAGAGGCCAGAGATGCCAACAATTACGCAGCCTGTGTGCAAATATCCTCGTATTCCAGCTCTTTGCATGCTGTGGTATCAAATGTTTTATCTCCAGATATCTGTTACTCTTCTCAGGGTGGACTGACCTGACACAGAAGCAGCCTCCCATCACTGCTTTTATTGCTGTCTTCTGGAGAACCTTAAGTGGTAGGTGGCTTTCTGCTTTAGAAGCATGTTAGCAAATAGCAATTATTTAGCACAGATCTTTTCTGTTATTTTGTCGTTTTGAGATTGGCTATTAGGCGTTATTGATGATTGATATGAAATGCTCACTACTTTGTTCTGTGCTTGGAAGATTGAAGGCTTAAGTGTCCTCTTATGGATGCTGCCCAGCAAGACGGCACCTCTCTCTGCGTTTCTGAGAAGGCAATTGCTATTAGCCGTTTTGATCCAGTGTCAAATTGACATCTGATTCGTCAAATGCTGCTTCTCATTCATCCCAAAGTTTCACAGAAGGAGCACACAAGTCTCATTGCCCTGAGGAAATCTGGACAGCTGAGTGATGGGAAAAGCAGAAGGTTGAACATATTCTACCTTTGTATTTACGTATTCCCTCCAATTATAGAGAACTTTCAAGCTCAAGCACAGGACATCTTTTAATAAACAAATGATTTAAAAAAAAAAAAAAAAGCTTGGAAAAGAAAGTCCATCTGCAGTACTTAAACAGGCGATAGAATCAAGATAGCCTTAATGCTTTTTTTCTTTTGAAGAAATATTTAATTTTCAGAGTCTCATTCCTCTTCCAAGATTAGTGTTTTAGTATCTGTCCTTTGGCTAAAAACAGCTCTGTGCAATTCCTTGGCAGACCGTGAACATTTTATCATTGTAACAGCCGCCCACCGTGTTTTTCTTCCGTTCCAGGAAGAATATACTGTTTTTGTAGCCTTTCTCGTTCAGGTAGAAATGACAGTCTGAAAGCATACAAACCAGTCTGAGCCAGGCTGCAAACACATCAGGAATGGTGGATAGCACCTGAAAAGAGCAATTTGAATATGAGGACCTCCAAAATGGGCATAAGAGTCAATAAACCTCTGTTGAACATGTTATTTCATTGTTTGTTACTGATATATCACACCTAGCATGTTTTTTAGATATTTGTTGCAAATCCTAACATGGAAAAACGGTTTAAAAAAGAGTCGCACTATATTCTCTGTAAATTATTTCTTGGCCTCAAAGCAAACAGGTTAGAACTACTAATTCTAAAAGCAAACAGTATAGAACTACTAATTCTAAGACTTAAATAAAGTAACATGTAGGCTGTCATTTCTGAGTTCTTCAAGACAGGAATGAGCACACCCACTCAGAGCAAGAACATCTTAAATGTGTAAAGTACCAAAATCGTGATTCCAAATTATAATTAGACAAGTGATAATACCTAAATTTCTTTTAGTTTTACCTGGAAGAGTCCTGCTATGTTGTATCTGTCATTGCCTCATCTGATGCTTTTATTTATACTCTGAACAAAGTGCTATTACTGTTCTTTTTATTCAGTATTTATGCCTGCCACCCTGCCTATAATGCTACTCCGCACATTATTATAGTTACTGGAATTTTGGGAATAAGAAAAAACAAATCTTTCAAGTCCCATTATATGAAGGAGCCAAGACTACCTTGGTGTCTTAATTTAATTCACTGGAGTTACTCAAAAGATTCTTTCTTCTTCAAAGAAAAGAACCTCCATAATTTTAATAGGTTTGTTAATCTATTTAGTACTTCATTTTGATGTTTCAGTCTGACTATGTTCGTTTTACTGAATTGTAGGTATAAGCTTTATGTTGCTTAAGATAAGAATTCTTGGAATTTTTAAGTACATCCTAGCTGGAGCTGTCAGCCAAAACCAGGTTGCTGGGAGGCATCTTCACACTTTCCAATGACTTCTGTCTCAGTGACAGAGATTCCCCCAGAGTGGGGACATGATGTGAACAGGCTCCTCCAACCTTTGACATGAGATGCTCTAATTTATTACCCAAGTCTGCTTTCAGGTCACCTGATTCCATCTGCACAGGTGTGGCAGATTTATAATGAATGAACTGCACTCTGTGTCTGAACTGACCCATTTAAAACCAACCAACCCTATTTCAAAAGGGAGTAGGGGTTGTCTTACAACCCAGCAGAAACGTGTTTGTTTTCCTGGCAGATGACTGCTTGCCTTTTTTTTTTTTTTAATATAGTTTAATTTCCACATTGATGTAATCTAATTTATTCCAGAAAACTCCAAGCAGTAACTAGGTTTTTCTTCCCAAAATTGCAGAGGTGGAGTGATATATGAGCATTTCCCAATGCTGTCTAGCTAACTCCTAAATTAATTCACGTTCTTCCACCTTTCTGGAAGTCGGCCAAAGAGATTTATGGGATGCATGGCTCTTCACTACTCATCAATATTGCATGTGAAGATGTCTGTCTGGCACATCTCTGTTTCTGGCTGATCTCGGGGACAGAGATCAACTAAGAAGATCATGCTACTTATATTAAGACAGAATGATTCATTTTGGGCACTTTCCCTTGACGGCGGTCAGACTTCCAGTTTCTGAATATAGCCATTATAAAGGATAGGAAAATGTCCTCCCATGAGCCTTAAATTCATTTATCCTAGGGCCGATTTAAGATTGAATTATACCCATCAATTTTAATTGTGCTCACCACAGAATTTGGTATCTTCCCTTTAGAGACACCGCAGTTGATATTTCCTCTTAGTATCTTAGTATGCCCATCTTTTCCTCATGACTGTATGTAAATTCTGGAGAAACTTAGAGCATCTTGTTATGTACAGTTTCTAGATGATAAACTGCACCTGCCCTGTGACAAGTTTTATCTTTTCAGATAGTTTGAGATTGCCTTAATTTCTATGTCAATGAAAACATACAAGGAGTTCTTTAGCTACATTTAAAACAAAACATTTATTTTAATTGCTCAGATACTTTGTCAGTTTTTCTTTTTGTGTCACTATAAACACATTTGAAGGCTGAGCAATCAATAAAATTGGGGGAGATTCCCATTGGACTAATTAAATATTCCTGCAAAACATGCAGTAGGCGGGAGAGGACAGGGACGGTGACACCTTAGCCTTGAGTTGGGAACACGGTCACTTCAGTGCCCTATACAACGGCATGAGAGAAGAGTATTTTGACTAAGGAAATAAAGGGAAACCCCTTCTCTTGTAATATAAAATGCCAAACAGATGGTAACCAATTCCATGTATGGTGAGATGTCAAAATACGTTGAGGGCTGTCCTGGGACCTGTTTAAGGAAAATCATAGAGCTATTTATTCTGTTAAGCTTTTGAAAGACCTATTAAATAATAGTGGGGAGCAAGTTCTTATTTTGCAGAACAGAAGATCTTTCAAGCTAAGTAAAGCTATCCATAGGAGTGGTTGCCAAGATCAAGAAACGATATATAATCTTGCTGTTACAAAGACAAAGGATTAGTGGACTATGATTGCTCTTGATAAAACTACCAGGAGTGTGATAGGACTAGAAGAAACGGCCACAAACTGAGGCACCAAAAGTTCCGCAGGAGCTTAAGAAAAGAACTTCTTGACAGTGAGCGCAAGAGCGCCCTGGCACCGGCTGCCCAGAGAGGTTGTGGAGTCTCCTTCTCTGGAGATCTTCCAAACCTGCTTGGATGCAGCCCTGTGCCATGTGCTCTAGGTGACCCTCTGTGTGCAGGGAAGTGGACTAGATGATCTCCAGAGGTCCCTTCCAACCTTAACAATTCTGTGTTTCTGTGATGGGATAAATACTTTTACTCTGAAGGTTTCAGGTCACCAATTTGTAGAAAGCAGAATATGTGTTTGTCTGAAAGACTGTTCACTTTTTTACTGGCTACGTCGCAAGTGGGAACTAAGGTTTTATCACTGAAAGTGCAGCATAGCTATTTTTCTCTCTCCTCTACTCCCTCCATCTGCCACTTCAGCTTCATTTCTAGTTGTTTTTGGTAACACTTCTGCTACATCTGTAATTTTTTGCTGTTTCATTTCATACGTAGACATTTTTGTTTATGGGAGTCTTTCACACAGTAACAAAGAAAAAATATACTATCTTCTGCCACATGTCTGCTTTTAGTAGTTAGCATTTACAGACCTGCTTGGTGGGAAATAATCTCAGTCCATCTCCTATCTATCTCCTGATCCATCTCCTCATCTAGTTTGTGGATCTGCTGTTCTGTGCTGTTCAGTACAGCTGAATTTCCATGGAAAGGAAACCTATCAGAAGAACACAGCTCTTCTGCTTTGCCCATTTCCTCAACCTAAACTGATCTGCAGGTACGGTCATTTCTCAAGTGTCAGTGGAGATTCTGTGGCTATTTAACAGTGTTGTTGGCAGGAACAAGAGATGGGGCTAACGGCATCTGTGCAGGAGAATGTAGAGGCTGAAGTTCACCTCCTAGACCTAGATGGCAGGTGACTGAGAACCGCCCAAGAGGTAGGACAGGTAACGCCCAGGCATGATAGGAGTACAAATGTTAAGGGAGGATGTGCTATGTTCCTAAAATGTAATGGTATGAAAAGTGACCTCTTTTTGGAGAACCTTTCTATAGCATTCTTTTTCCAGAGCTGAACATTCCTGTGCCCTGCAACTGTGGAGGAGACGGGGCAATGACAGCATCCAGCCTGATTGGAATCCAAAAAGCAAATTGTCAAGTGGTGGACAATAAATTAGATTTTAAAAACTCAGGTCTAATAACTTGAAGTGAACCCAGATATGTAAGTTGAGACAATCATATCAAAAATATGTCACTGTTCCAGGGGTGCCCTGGGAGAGTTAGGAGGAAGCATGAATCTGTACAATCACAGAATCATTAAGGCTGGAAGGGACCTCTACAGATCATCTTGTCCACCCCCAATCAGTCCAATGCCTAGTCAATCCAAATCAGTCCAATGATTTGTATAAAGGCATAATGTAATTCCCCAGGGCATTATTTTACCAGCTCCATGCCAAGCTACTATGAGCACAATTAAAATGGTGCAAAACATCTTATTTTATGTCACTGTGCTTCAACATGATTTTTAGGGAAGCCCATCACCTAGGTTTCTGTTACCAATCTGCCTGCTGCCAAGGCACTGGGCAACAGTGAACTGACATCACTGTAACTCTCCGCTGTTGAACAAGGACATGCTGCCTTCCACGTAGCACTTTGATGGATGGCACGCAGGCATTTCGGAGCGGATACCAAGCTGGAACATTTTCACCAATACTTTGCTTGAAAGCTAATTACCCAATCCGTGCATAAAATGGCTCCACAGACCATGTGAAAATTGGGATGTAAAGGTTGAATAAACACTTTGCAGCAGAAAATTTACAGCTTCTGAAAACATCATTTTATTTCCCCTCTGGCAGTCCTACCTTGCAGTTAGGTGCTGCCAGCTGTGATGTCCAGCCTAGGGCTGAAACTGCTCCTGCCAGAACTATTAGGAGG